>NC_090922.1:667034872-667337902 GCF_040938575.1 Ambystoma mexicanum
TCATTGCCTATCCAATGCTGTTGCTGTATATAAAATGTTATGTTTTCTGTTGTTGATGTGCAAATTATTCTACAAAACATTACCAAAAATCCTACAACGAATTATCTTCAAAGGTACAGTTATCTATGAGCTCCATCACTACTACCAACATGTAATCAATTCACCCTTTGGCCACATTGTACAACACTTAGGCCTTAGTGACTACCAACACATTTTGTTGCTCTATAAAAATGAAACATATTCAGGATTGTTTGGCTACTGCAAGGATGAACATACGTAGAGGAAATATTTATCTTCTGAAACAGCCCCAAAAGGATGTGCATTACCTATCTGAAATAGTTTGTTGTTGCTGTGACAAACCACTTTTCTATGGATGCTCCAAATTAAGACAGACATGGTTACAACACCCCAGATTGAAAGAGTAATGATTAGCACCTCTCTGAAATGCTTGGACCCGTTTCACAGAAACTTACCCTGTCTCAGAGAGATCAGATTCCAATTTGATTCTGATAAGTACGTTTTCCATGATGAAGGTGAACTATGTATGGTGCGATTGCAAACAGGTACTGTATTGCCTGTGAAGATGCAGAAAATGGTGACGGGGCTAAAACCATGTAATTCTCCTGGGGATAATCATCTTGCCATATTTATTCAAATCCATTTTTCTTGGTTTCTAGAGAATTGGGTAACATGGTTGCCAAGTATCATTTGTAAGGCAATTTATGGAAAATTGGTCACTTTGTCCTCAAGCCTACACTTGACCCAGAGTTTCGAAGTAACTTTGGCCTATAACATCTGTTACTTTCCTGGGGTGGAACTTGGGGTGGTTCACCTTTGGATAGCCGATGAGCTCTTTGATCAAGGAAAAGGTTCAGGCACACTACCAATCTATTTTTCAGGTCTCTAGCACAGGGATAGTGACCCTGGAGGCCCTGCATGATGTGAACCAGGTGCTGGATGAACGAAAGTTTCTGACTCCTTGTACCGCTGTATTTCTAACTGCATTTTGGAACAACTGACCACGGGGCTTTGATTGACCTCTTGCATCATCAACTGTGTTTTTGTTGTTAGCTGATTAGGATGTCAGGGAGTCAGTCACAATTGATTAAACATTGGTTAATGGGCAAACAAGGTCCCTGTGCAGTGGAGTAACTTTGCTGAAAATGTTGGAGGGGACAAGGGTGGGGTAAAGAGAGGGCAGCTGGTGGCTCTTAGGGATAGTTTCGGCCAAATTGTTTGATAAAATTTGGTTGAATGGTAGATTTGACTGAATTTGGTCACCACCATTAGTTTGAAGCTGAAGATACCGAGCATGAAGAGGTGGGGTTACGGGGGTGTCCCCATGTTCAGTATTTTTTACTTCAGCGGTTGCAGGGGTGTCCCTCGCTTCCTCAGCATTGGTGGCAGGAGACCCAACAAAAAAAGAAGAAAAATGGACCCTTCAGCATCAGATCCAACCAGGGTTAGATGGATGGATCTGATGTTGCAGGGTACAGGAGAGGCGGCAGATGGAGAAAAGGTAAGTAGGGTCGGGTTTATGGGTGTACTGGTGGCTTAGGGGGAGATGGGTTTGGTTTTTTGTACCGAGGTAAAAACGTATTCGCAGCGAAAATGACTAAGGTAAATTTCGCTGTGATTTTGTACCTCGGTTAAACAACCTAAATCCCTGATGGATAACACTAGACTACATCATTTCAAAAAAACATCCTCCTTGAATTGGGAAATGTACAGAGGTAACAGACATTCAGTACTTCAAAGAGACATAGAATAACAATGAAGATACAAGGGTATAAGAGTAGTACATATGCACGTGTGTTGTGAAAAAATTGGTGAATTGTGTCCCAAATGAAAAGAAAATATTGATGTCAAAAACTGTGTGATAATGAGATCTTACACTATGGTAATACCCTCTGGTTCTCAGAGTTCTTCAATTGATCTTTAAAAGGTGTTCAACAACTGAAGCATTCTTTAGAAAAACCTTTTCGTACATTTTTGCAGAACTCACTATCAGACAACACAGTGAGAAATCCAGTCTGTGTTTGTTTGTATACCAACCCTCGATAACATGTTTTCTGAATTTGTGATATGTTGTGAATCATTTTTAAGTATTATATTTTTGTAATGAGGAAACTATTTTTGTGAAATAAATTAATCAAAAGTTTCCCATACCCAATCACAAGAGTCTTGTGAGTCATTTAGCTATATGATGACATAGGTCATCTATATGTCACCTTGTGTGGTCTGAACATTGAAAAACAGGAGACGGGGGTGGCCCGTAAGTCACATTTGCTTTATGCTGTAACACTAGACTACTACACCATAGAGTCCATTGCTGACGCTCTCTTAAAATTACATTGGGCCCTACACAGCTTCAGTTGGCCTGCCATGCACCCAGTGACACAACATAACATTGACAAACTTAATTCCAATAGAACATACAAACAATGCATTATTTATCATTCATTCAGACACAAACATCAACACACATATGCTTGCACACACTCTCACTCACGCACAAATGCACCCAGCACCTCCATTGACATACACTGTGTGCACCCGCCTTTTATATATACATATACAATAACACATGGAAACAGTGGCGCAATGCCCATTGAGCAGACCAGACCTTATCACCCCCTGATCCCTGACATTTTGGGGTAAGTTGACTTGACCTAGCTGAACTATAAAGCCATGGCCGAAAGGACCATATTCACTGGAATGTCAGCAATTCCCTTGATTTTTCCTTTCATTCAAAGGCAGAAGCCATTGGTTAACGCAGTGCATTGGGTGACCAAGTATACTTGGTATCAATTTTTAAATGCCATATATCTCCAAACTAGGGTTTTGCACATCACCTTATATGTGCCTGCTGATAGATTTTTTCTACAAGATTTTGACTGATTAAAATTAAGGTATGTATTCCTGTGTTCAAATGGCTCCAAGCAGTGGAGTACCAAGTGGGAGAGGCACAGGGGGGCGAGTTGCCCCCCGACGTTCATTTAAGAGCCAGACCGGAATTTTTTTCATTGGGATAACTCTCTCATTCGGCACATCAAAGAGGGCGCCCAACGGCAAAGGTGTCCCGCTGGCAGGACAATGTGTGCTGAGCAATTCCTGCTTGTTCCAAATGGTAGAGGTGTCCCACTGCCAGGACAATGTCCCAAGGAGCTCCGGGAAGCAGAGGGTCCTCACGTTGCTCTGAATCAACAATGTGAGCGAGTAGGCACTGATGGGAGGGAGGTGGGGTACTATTAGCTGGGACTTTTGTACCTTTAGAAATGTGAATGGGATGGAGTGATCAGAAATGAGAAGGGTGCATAACGCTGCATGCGTTATGAAGGAATAACTATGGCTTTAAAACCCAAGGGGGATTTGTCAGGTTCACATTAATCTACGTGATGCTATTGTGACTTTGCATGCAGAATGGGGAGAATAAAATTAAAGCCATACTCCCATTGATCAACATATTTCTATGACAATGTATATAGAGTATAGTTAGTTTACTATGAAAGGCTAGTTTATTATGTAATGTGGTTAGCTTCCAATGCTTTGCTATAAATAATTATTTAAGCACATGAAATGTAAAGCAAAAACCTTAACAAATATCTATATCAACTAAACCTGGAAAGATGTGTGCAGTCGCTTAAATTGTCCACATCCCAGTTTCAACATTTAACCAAGTGTGTGATCCTGATCAAATCATTTAATCACATTGGACCTCATTACGAGTCCGGCGGTAACCGTGCCTGAAATTCTGGCCGGTTACCGCTGGACTCAAATTACCATTCCGTCTCTGTGATTCCCAGAATTACCGGGGCATTACGACCCCGGTGACCCGGGAATTCCGGAGGCGGAATTTGGTTAATCCCCATTCCCATTGAGTCCGATGTGACTCAATTGGAATGGGGAAGTGGAAACACCGGCACCATCCCTTGATGGTGCCGGTGTTTCCACGTCCGCCTGCGGGCAGGTGGTGTTAAACCCGCCAGGTCAGACCTGGCGGGAATGACACCTCCTCCTGCAGGACTCGAGATCACCCGGTATGGAAACAACGGTGGAGGCGGATTTACCGCTATCGTTATTTCCATACCGGGTGACTCATAATGAGGCCCATTGTGCCTTATCTGCAGCTCTGCAAGTGACTCTGATTCACTTCAAAGCTTATGTTAATGTATCATGGTATTATAATGGAAAAGCCTAATGACTATAGAGTTGCTCTGCATATCTTCGTACTCACGCACCTCCAGATAGAAACCCGCATGCTGAATGAGCTTCCTAGTTCCTGTCTGTCACACGAACAGAAAGCCGGAAAGTGATTCTCTGTGCCGTGTCCCCTGGAAGTGCTGCTGCTAGAGTGCCAGCAGAGGCGCCAGGCCCTGCAACACCCAGATCAGCACCCTGGGTGCTGACTTTGAGTCAGGCCAGCCAGAGTGATGGACTGAGCCATTCAGGGCATCCCTGAATGTGTTGCAGCGCGGGTGCCTTGCATCTATACATTATGTAATGAGACCGCACAAGCCTTGCTGGGCACCCCAGCAGGGCTCGCGCTGTCCAATTACATAATTGATGATTGCAGCCCACCTGCCTCCCTCCAAAAGTTGGGGGGGACAAAAAGGCATGGCACAGAAGTTGGGGGGGGACAAAACCACCTGCCCCCCTATAATTACCCCTATGTCCCTGTGCTATTTAATCTTTACTCAGAGTCTTTGGGGATCTGGTGCAAGGTGCAGATTCACATGCACCAGTAGAGAGATGACACTCACATTAACAAGTGTGTCTTTGTTCGCCAGAACATCCATCCCCTGAGAGAATGAAGCATGAATTGCTTCCTATTTCTTAGTTTAAGAATTCTTCTATGAAATGAACATATCATAAAATATTTCAACCTTCAAAATCTACATTAAATAAAGCAATGCGACTGCTAGGGGGTGCAACTATAATGGCTTCCGAGTGATGATCTCCATCACACCCAGCATAAATAAAATGATTTCTCCCTAGGTGAACTCTAGGGAACTGAGGCTGCAGGAAGGCAATGATTTAATATGCCTTTTCTCTCACTGCTATGTCTGTATTTATGCCTCTAACACCACAACCTCTACTCCCGCATTCTGTCATTCCTGCCGAAGTGTTTCTCTCTCACCTTTACAGCTAACTCTCTCACATCCACCTGTCCAGGCCCTTGTCATCTCGATATCTGTCATTCTCTCATTGGCATCATTCATTTTTCATATCAACTCCATGTTGCTTATTTTATTTGTTCCCATCAATACCAGTTTGCCTTGAATCTCATCTTTCCTTTGCTCCCAGTTGATGTCCTTGTTTCCCTATATCCAAAAATTGCTCTGTCCGCCATCGATCCCAATGTCTGCCTACTTTCCAACCCTACCTCTCATTTCCGTCACTCTCAATTTCCCTCTGATATCTTGGACTCATTCTCTGAAAAAGAGTATCTTTTAGTAGTGTCAAAATGATAGTTACAGCAGCCCTTGCAACGCTTCCATTACTTGGCTGGTTCCCCAGCCTCACATGAAATTGGTAGAAAGTCAGTTTTGTTAGTTCAATCTCAGTCCCATTTCTTTCTGACAAATTCTAGAATGTGAGTAGATTTTATATGAATGGGTATGATGTATTGGCACCAAACCCTCCCAGCAACTCATCAATGTCTTTGATCAAAAAACAGAACAGCAAATGAAATGCTCCTCTCTGAGGAGCCATACACTGTAGCAAAAACAAGGTTTGGGGCATCTAAAGATGGGATGTGTCTAGAAGGGTAAATACTTTGACATTGCAATGCTGCTGGGGACTTATCATTACCATGTTTTCGCTCATCTTTGGTTTTTATATGAAATGCTTATTCTCCCCACAGGTCTGGAAAGGTTTAAAGGCAAATATCTACACAGCCGTGAGTACAAACACCCAGCTGAGTTTGAGGGCAAGAGAGTGCTCGTGGTTGGAGTCGGCAACAGCGGAGTTGATATAGCTGCATATATCAGCCATGTGGCTTCCCAGGTACAGAAAGCGTTGCATTGTGTCCTCAATTAATGTTTGCTGGTCTAATTCATGGTATTTACTCAATGTATCTGCCCATAAGTCAGCAGGATTTAAAACTGTTGCTATACATATGGTTCCATGCTGTACTTGACTGCACCATGATGATCATTTAAGACATTGTTCCTTGTTTGAGAGATGACCATGAAGAATCCACTACCGGATTCCTTGAACAAGAAATTCAGACAGTTCAGCTTGTAAACTGTTTTCCTGAAAGACAGTTCTAGTAAATTCCCGACACCATATCTTAGTGCAAAGGTATGTTGGTGATGGACCCCACTCTCTTTTTTTGCTGTGATAACAGGATGTATCTTCTGCCTTCTCATAAGTGCAAGCTAGGTTTAGAAAACAGTCAATAAAGCTCTTCTTAAATGCACCAGCTTTTTTTTTTATTTCAACCTCATTCGGGATTTTGTAGTTGAGGAAGTGCTGTCTCCTACTGGTTGAGGCTGCATAATCCTTTACCTCTGTGGATTCAGGCCTATAGGCGGTAGACTTAAAAAGACTTCATCATGGATGAGGTTTGTGGCCACATTGAATGTGGAAGCCAACGAGGATATGCATGGCAAGCACAGCAGTATGCTTGGATCACAGGAGATTATAGGAGTCACTTGAGTCCAATGCTCTTATTGACAGAAAGGGATTGTCCCTCTTAAATCAAGAACTAATACCGAACTAACTCATGGCTATGGCTATTCAAATGCAAACAATGTGATCCCTTATGCAACAAGCACCCAAATACTGGAGAAGGGACAGAAAGACCAATATTCCTATATCTGTCATTCTAAAAGACCAATATAATACAGATTTGATATTGGAACTGTCTTGATGGGCAAAGGAACGTATGCAAGTGTTTTGCTTCATTGGTAATATTAAGCTCAGTGAAATACATTACTGGCCAACCATGGTATAAAAGATTCCCTACAGCTAAATGGTGTTTGTGAATAGATCAGTCATTGTGGCACAATGACACAGAGAATCTGATTTAAATACAGCATACATCAAATCTGTGCCAAGAGCCCCCCACATATTTCCTTCCTGACATTTTCAAATGACATTGAGGAAGGGATGTAATAATCAGAGAGCATGAGGGGACAATTGCCCTACTTTCCAGAGTCGGGGGTAGTGAAAAACGTATCCCCCTCACCTTCCAGAGTGGAAGATGCGGGGCAGAAGGGCTCACAGTTCTTTCTTTCATCACCTGCTGTCAAAAAGACAAGGTTAAACCACAAGCATTGAAATCAGCTCTGTACTCAGTCAAAAGCAAATGCTATCAATTGGGTACCCTAACTACGCAGATATCCAATTATCACTGCGAAAGACACAGGTTGGGTCTTTGGCGTTTGCAAACTGGCCTGCCCAAAATCTCCTGTTGAGTTTCTGTATTCATACTGATCACTTAATAACCTCTGAGCAGTCAAGCACATAATGCTCATTTTCTGATTGCATGGGGATGGTGTTAATATCTACGATGTCTAATGATAGCCTTTAGTGGTAACTGTGTTGCCATGTGTAAAAGAATGAATGCCAGCTGGAAATAAGCATTTTGGTTTAAAATATTCTTTACAGAGTATACAATATGTGCATAAACAACAATTTGGGGTGTACATATGTCTGTAATGCTGACATATTTTATTTTTCACAATAACAATATAACCTACACATAGGCCTTGAAGACACATACAGAAATGTGGTTTCAGTTAAGATGGGATGTATCAGTAGCAAATCCTCTGGATTTCAACTTTGCTTCGCTAGAATGTCTCTTTCCCCTATAACCCTGCTGTGTGGCTAATATTTCTAGAGGCCCATTGAAAAATATGTACGCAAGCACATGTATTTTAGGGGTCAACTGTAATGTTGTAGGAATATGAATACTATCTGTATATAATGTTCATTGTATTTGAGATACACTTGAGTAACATGACAGATGTGTGAAAAGTAAACACATGTGTAAACGCATGTCTATGTTTTCAAAATCTGTTCTTATATGGCCAAATACAGAACACAGACATTTCAATAAAGCTGGTACAAAAGCCATTTAAAGAAGCCCATATTCATAGCCATATCTTTCATCCAAACATGTAGTGACATGGGTAGTTTGCCTGCAGGTACATTACTTGTGCGAGACTGCACAGCACCAGCCATGTGTGGTACTGGATCGATCCCTGTAGGCATGTCTCAGTGCCAAATTGCATTGCACCACCAATCAACTACCTACCGTACAGCAACCTTGTACATCCAATGTTGGTGCCGAAGTGCACAACACTGTATACTAAAGCCTATGACAGAGTACTCATGTACATCAGTTGCTGGTGACTGGCTCTACAATACTGCACAATGCCATAGTGCAGAGATTAAAATGATGACTTGCCCACGCATATTAGAATGGGCCCCTCACCAAATATGTCAGTGTTTGACCATGCATCAGGAACAGCTTGCTTCCTTTACAAAACAATATGTAAAACATATTTAAAACCCACATTTTAAATAGCAGATGTCAATTATCTATATGAGCTCTGCCTACGTTAAATTTCAGGAAAAGAAAAGATGGATCTAATGCTACATATAGATATTGTAAGAATATGAGAAGGAGCAATGCTATGACAAGTAAGGCAAGAGAAACAAAAAACAGATCCAGCAAGTATAACAAAGTAACAAATGAATATCAACATATCATTTACAATACACTCTTTGAAGTGTAACTTAAAATCAAGAGGAATTGCAGTGACATTCAAAAATATTAAAAAATATACAAAAGAAGCAGTGGAGAAATGTAAAACTAGAGGTAATACACATCGAGTTATACATCAAGAATTGGCTTAGGCCAACACAATTTCAAGAAACTCTTTGTTACAAAGAGATACACAAAAATCTAAAGATACAAAAAGAGAATAACAAGTACACTTTTTCGCCACTTTTAGTACCGACGTACATGATATAAGAAATAGTGTTTCAAAGCTATTGAAAACACCACAAGTTGACAAAGATAAAATATCTATCAGAAAAACATTTAATAATGTACCCTAAAGCCTCAACAATCAGAAGCAACATTAGTCAAAGTTTTCTAAAAACCTAAGGATAACTTAGAGACAAACAGCAAGAAAGCCTCTTTGGTGCCTTCACAATTGGTTGGCAATGACAAGTGGGGACACTGAAGCAAACCACCAATTAGCACACGTTTCGAATGCAATACTAATTATGACATTTGTGCAATTAGATGTACATTTTTGAAGTGGTATATTGGAAGCATGATCAGAGAACATAAAATATTCATACTGGATCATGTCAGAGCCTTCAGGAAAATTGATTTGAAATACCTCTTAAAAACTCATTGGAATACAGAACTTCAAAATGTACAGGTCTGTTAAATTAAATGTATGGCCCTGGAAGAGGTCCATTTTCCAACCATTAAAGGAAATAGAGAACTCACATTAAGAAAAAAAGAATCAAAATGAATACACAAAATGGGCACATGCCATACAAGACTTAATCAGGAAAGGGAACTGTTTGTGTTTTTTTAAATGAGTTATTTTGACATTAAGATATTATAGGCTGTAGTGATGATATTGATTGATTTTTTTGATGCCATTGTAGAGCAGTATGGAATGGAATATGTATCCAGAAGTAATCAGTCCACACAATTCTTATTTATATATTTACACAGAAGTTTAACATACATTAACCACCAGGTAGAAATAAAATCCAGTGTAGATAAGGTTCTTGGTGAATAGTGTTCACACTTAGATGAAAGCTGTTATACATGTTGAGGATTTTAATCACTTTTCAATTATAAGTTTAAGAATTCAATTGTCATCTGCAATTAAGACATTCAATACATATGTGTCATGTTTCATATGACTTAGTGATTTTCAAAGGCTCAGAAAAAATGTTAATAGTAATTAAGAAAACTCAGAACAATATTTAAACATCAGAGAGTATTCTCTGAGTACTATTTTTGCAAGATAAACTAAAGTAAATTGAAATTAATTCATCACGTAGAACCCAACGTCGTGAATTGAGATGTGTTATGCTATAACTAAGTTTTAGAGTTCAAATGGCATCTCCAATTGAGATTTAATACATATTTATATTTTCATACAATTTAGTAATTTGCATAATATATATGTTGATATTGATTTGGAATATTTATAACAATATCTAAAGAAGGAAGGTTTCATGTGAACTGTTTTTGTTTAATCACGAGAATGATGTTGCATAGAGCGCAATGCCGTGACATCATTTCCGACAAATAAATAAGAAGTCATTTTGGAAAACTAAATATGTGTTTGTGGGTGTGCAGTTAAATGGGTATGGGACAGAAAGCCACTCTATTTCCCAATATTCACCTTTCCTCAGGAACTAAATTAATTATTTAAGGTGTCATTAACACATGATTTTTTTCCATAATGTATTAAAGAAATAATACATTTTTTGTGAGATGGATATTTAACATGTGTTTAAAAAACACATTAATTAATATTTAGGAAATAATTTTATTTAGGATCAGAAATAAGGCATTATCAAAATTTGAAATGAACATGATTTAGCTGGACCCCTTTTGCAATGGCGCAAAACCTTACACTCATCACTTTTTTGATTATAGTTTGTCTCCCTGTGTAATAGAGGGTATGCCCAGATGTGGGTCCCTTGTTCTCTACGCCATAGGGAACCAAGATGCACCTCAACAAGGCCAAAACATGTCTTGGGTTGCTTGTGTTTCTGTGCAGAGGGGACCTGACCTAGCAGTTTGGGCTGGGCTGCTCCCATTGCTGGCAGTACCTGACTGATTTGCATATAGCTGGACCCCTTTTGCAATAACGCAGATGGGCTGAAAAATGGTGATGTGGAAGGTTGCCTAGAGCAATTCCTGTGTTTCAGATTAATTTAAAACCTTCCACCAATCACATTTTTGGTTATAGTTCCTCTCCCTATGTGAGAGAGGATATGCCCAGATGTGGGCTCCATGCCTGCTGAGCCATAGGTAACCAAGCTGCACCTCACTGACGAGACCCAACAAAGCCAAAACCTGGCTGAGGTTGCTTGTGTTTCTTGTGTTTCCGTGCACAGGGGACCTGGCCTAGCAGTTCGGCTGGGCTGCTCCCATTGGTGGCAGTACCTGCCTGATTTGCATATAGCTGGACCCCTTTTGTAATGACATAAACAGGCTAATAAACAGTGGTGTGGAAGGTTGCCCAGAGCCTTGCCAGTGGTTCAGAATAATTCTAAACCTTTCACCCATTACTATTTTTTAATCGTGATTTTGGATTCGACTGTTAGAAAGATTTAATCATCAGATAGGTTATTATAGAGTTGTGGTTGTGGCCCTATAGTTAGGTGATCCATAAGAAATGCAAACATTCGTTTGTCATGGGCCCCCCACCAGGACTGGACATTTTGGGAAACATCCATTAAGAAATTAAAAAGTTATTAAGAAATCAAACAAGGGTATTTTCACCCTACTTAGATACATTTTCCCACAGAGAAAAAGTAAAAAATGTTCTTAAACTGAAACACAAAAATTGCTGTGCAGAATTGGACCAATTGTGAAACAGCTTGGGCATGAAGCGCTGACTCGATTTCCAGGGCAGGTTTGGGGTTATTGCATCTAGGAGTTTTAAAAACATTTGATGAATGAAGGAGGTGCCCCCTGCTCCAAAACAAAAACTATATTTCCCATGGTGCTGTGCAGCAGAGAGGCTGAGAGACTTTTCAGAAATGAAAAAGCAACAATGTTTCCCAAAACTCTGTTGCTAATAACGTTTGACTTGCTGGATGGATTCGGATGACATTTTCAAAAGAAAATATTTGTAAAACCCTGGCTTCCTCCCCCTTCCCAAACTGCAAAATTTGGAAACAATATGTTATAAAATGAAAAAGAGTAAAGAAAACAAAACATTACAGTTTTCAGCTCATTATTTTCCATTAGAGAAATGGTGCAGTTTTTGAATAGCCTTAGCATAAAAATCGCTTGGCAGATTTGGAACAAATAAGAAACAATTTGAGCGCAAAGCTTTGACTTAATTGCCTTGACTGGTTTGGAGTAAATACATCTGGTAGACAGGCAACAGGGTGCCCCCTGCTACTTAAAACCTTTATATTGGCTTTGGTGCTTTGCAGCCAAGAGGCTGAGTGATGTAAATAACGTTTGACTTGCTGGATGGATTTGGATGACATTTTCTAAACAAAGGACCTCATTACGAGTATGGAAGCAGCCATTCCAACCTTGGAGGGCCCGGTAAATCCTCATTGGAAAAACCCATCTCCATTCCCATTTGAGCCCCCATAGGGCTCAATGGGAATGGGGAGGGCGTTAATAATGGGCCCGTTAATAATGGGCCCGTTATTAGCTCCCTGGTCACCTCACGGGACCTGCTAAGGACGCCTGGTTTTACCAGGCATCCTTACCGGATCTCGCAAGGGAACCTCGTAATAGGGCGTCCCGTAATGAAGGGTGCCGGTCCCGTACCGGCACCCTTCATTACAGGAGTACCAGCCTCGTAATGAGGCCCTTAAGGTTTGTCAAGAACCCTCCCCAAACTGGTCATTCTGAGAACAATGTGTTAAAAAATGAAACATTTTTTGAGAAAACATAAAAAACGCAGTTTTCAAACTACTGCCATTCATTTTCCCATAGAGAAAAAGTGAATTTTTCTAATATCTGTAGCGTGAAACTGCTGGGCAGATCTGGACAAAATGAGAAGTAATTTGGGCACAAAGAATTGACTTAATTTCCTTGACTGGTAAATCTATGCAGTAGTTTTTAAAATATTTGACAGAAACATGGGGGTGCTCATGTTCCTTAAAACCTTTACATATATCAGCCTTGGTGCTTTTCAACAGAGAGGCTGAGAGACCTTTCAGAAATGAAAATCCACCTTTTTTTCTCAACTCAATGCAAGTTATTCCTGCGATATTACCGGGAGAAGCCGCAAATAAAAGAACTCAATACACTATTTGGAGGAGGAAAAAGGATACTTACACAATGCACCTTAATGGTAGTAGTTTTGAACATGTTAGTGATTCTCATTAAAAACACAATGTGTCTGCTCAAAGCATATCAACACTTGAAATCTGGGTGGACTGCTAGAAATAGGATGAAGTAGCCATTCTTTTTAGTTCATAAACATTTTTAATTAATACATCAATTAATTCAACAAGTACTAAAACACATTAGTATCCTAAAACTCGTCAAAAAAGCAGTATCAGAATTCATTTAACCAATATGAAATCAGTACATAATACAGCACATATCCTAAAAACAATCTTAAAGTGCAATGTGCTACAATAATATTTTTTTCACTTCTGATATATCCTCATACATATGTACAACAACTTCTAAATAACCCATTCACAAGTATATCACGAACCCCAAAACTGGGTCTATTTAACCATCAACAATACCCAACATGTTTCGTTCTCTCTACTCTGGCAAACATCCATAGAACTTTGTCAGGGCTACTGCTCCTTCTCCACACTCACATACTACCTGTGTTATTTCCCACACCCATCTGTTGTTTCTGATGCTGCTAGGAGCCTTACATTCTTATAAAGTTTACTTCCTTACACCACTTCTGAACAGCTATCTCTCTTATCCAATCTACTCAAGGATTATTTGTTCAGCCTCTGTTTTAGTTCAACTGGTAAAACAGTCTTAATTGGAGAAGTACTTGTATTCCTTTTCTGGTGGCTCTCTGAATCAGCCCGACAACTTCGGGTGATGATTTGCTTTTCGCTGTGCGTCTCCCTTACTTCACTGCAGAAAAAGTATAACAACCTATTACTACCACATGTTTCTATAGTCCAAACTTTCTCAAAATCTACACATTGCAGATGTTCATTTACCTACCTGTATCTTCTACTGGCTACTGTTAGATATCTGTACTCTGACATTTGTGTAGTTCTGTGTCGCTACTGCTGATACTTCCATTAATTATGGACAGTGTGGACCAAAGATATGTGCTTGAGTACACAACTACAGAACAAGAGAATTAACAAGTGTCCCTTTTAGCCCATGTACCTCTCGTTTATCTAATGCAAAGGCTAGAGGTATAATTGTCTCAACATTACTTACTTCTTGTGTTTGACGGCATGACTTTAGTTCTTGCGGGTCCTCACATAGTTTGGGCTTTCTTTATCTGTAAAACATACAGAAATCTATGTTGGTATGAATTTACTTATGCAGGATGATCCATACCACCGTCCTTCCATGTGTATGGATCACCAAACCTCTGTATGGCTTTTACCTACTAGTTCCAGCACAGCATCAACTCTTGCGGCCGCATCCAAAAGTGAAACCATTTTGGACGCCGCTGCTACACTTTTGTTGTTTCAGTGGCCTTGCAACCTCTTAGGTCAATTCATAATAACTGCGACTTTAGTTTTCAGTTTCCTGTGCTCGGGAAACTAGAAAAGAAAGTCGCAGCAATTTTGAAAACTCTGCCGGCAGCCGGCAAAATATTTATAATTGCTGTGCCTTCCAGTTTACGTTTTCTGAGCTTCCCTGGGCTTGAGGATCACAGAAAACATCAAATGAAAGTCACAGCAATTGTAAACACTGTGGCAGCCTCCTCTCCATGTTAAGCTCTGCTCTCTGGCAGCAGTAAGCAAAAGCTCCCAGTAAGGGGCATTTGCTTGATCAGTGCCACCATAGCAAAGCTTAACATGAACAGGGGAGGCTGATCCTTTCACAAAATGGATTCCCCATGTAAAAACGTTGAGCCTCATTTGCTCAAAAGGTTACATAGAAAGTTTCTTTAAAAATATTTTTATATATATATCTTTTATTATGGCCCATTTTTTGAGACAATAACATTTTTGAGTGAACTTCCACTTTAACCCTGGCTTGTGCAAAATGGTTGACCGTATGCACTCACACACCATTTTGCTCCTTTTTCAGGTACACTCCCTGCTTCTCCTCTGTGTTGCAGGTCGACCTCTTTATGTGTATTAGCTGTTGAACGTGGGATGGTGAGAGGGTAAAGTTGCATATTTTTTGTGGTAAAAACTCTGTCTGTCATTGTTTACCATGTATCATGGAGCAGCTTCCCTCCTTTATAAAACCATACGTAGAACAAATATAAATGCGGCACATAGGTTCCACAAATATCAGTGCAATACCAACGACGGTGAAAACTGTTAAATACACAAATCAATAGGTCTGTTTCACCTTTACAAATGTAACACAAGGGTGTCGTGGTTGCAGTTATTTTACTTACGTCAGACTGCACAGTGACAGCTATTAACCATATTTTATAGTGTATGGTCATGCAATACATGTGCAAGACTGCACTGCGCCATTTATGAAGCAGGTTTGGTAGAAGCAACATGGGAAAAAAAGTGCACTTGCAAACCTAACTCAACAGCTTTCTTCCCAATGTAGAGAGTTCTAATAGCACCACTCAAGTGAAAAATCATCACTATAACAGGCAGCATGAAAACAAAATATAAGCCCTTTTAAACCACAAATTGCGCCTTTGCAATGGAATGGAGATCTATAGGTGAACAAATATCAATGGATTAGGCAAGGTAGACTAAAAGAGCTCTTACAGGCAGCATTCTACAACTCTAGCTTCAATTTGCACAGTAGCCCATGCCTTTACGCAATGGCTGATCCTAAGTACTCAGAAGGCAGCCCTTTTGCTTATTTCTTGGGCGTTGCATAGCTCTATTTATTGCACAACTCCTTCTTTCATATTATCAGCTATTTTAGCATTGGACAGCAAGAGGGAATTTTGCATTGTTTTTGTGGTCACAAAAGATATTTGTCAGTGTTTATACATGCACTACTTGTGCCAGACTCCTAGCACCTCCAATTAGCGACATATGCAGGGTTCAGCTGGTGAGTTTTCTAAGTGTGTGGATGTAAATGTTTGCCTCAAATTTGCCAGAGCAACTAAGAATAGCGAACAGGCCTAAACCAACAAAATGTTTTTAGGCGTGGTTCTCCCCCAAGAATTATTTTTAAATAATTTGTTCAAATGGTGTATATTCTTGCAAAATGTTTTGATAAATTGGGTAAAAATCCACAAAGTTTGCAATCGGTTTTGTATGGTAGCACAGGACAAAGTCCAATTAAAGCAGGACACCAAAAGTGCAAAGGAGCTTTTTTCCATAAACACATTTAAATTATACCTTTGCCCAAAATATATCCAGTGTCAAAAACATGCATGTTAATTCCAGCTGTGCCTATACATATCCATGCTGACAGCACCACTATATGCCATTAATACCATATAAGAGCTATTTTGGCTTTGTCAGTAAAAATGCCATGCCACAGTAAGTAAGTATAGCTAGACTAGCTGCAAACAAATGTAGGCAAGTCTAGCACCAATAGCACTCATCATGTTTGCTTTTTCCTTGATGGCCTGTAAAAAATGCCACAGTGAGCAAGTATTGTAAGACTTACTGCACCAATGAAAGCCGATCTAACAATAGAATAACACTCATCATGTTTGCATACCCTTGATGCCCAGTAAAAAATCACTTTCCACATAAGAAAGTAGAACTATACTGGCTGTGCACAAGTATGCCTTTCTAGATATGTAATAACACTCATAGTTTACCCTTGATGTGCAGTGAAATTCCCTGCCCCAAATTAGAGACCCTCTCCCCCTCATGCACTCATGGAAAGGCAGGCACACACTTGCTCGCATTCACACAACATACACTTCTTATATATTCACACAAAATGCAGTCTCACCTGCATATTCATACATTCACACAACATGCACGCTCTCATTCACCCGAGCATTCATATACCACTCAGACAACTCCTTACATACATGCATACATAAAAACAAACACTCACAGATTCACACATAGGCTATTTGCACATACACACAGACAACCCCACTTGCATGCACTGGTACATCTCGTGCCGTTTTTCCAGACTGTTTAGATCCGCACTGCAAGGAATGCAGAAACGGTACGCTGTTTTCGAGTGAGCAGCATCGATGAACGACGGTCGCCCACATACAAAGATTTTATTGGGGTGATTTCTTCTTCCCCAATTTTTGCCAACAGCCTAGAAGCCAAGAATTTTGTGGCAATTTGCACACTGGTCGATCATGGCATTGTCCCGTGGACTGTCATCTAGATCTCCATTGCAAAGAGACATACATGTGTGCAAGTAAGCATGCAGAGCAGCGGCACAAACACTACACTAGGGTGCTGGGTCCCTTTGCTGCAGAGAAACTGTGTTCTGCTCGGGGTAATGAACATTTTCTAATTGAATATGGATGTGTCTAAAGCATAGACAATTTGTTGGCTCAAGAAAATTGAACACACACCTTTGTGATCAAAAACAAAGACTGTTTATATGTTCTGATGAGGGTGCTGGTTGGAATACTTCACTAGCAACCAGCCCCGAAACTCGAGTGACACGAATACTATTCTAGTTCCCTTTTCTAGGATTTCGACAGTTTTTTGGTCTACATAAATGTATACGGTGAATTGTACATGTTCAGACTCATTTGAGAATATGTGCCAATATGATATAAATCCATTGCCACATTGTTAGATGATAAATATGAATTTGCATCAGCGGTCTAATAGATAGTCTTTACATGTTTGGAAACAAAGGTTTACAATAGCGTTTTTTTGCCCAGTATGATTGGTTTGTTTTGAATGAGGATGGGTGTGATTGAGGTGTATGAATAGGTATGTGTGATTACAGTATGGTGTCTTATGATGATAACAATGAAATTACATTAATTGATTAGTTGATTTTGTATTACATTCTGTAGTAAGAATTTTAAATATATATTGTTTATCAATGATCGTCACTTTTTGTACACTGTTCCTATATCTATGAACATGATGATGTTTGGAAGAGAAAAAAGAAAATATGAATAAAAAAATAATAAATTGAATCCAAAATAATTCTTCATGAGTTTTGAAATTAATCTCTCTAGAAGGGATTGGTGTTTGAACAATGGAGAAGAAGCAATAGGAATGCAAAGAAAGTCTGTACATGTCCTCTGACAACTGCACTTGTTGTGATGCACAGGTACATAAAACACATTACACAAAAGACATATTTTCATTTACCTCCACCTGCTTGCACTTTCAGCCCGTTGGCACCATCCACGACATGAACGGAAGGCCCGCCCCAAACAGAGCATGCTGACTGATAGGAGAGTACTCCTCTCCTGTGTGTCAGCATGCTCCTACCCTAGTAGCGCAATGATGAGAGGCTACAGGAGTGCCCTTCCTACAACTCACCAGCCTCTTGTCATTATACACAGGGCTTTTTGCAGAGCACAAAGGGTTCCAAATTGAAAAATCAAAAAATACAAAACATATTGGGGTGCACGCCTAAACTCAGAGGCAGGAAGCACATTCTCTTGCAAATAATGGGGCTGTGCTGCCTACCACACAAGCAGGGGTGGAGCCTCACGTCCATACATAAAGTCTGCCACTGCACATGTGTTACTGAACAGTACAATCAGCATGGAAAGAAAATTCTCTTAAAAGAATCAAAGAACAAATCAAAATCTATCCTCAATGCAGAGGCCCTCTCTGCATGTTTCTTCATCCGCTGTCCATGGTAGCATCCAAAGCTCCCACTAGGCATGGTCTTGTCTCATGATGATTATAGAAAAAGCTAAATGAAAAAAAATATTGCCCACTGAACAAGCACATTTTAACATGTGTGAATGTATTATATTTTAACACTAGCGATACCATAGCTTTGGTTACAATACACTTTCTGCGAGAAAATGGAAAAGCGTCCATGAAAGTTCACCAAATTTAACCCCAAGAAAATGTGCGACCACAGAAGAAATTTTAGGAAACATTTATTGTGAAAAGGAATGGTTTTTAAAAACGTGTTTTTATTAAAGTTATTTTACATAGAAATGTAAAGAACACAAAATCTTTGCACACGTACCTTTATGATTTTAATACAGAAAGTATAAAAGTGTGCAGGTACGGAAATTAAAACTAGTTTTGTTTCATCTTGTATTTTCCACCCTTCCAAAAGCAAAACTTAGAGGTTCCACATAATTTGGTCAATTAACCCCGAACTCACCACAAACCGGATCCATTCAATACACAATTTCTTCAGTGACTGTTTCACACAAACACACAGAGTTCTACTCGGTTGGACATTTTAAGGACTGGAGATCTAAAGTTAGAAAGCACTGCATTGTCCTAGGATCCCTAGAAGTGCAGAATAATTATTTTATTCTATTTCATTAACGGTGCAGAAAACGATAGAATCTAACATTTTAGAGGCATGCACAATGGCCACTCATTATCGGCGAAACACGTTGATGATAACGACTTGACAGACTAAAAGTGACATTCTCAGAAGTTCAATGTCTGCCTAAGTAATATAAGGGTGGAGCTGAGGCAATGCTCAATGTGTTCACACAGTTCTCATAACTATATCTTCAGAAGGTTACAACCGCTGAGTCTGAAAATACACGGGCACTTGTCACTGCTTATTTCTTACCCGGGATGTGAGAAATAAGAGGATATGACTATCATGGCCCTATTTACAAAAGCGTTTTTCCTTGAAACCCCCAATGAAAAATGCTTTGTAAATCAGGTCTTCAATGTGTGTTAGGAAAGATTGTTTCTCTGACAGTGTTGCCTCAATATTGACTTAGAAGACGACCAGAAAGCGCAGGATCGTACAAAGCATATCGTTTTGCAGTTACAACCATTTAGAGGCACACAATCACTATTCAGTTGTCAAAGGAATAAGATTAAAAATGTCCTTAAAACTTCCCTATGGACTTATTAGTGAGCATATAGTTTGGTTATGTTTTGACTCCAGCAGGCACCTCTGGATGGGGTCAACATCATAGTTAAAGCATTCAGTATGCAACACATCCATCCACTTTCAAAACCGCACAGACACAAAGAACCAGCACACACACAAACACGGAGCATCCACCAGAAGAGCACTAACCACACCAGACCTTCCAATCACCCGCAATCACAAACATCTCTTGCCGAAAATCATGACAGCAATGGGGTAGTAATAAGCACTATACCGGCTGTAAAATGAAAAAAACAATGCACTAAGCAGTGGACAGAAAAACAACAAAGAAGACTAGTTGACACTTTTAGCATCAGAGACCATGCTACACTTTTCAACAATGATGCAAGATTTTCATGTGAAAAATACATGAATTGGGGATTTCATAAGCAAACACCAGTCTTCGACGTGCATGCGCATCGAAACATCACCTGCAAGAAGAGTGAGGCACAATGAAGACCAGAACAGGTGCAGCACACAATCCTCGATCCTCTGAAGTGTGAGGAAGCAGTAGACAGCTGGGAACTAGTGCAGAACACATTTGCACAATGACATGCACTGCACAGACGTATACACCTAAGCTTATTAATATCTTCAAAAACTAGCATTGTAGTTCCTTTTGGGGTTTGGATTATGTTTGGTCTGGAGTAACGGTTTGTAAGTCTATTACATCTTTCATTAACTTGGCTCCCTATTACCATTAATTTGTATGGCGGAGAGTAGGGGCAGAACACAACTTGGGTTTCCTCCACCTCCTTCCTCTCTGCCATACAAATGCACAAGCATTTGTGCCGGCATTGATTTTCATCTCAGAGCAAATGTTGGAGATCCCTATGGGGTCCATTGTACATTCTCCCTGTCATGCTAGCATGGCAGTGAGCGTGCACAGTTACAGTTAGACCCTGCCCGACATGCTCGCATGTTAGGAAGGGATCAATTATATTTGTTTTGATTTTCATGCCAAAGCAAATGCTGGAGATTCCTATGGGGTCCACCTGCTTAAAGCAAGCGGACGTCATAGGGATCCATTGTATAAACTCTCTGGCCCCGTAACAATGCCAAAACTGAGTACTAGATCCTGTTTGGTTCTTTTGCGTCTCATGTTTTCTTTGAATTTTTCATGCTATCTGTTGTCTGTCTTTTTCTCTCTCCTGTGTGCGCCCTGAGGCCTACGGGTTAGTGGCGCAGTACAAGAACTTAGATAGATAGATAGATAGATAGATAGATAGATAGATAGATAGATAGATAGATAGATAGATAGATAGATAGATAGATAGATAGATAGATAGATAGGCTCCCTGCCATGTTAGCATGGCAGGGAGCAGGCACAATTACATATGGACCCTACAAGACATGATCGCATGTCAGGAAGGGTTTAATTGTATTTGTAAACACTTCTTACCATGCAAGCATGCTAAGCAGTGGTCACAATTGAAATCAAACCATGCCCGACAAGTAAGGCATGGTATAATTTCAATTGTGAGCACCACTTGCCAATCACCTCCAGATAGTTTCCAAACCCAGCACACATCCATTTGAGACAAGGGTTCCCTTTTCTGCAGCGTTCACAATTCCAGAGCTCTTCTCCCAATTCCAGTGTGTTTTTTCATATATAATGTTCAATATTCCCACACTATGTCATCACTATGTTTAATTGGGCATGTCTTTCCATTGGCTTGCTTCACAGGCAGACATTCTCAGGGAATAAACACCTTCATTTCATAGGTTGGTCATATTTCTGCACATGTTCCAATGTTGGGGTGTACATTTTGCATTCAGATACGTATTATCTTCTGTACCTCTGTGTAGGAATATATCCCAACAATAAAATATAGATTTGTAGATGTGCCTTTTCCTAATGGATTCAGAGACACATGTATGTGTAATGAAAAATGACTGAATTATTAATATTTATATAATTCATTAATTAGTAATACTTATCACAATATCATGATTGGTCTCTAATCAAAGATGAGACCCTCAAATGTCAGAACAGTTGTCCTTCTTTAAAAATGTTTAGGCAATGCAAAGATTCAGTCAAACCACTGTTTGGGCATTTTAAATGTATTTCAAAGTGCTAAATTTAATTTCTTTCAAATTGGCTATGTAATACCTCATGGTGACATAATGAGTCATGTGAGAGGCTCTTAAGGGCCCCTCCCTTTGTGAAGCCTTCCATCAATGAATGATATGGGTAGCTGACAGAGGCTCTTTTTGTTTGTGCTTCCATTAGTACCACACATAGCAGATCATAATTGGTAATCATTCTCGTCATGAAATTGACACTTTAAGTGCAATAGGCTGTATTTGAAGAACAGGCCTGGAAAACAGATTGGCAATGTATATCATGTGTTTACAAATGTTTTGATAGCTGTTTTGCTCACTGATGGATCAATAAACCCAGCATTGACAAGCCACATTGCAATACCAATCTGGCCATGCAGATTTAAACATTACTACCTGGCGGGCATGGTCTTCCCCTCCCAGCCAATGAGGAGGCTCAGAACGTGATTCTCCTCTGTGCTGGAGGCTGCATTGTCCTGTCGCTGTATGCCTCATGTCTCAAGCACCCCCTTAATACTCCAAACACCTGCCGCAATATTCTTTAACAACCCACACCAGCTGACTGGGGTTTCTGGGGTTTATAGTTCTCTCCTTCCTCCCCTTGGGTTTGGGCTTTTGATGAAGGTCTGCATCTGTGTCCTGTTAGTGGGCTAAGTTTGTGATTGGTTGCTTAAGCTGTGTTCACCTGGCCACACTTTGGGATTAAGGGGTTGGAACAAGTGATCACATGGCCTGCCGCCATCTTGGATTTCAGTTGCCAATTCCTGCCACTCTCCAGGGCTCGAAGTGCAGGACCCAGGTCTCATGTCTTGTTATTGTTTGATTTTTAAGATGGTAACATTCTTGGTAAGCTTTGAAAAATTCGTAAATGTACTGCAAATACTGTCTTGTTGTGAATTTGTAGTATTGTATCCACAGCAAGGCAATGCTCTGCCTGAAGACAATGGGCCCTTATTACGAGTGTGGCAGCCTGGAAATAAGGGTGCCAATAAGCTTACCCTGCTTACCCGGCAGGGCACAATGGCCCGGTAGGCAGAGTTGTCATGGAAGCGCCAGTGCTTATGAGTCCCCATTCCCATGGAGTCCTGTGGGACACCACGGGAATTGGGACTTAAAAAATCCAATGCCTGACTTCCCACGCCACTGGGACTTGTAATGTCCCGGTGGCACAGGGAAGTCAGGCACTGGAAACAGTGTTTTGGGGTCAGCTGCAACCCGCCGGTGGGACCGGCGGGTTACCTCTGACCTCATAATAAGGCCCAATGAATTGGAAACTTTGTATGACATACAGTGAAATAGGCGATAGCTTGCAACCTTGTATCAAACACAGTTCTTCGAGCTCATATGCAGAGAACAATGTGTTAGAAACCTGCAATTGTGCAGCATTATATCAAGTATGGGTCTCCAGACCTCCCAAGCATCTTGCTGGGACTTTCAAATGACTCATGTGATACTGCAGTTGGGTTGCAACCATATAGCAGCAGGCATTACTGGTTCCCAGCTAATTCAAATTACTTCAACTAAAGGGGAGTGTTTTATTTTCCTTTCTAGGGTTCTGGTTCTACCTATTAAGAGCTTTATGCTCTCTCAGTTGGTGGGGGGGGGGTTCCACAAGAGGGGGTGCATTGACTGACCCCTGCCATGGGGACCAAGGGAGGGTGACCAGGGCATGCTCCCTATTCTTCCTCCGGCCCATCACCCACTGACTTGGGGAGGCACCTAGGTCACCTCATTGGCAGTCCCCAGATCCAGGCACCAGACATCAACACAGTACTTCGTGGCATAATCAAGTATGAACAAAATATAACATAAGTCACTTCTGGATTGTACAAATATACCCACATGTCCATGGCTATGCATCCAAAAGGGACTTTTTATAATGGGTAGTAGTTTCATTGGTGTCTTATTGGCGGACATCATTAGAACTTGTGTGTTAACAAATAAGACAGGTCTGGCAGTAGCATTTGATTTGATTATACATTGATGGGCAGTAAAAACATACCAATGAAGATTTTGACATTCTCAAATGAGATGTCATTAAGTGTGAAAGGGCATGTAAATGGCATTGACTTTTCCCTCTATTGTCTGGACATCGGTCTTCTCATCATAGGAAAACTCTCTTTTTAGTGAAGAAAACATCTTCCTTTTGCAATCATTCTTGAATATCAGTTGTTCACATACATTTGAAGAAGTACATTATGTCCTTCACTTAAACCCTTTTTAGATGTATATTAGCATGGACAAAAACAAAATAATGTCCAAACAATAGGAGCCTAGAAGTCAAAGACTTCCATGTTTTCCACTGTATTGAAAATCGGACTTCCAATTGTGGAGAACAATTACTATTCTTAAAAATGATGACAGTACTATTGATCACTTCCTCCTTTCATTTTAACTTTCACTTTTGCTTGCAAGGTGAGCCCTTTGGACTTTTTATAGGGGCTGATGCTGTGTTTAAAATGTATTATTTTAAATTTGAAGCGGAGAGCTCGCACGCACCATTTTTACTTGGGTGCCTATGCATCTCCTATCTTCGTTGTGCACATGTTGGTACAGTGATTCCTGGAGGTGCCTACCCCCAGAAGCAATGAGCCCTTTGAATTTGCCATCCGAAAATGCTTGTTACAAAATGGCTGATGCCTTCTGCAGCCTGAGTAGCAAGCCACCATCCACAAGCTGCCCTCCTCTGATTGGCTGCCACTTCCTCAAAGAGATAATCGCTTCAGCCAGCTGGCATAAGCCGGCCCCTGCAACCAATGCCCTGCACAAAGGCTCCTGTCTGTGCCTGTCAGGGCCTAGAAGGGCCTGGAGGCCCTCTACTGCTTGCTCACCCTCCTCAAACTATGAAACAGCATTCAGATATCCACTGCTACCACTTTCACTTGGACCCATGGACGCCTTTAATCCATCAGTGAGTGATGGCTGAACTCTTCCACTGCCTCCTCAACTAACTGCCTTAGCCTCTTACTTGCATTTGCTCTCTGCCTTCCTTCACTCATCTATCCTACCACTCCTCCCACTGCATTCTACCTGTTTTTTAAAATCAAATTTAGGTTTGTGTCTGCCTTACATCTGTGCACCTTTTTCTTGCTTCGAAAAGTCACTCACCCCTCCTAACCATCATGATCAATATGGAGGTGGTGCAACAGAACCATTCCGTCCTGGCCCACTGAATTCCAGGTGACAATCGTTCTACTTCCCTGTGGGTCAGCAT
Source organism: Ambystoma mexicanum (assembly GCF_040938575.1). Taxonomy (NCBI): domain Eukaryota; kingdom Metazoa; phylum Chordata; class Amphibia; order Caudata; family Ambystomatidae; genus Ambystoma; species Ambystoma mexicanum. Next base: position 667,059,967 of record NC_090922.1, read on the forward strand.
CCACTACCATACACACATTTCTATCCTCCATGCCCTTGACTGCTCTTCCCTCCACACTGTCTCACCTGTACTGTGCTCACAGTACCCTAATCCTGCTTTAGCTAAACTTTGCTGTGTGCACATGCTGCAATGTGTTTTATTCTGCTGTGCCTGAAACCGAACGTGGCTGTGTGCACATGCTGCATTGTGTCTCATTCTGCTTTAACTAAAATCAAACTCAGCTGTGTACTTTTTTTTACCATTTTTTGACAAATCACTTTTGCTGGGTGCACAACTGTTAATGCACTACCTTTCAAAAATTAGCGTTTGCTGTGAGTACATCCTGCATTAACGTCCTGCATGTCCTACTTTGTACTCAGTGTCGGCCCACCCTCTATGTCCCCCCACTGTGTTTTTCCCCGCCCTCCCCTCCTTGGCCTCAGTACATCAGCCTGGTAAGTGTCCTCCTCACCACTGCAGCTAGCTATGTCGCTATCTATCTCTCCTATCTTCAACAACTGCTCTATTTCCTATCCCTCACCTATCACTAAATCTGTCCAGAAGAAACTTAAGAAGGGCATACTGGGCTCCAACCCAGGCCTTCCTATTGCAGACACCTATGTCACGGCTTCCGCCAGAGAGACTCTCAGAGAAATCCTCTTTGTCGTTCCTTCACCCAACTTGTGGACTCGCCACATGGTTGCCTTTCTCTCTCCTATCGCCTCTTTACCCATTAATGACGGCACCCGCTGGGAGGTCCTCCTTGACCTCTTCACCATTTCCAGGGTCATCATTAATGTCTATCGGAATGGGACCATCATGGCTCCTACCTCACCTCTCAAACCTTACCTCTCCCCCTGGACATGCTCCCTTGCCGACTGTGCCCTCCTCCTCCTATGCACAGGCTTCCTTGCCTGCTGTGCGTTCCTCCTCCTCTGCACAGGCTCCCATGCCTACTGCACCTTTCTCCTCCTCTGCAGAGGCTCCCTTGCCTTTCCTCACTGTCACGGCTCCCCTGTCGGTCTTGGCGCCTCCTCCACCGTCTACTACCCCTCTGGCTCTTCTGCCACCCTCAGGGGGGGACCACCATCCCCTGCTCCACCCCATGGATGACCTGCAAAGATGGCAAGCTGCTCCATATGTCCACACCTAACTCTCGGTCTGCTGTCAAACTGCAACCTCCTTTAACTCATGGATCTTGATGTGCTCGCCATCACGGCGACATGGTTCAAGGACAGCACTGTCACAAGCTTTGACACACTCCTCCCTGAATGATACAAGATCCTCTCTGTGCCCAAGCCCAAGGGGACAGGAGGGGGAGTGGCACTAATCTTCCCAGAATGGGTACCTGTGTCCGTCATCCCTACTCAGGTTTACTCCTCCTTCGAGTGCCTAGTCTGCAGGCTCTCACTCTCTCCTAAATCATCTCTCCTTATGGCCACCTTCTATCAGCCACCACGATGGCCTGGTCTCCCCCTCTAAACTCCTCCTGTTGGGTGATCTAAACATCCATCTGGACTCTCCTGACTCCTCAGAACCTTTCCGCAACCTATGTGATTCTCTCTCCCTCTCTATCTTACCCTCTGGCTTCACGCACACAGCTGGCCACACCTTGGCTGCTTTCATCTCTACCGACATCCCTCTCTCTATCCTTCTCACTACCACTCTCTCTTGGACGGAGCACTCTCTTCTCTCATCACACTTGAAGCTCTCCTCTCCTCTTGCATTGGCACACCCAACACGGCCACTCAGTCTCAAAGCCACCAGACCCATGAAAAGGGTGACAGAGCCTGCCTTTGTCTCCAACTACTCTCCGCCTCCTACTCCTGCGGCCAACTCCCATCCTGACACAGCCTTTGCTAACTTCAATCTTTCTATCTCTAACACCCTTGACACTCTTGGCCCTGTCATGAAGGTCCGACTGAAGCCTTCCAAAAAGTGCAATTCTTGCTATGACTCCGATCTGGCTGCCCTTAAATGCAACAGTAGATCAGCTGAGCGGAAATGGAATTCGTCGGGCGGACCCTCTGACAAAATGGCCTGCTGCCTCCTTCAAAGGCAGTCTCGACTTTGCATCCACAACAAGAAAAGTCATATTCAAGCCCACATCTCCGTGGCCTCAAACAACACTGCCAAACTTTTCAAAGTCTGTAAGGAACTTGCAAATCATGCAGCAGCCTCCTCTTCTGTCACACCCACCAAGGACCTTTGCTCAGCCCTGAATGCACACTTCACTGCAAAAACCCAAGACATCCTTTCCTCTCTCCTTCACACCACATCTTACACCAACACCTCTGTAGCCTCCCTTGGCCCCTCCACCACTTCTCTTCTCTTCTCTCAATCCCGTCACACCTGATGAGGTCACCAGACAAGGACGGTCTATGAAGGATTCGTCCAAACAGGTGCCCCCGCCCCTCCAAAACCAATAATGACAACATTGACTCTCTCGCTCCAGCTGTGGCTGATCTCTGCAATCTCTCTTTTGCCCCTGGAGTTTTCCCAACTTCTCTTAAGCACTCCCTTTCCTGAAAACTACCGCCCTATCCCCATACCATGTGTATAGGTGCGTTATAAATGCCATATCATATCATATCACCCCTTTCCTGGGAAAACTCCTTGAGAAGGTGGCTATCTCTCAGCACACCCTCCACACCGAATCTGCTGGTTGCTTCCACAACCATCAGTCTGGCTTTAGAGCATCCAGAGGCACGGAAACTGCTCTTCTGAACACATGTGAAGACCTGCTCTCGAATCTTGACACTAACACTGCCTCTGTCCTCATTCTTCTTGACCTCTCCTCTGCCTTTGACACAGTAAACCACAACATCCTGATCGCATATCTGCATGACACCCTGGGAATCACAGGTCAGGCTCTGGCGTAGTTAACCTCCTTCCTTTCCGATCGCCCATCCCAGGTGGAACTTGGGTCCTTTCTCACTACTATCACTCTTTCAACTTGTGGTGTTCCACAGGGTTCTAACCTATCCCCCTGGTTCTTCTCTGTCTACATGGCTGCCCTTGCACATTGATTGCCACTTTCATCTCTAACTTCCAGTTTTATGCAGATAACATGCAACTCTCCTTCAGGCTACCCTCAGCAATCTCCTCTACCATGCTCATATCTGACTGTCTGTCCACAATTCAGTCATGGTGTGCTGCAAACGACTCTGCCTCAATTCCAGTAAGACTGAGATCGTTTGCATTGGGACTCCTGCTCCCGCTTTCCCACTCTCACTCTGGCCGGCCTCCCTTGGCCCTGCGCCCTCACCCTCCTGTGAGGCAAAAAATATTGGGGTCATCTTCAACTCCACTCTCTCAGTCCCTACTCATATTTCGGACATCTCTAAAAAGTCCAACTATCAGCTACACCTCCTCAGAGGTACTCTTCATTTTCTCACCCCCCACCCCAAGTGGCTCACTGTCTTCAGAACCCTCGTTCTCTCAAGGCTGGACTGCTGCATCAGCCTCTTTCTCAACCTCCCTGCCTCTGCTCTGTGCCGTCTGCAACTCATCCAGAACAGAACTGGTAGACTTATCTTTGGCCTCAAGCCCAGGGACTGCATCTCTCCAGCACTAAAATCCCTCCACTGTCTCCCCGTGGCTGCAAGGATCAAGTTCAAAACCCTCTGCATTGTCCACAAGGCTTTCTGGCGCCAGGGACCTAATTACCTGCAACAATGCCTACCTAAATACTGCCCTTCCCGAGTCCTCCACTCATCTACCTCCAACCTTCTGCGAGTGAGGCGGTTCTCCAAGCAGAGATTTGGATGGAGAATAGCCTCCCTGCCACACTATGTCTTAAGTCTGATCTCCTTAAGTTTTGGAAACTCCTTAAGACATTCCTCTTCTCCTCTTCCTTCTCGCACCCTCTACCCTGCTAACCTTTCTTTCCGCTCTATCCCTCTCTCCCTCCTTTTCCGCACAACCTTCTGTCTGGCCGCCTGGTGTACCTCAGAGTATCATAGGTCCCTGGCACCCTCATCAGTACTCTTGCACTTGCCTCCGGGCCTGCACTTGCCTCATAGTTACTGCACTTGGTCAATGACCCTTGAGCGTGGCATCTCTCAGCACTTACCCGAGCTTCTGACTGACTGGGCACATTTGGTCCCCCCAGGCCTCCCCTGAACTTGTCCACCCCTAACCCCTTCACTTCTCCTGCACCTGAGAAGGGCCCTCAAACCTTACATAAAGCAACATTCTTGAAACAACATGTCATGATTCCTGCCCCTCATGTCCCCAGCCCTCCAAGATGTCAGGCTGGAGCCAGGCCACGATCACCTACATGGCCCTCAAAGGCCTCTCCATCCCTCCAAAGACCCACTTGGAGTCAGACTTTGCGCTTGTGGCACCAGACTCACTCACTCCCATAGGATAACATTGGGGATTGGACTTGTAGTGCTTTGATGGGGACAAGATGGATGCCCCCACATATTTCGGTTCCCAGAACTGCATGTGCAGTCTAGTCTTTTGGGTGTGGTTCAGCCCAGAGACACCTGGGATACCCAGAAACTATTTAAGCCACGCCCAGGCTGAGAAACATGCTTTGTGTTTTCTGCACCTGCAGCGTGACACTCACCGTGTTCGGATCGGTCTCCAGTAGGCCTGCATCTTTCTTCTGCGCTCAGCTCCTGCAAGAACAAGAACACTGTTAGGAACAGCCTTACCTTGCGGCGCTTCTGCCCATCATTCATCGCTTATTCTGTTCTGCCGGCATCTTCGGAAGTGTCATTCTCATCCCGCCAAGCCGCTTCCTAAGGAAAAGGGAAAAGAACAGAAAAAAGGCATTAGTAAGCATTCAGCAAATCTTTGCTTATTTTTAAAGACTGTACGAGCTTTACACGCTTACCTGAATCGCAGCCGCTCTGGGGGAACTCTGTCTCCGGAACTCCTCATCCATCTGCAAGAGGGAAAAGACACTCCAGGTTAGCGTGGAAACATCTAGAGGCGCCGCATACCGCGCTTACTCACCGCATTTCTTCTTCATAACCGGCATCCACGCTGAAAACGTTGCAGCACCTAAAAGACACAGAAAAAGTACTCAGTTCAATACAAATACGAAAGGGTCGCATCGCGCATCGCGCTCTCACTCACCTTCAGCGCTACTCATCTCAGCAGCACTTCGTCATCCCCGGACGCCGGCCATCATCTAAGGAAGGAAAGGAACGAAGTTAGAGAACTGTTCAAAAGACTCATTATACTTACCTGTCGGACTCTTGAAAGTGAAGTAACTAGGCAGCAACAAGCCCGCATCAATCAACGCGTCCCTGAGCTGAAAGCAGGACGGAGAGCACACTTTCCAAGAAAACAAGGTGAGCTGTGGATCAAAGGGAAGGGTTGGACCCCGAGGAAGAAGGGGTTCAAGCACACAGAGACAATAGGGAGTTAAACTCTACCAATCCTGTGTTTCAGGCCCAGTCTCCAGTCGAGTAGACTCCAGGGAAGGGTTTGAGGTCGTAAGAGGTCAGAACAGGCTGAGTGACGTCCCCGTGGATACCAGGTGAGCGTTACACAACACCATATCAACCAGAGGTCTTCCTGGATGTCCTCGCTGTTATTGTGAGGCAGTACTGATTCTACATTTCAGGGAACATTCAGCTAACACAGATATGTCCCACAGTACATTGTTAACTTGCCCGGGTCATTTAACCAACATAAACCTTTGACAGCGCTGAGCAAAGTATGAGTAAAGAGATGAAGAAAGCATAACCACTACAAAAATTAGACCACAAAAACATGTTATCAACACCTGGGGCCTCATTATGGGACCGGCGGTAACCGTGCTGGTAAAACAGGCAGGTAGCCGCCGGACCCGTAAACAGTTACAGGCAGCTAGCTTGCTGGTATCAATGGGGTATTACAACCCCGGAAGCCTGAAAGTCAGGTGCCAGTAATATGTTATTCCCCATTCCCATAGAGTCCCATAAGGCCTCTATTGGAATGGGGACCACTGAAATACGGTCACTAGTAATATCAGTGGCGTTGCTTCCGTGAAAGGATGTGGGCGGGTGCCAGTCCACCCGGCAAGTCAGAGCTGCCGGGCCAGATGACACAGCCGCCCAACAGACTTGTACTTTGCCAGTCCAGAAATAATGGTGCTGGTAAGCTTACCGGCACCGTTGTTTCCGGACCCGCAAGGTTATAATGAGGCCCAAAGCCTCTTATCATTGGAGCAATTAGTCTGGAACAATTCCTATTTCAGCCTTTGCCTTCCTCTGCTGAAAGTTCTGGTAACGTATTCTGAATCTTTTCAGCCTTCTCAGCATTCCAATAAATGAATTCCTTCCCTTCCTGGTGACCCTGAGTTTGGCAGGGCACACAATGCCTGCTTGTACTCCTTATGAATGCCATTTTATGACATTCTCTCCCAAAAAGTAAACTGGAACACTGCGCCGATAATTCTGTTGAACAGTGACAAACTCAAATGGAAACACCCCTCTATTCACTGGGTTTTACTGTTTCCCCTTTTCGTTTCCTTCGTTTCGTTCCTCAGACATCTCAGGTTTAGAAGCTTTCATCACTTCACAGGCTTTCAACAACCTTGTTGTTTTATCAAGTGAGCATACTTCAGATTTTCTTACCATTATCTTGGCTCTGTGTAATGTTTTTGACTAAAACATGGTACCTGTGTGCAGTGCATTTTGGGTGCGGACAGAGCCATAATGGACATTTGCTCCAGGCCTCAGTGGAAGCTGCACTTGATACAAACTCTTTTCGTATTATTCCACTGGTAAACATGTTGTCAGTGCTGCCTATTGCTTGTGTTATTTTGCTAAGCTCCAAGGACACATTGGAGAGAAGATGCATGCATTAGCTAGAATGAGCCGCTGCCAGCTGGTACCTGATAACGTTGTTATGGAATTTGCTAAAGCCAAAGAGAAGTTATATTGTTGTTTTTTGCTGCTTTCTTGAGAAAGTGGAGAGTTTTGCATCTTGGGGTTGGGGGTCCCATGGCTCACTCTAGCCAGGGACCCGTGAGAACTGTCAACAGGTAGAGACATGAAAAGCCAGAAAGTTCTGGAAAATGCCATCATGCATTTGCAGATGGCTTAAAATGAGGGGCTGTAACACTACATAAACAGTTCTTTGGGAGAAGAAATGTTGATGCAAGTTTAGTAGACAAGTTATTAAAACAATTGATAATTGCTAAAAACTACGTGCTATCTGTCCCTGGAGGAAGAACACCCTGACCCTAGCGGGGGTGCCTGGCCCTAGATGGCGTATGGTACAATGCCTATCTAACAGGGATAGATTGCGAGGAAACTGTCCCTCATCTCATCAATTGTATGGGTATATCAGATTTCATTAGGATTTTTCCACAAAAGAGCAACCAGCAAAAATCAACCTATTGGCTACTGCAACCAACACGACTGGTCATTGATCCCGTTGGAACAGCTGACTAGCTGGCATGGACATTGCTTCGCTGTGGGATTTCTATATATATTTTATTCACCCTGGGGCATCAAGTTTGCCACATGCAAGAGGTTGTGTTAGTAAAATTGATGTATGAAAATGTACCCATCTGTCAGGAATCGTCGGTGGAAGCTATGGCATTACTGGAGACATTAGTTCAAGGTATGCTCTCCCCGTTCTAGTTCTCATTCAAGATAGCAGACTTAGGAATGTAAACAGACTCCGCCCACTACTCTGTGCGTTGTATCTGTTTTTTCCCTTACAGTGCTCCGCTGTTTACTCCGTTGAGATTCTACTTGTGCTTTCCTTCTGTACTCCTTGAGATTCACCTTTGCAGTTCCGCTCTTGTATCCTCTCTCATTTCGTTCTACTTTCCTTTTCTAAGCTGTTCGTCAGTTTCACTTCGTTCTCCGTGATTCTATCCTTTGGAGTTCTACCGCCATTCCTCTCTTACCTGAGCCACCTTTTGGTTTCAGGTTTCTTTCTGCGGCGACACTCCCGTGATTTCATCTGTGGGAGGGGTAAGTGTCCGTAATAGCTTTTTCAGTTCTGGCGCTGCCCCATGCTTCTATCCCTTGGCGTCCTACCACCATTCTTTTCTTACCTGACCCATCCTTCGGATTCAGGTTTCTATCCGCGTAGCTCCTCGGTTCCATCTGTGGGAAGGTCAGTGTTCGTTACAGCTCTCTCTGTTCCTGCTCAACCCAATTCTGTTATTTTCTGGCTTACACAGTAGTAGGCTTCTGCAGCCTTCCTCTCTTACCTCTTTATCCTCTTTATCCTTCTTGGTCCAGCCTTCACTCTTGGATATATCACCGCGCTTCCTCCCTGGAGCAGCCGGCTTTCTTCATCACTCTATCCGTTCAAACCTTTATCCTTCTTAGCTACTCCTACTTTTCACTGGCCTCCGAGGTCCTCTTAACTTCATTTTCTAATCATATTTACATACTAAATTGTGGGCTTTTGCCACTGAAGTGTTTCAGAGCTGGGTTCCGATTTGAACCTTTTCTTACCACTATACTTGCCACCATCCAAGACCACAGGCTTCCAGTATCAATCCAGTGAAATTGGACATCAGGGTTTTTTCTGCCAATCAGCTTTTTCCCTGAATTTGGGGTTTGGCTCCTTGGGGTCCCCCAAGGACAGGTACCAGTCCCTGCCAAGGTGGCCTCCGAGGGAGCCAGACCCTATTTACACAATCGGAAGGACCGAAAGTCTAAAGAGAAACAGTCACCAGACAAGAGGAAGTCCCGCAAGAAGACAACTTCCATTACCAAGGACAAGTCATCCAAAGAATCAGGTGAGGAGGAGGTTTGGTAAGTAGGGTAGAGGCCTGACACCATCTTACTGGGACACCTTAAAAGGCAGTGAGTATTAGGAGGTATTTTTATATTCACGTATCCCCCTTTATTGTCAGGGATATCTAAATGATCATGGGAACCCCCATGACAAGAAAAGTCGACCAGTTTCAATGGTTTATCTCGTTTTAACTACCTTCTTCAGGACCGTTACTATTTTCAGAAATGTTTCAGTCTTCCAGCTTGCCTCAAGATCAGGCAATATGAACGAGCTGGTCCATCCCCAGTCATGCCATAGCGTGTGGCCGGAGAACTCTAAACTGTCAAAGTGTATAACTTCTCGGACTGCAGATTTCTTTTTCTACTCAGCGTGGTAAGGATTGCTTAGTTGGAGTGGCGCCGTGTACTTAGTCTGCTGGAAGGAACTCTTTCCCATAATGTCTTTGAATTTACCCTGTTGTTATTTCCTAAAAATGAGGGGCGCCAGAGCAGTCAGACAGAAAGCTTCACTGGAGGATGGACGCCTCTCCACAGGCCCATTGATTCCAAGATCTCTCTGCCTGCCTGTTTGGGAGCTTTTCAGGGAATGCTGACGAGATGAGAGTGTGCATTGCAGCTGTGTCAATGGTGATTTATTTTATTTAGATTTATTTTATTCATGTATTAATGTATTATTCTTGTTGCAATTATTCATTTACGTATGCTTGTGGTGAATAAAGAGGCCATATAAGAGCCATTTTACAACCTAGCCGACTGTGTAGATATTTGCCCTTCAGCATCCAAAGTTTTTCACTCATTGTACTGGGGAGAAAAATAGAAATATATCCATGCACTCAGTGAAAATCAAAACATTTGGCTCTGTGGGCAGGGTGCCTTGTGATGAAGAATTCCAGGCATCAAGGGATCTGTGCTTGAATGCTGATGGGCAATATGTATAGTGAAAGTGACGTTTTTTTCCCTTTGCAGTGGGAGTCAGGCTGCGTTAATAAGTGTTTGCGTGTGCACTTTCTGTGACTGCATTCAGGTTGCAGTGAATAAGTTGTTGTAGATAGATTATTGTGATTTATTGTAAATATGAACACTTTGTTTAAGAAAAAAGATAAGGGGTCCTCTTCGGATACCAGGGTGGGCAAAGAGCCCATATGATTAATTGGCCCAGGAATGGGCCTGCAGCGCAGGATTGAGTGAACAGTGGGATGAAAGTCTAGGTGAGGCAGGACCCACAGAGTTTGTGTTTTGTTTAGATCAGGTTTCAATGGAAAAGGGAAATTAATTCACTGTGCTAGGGAGGCGGGGTGGATTCTATTGCATGCCTACAGAAGAATGCACCAGAAAAATGTTGAGCTGAATGAAGATATTTTGTGTTTAGAGAAAGAGTTAGCTGCTATGATATGATATGATATGATATATGATATGATATGATATGGCATTTATAACGCGCCTAAACACAAGTGTTTCAAGGCGCGACGAGACAAGGGAGGAGGAACAAAGGGAAGACAGACAACAATCTTACTAGGCCAGGTAACATTGAGATCGCGCAAGTGCAGGGCAGGTGGGAGGGGAAAAGGGAGGGGGCAGTGCAGTACATGGGATCACACAGTAGAACAAATAAATACAAATAAATAAAAAGGAAGGCCAGCTGGGGGAAGTGCAACGGTAAGTGCAGACATCAAGTGTCAAGTGCTGGTAGAGGACTGTAGGGATACAGAAACAGGCCCTGAGTGCAAGGGGGGCAACCAGTGTAGGAGTGCAACTGGCGGGGAGGGGACCTGGGCCCAAGATCAGAGGGTACCTAGGTGACCAGTGCAGTTTCATTTCAACCAGGAGTTCAGCAGGAAAAGAGAAAGCAGAAGCAAAGAGGAAGGTATTGAGGTGATTCCGGAACCGGAGATGGTTCTCCTCAAGTTTCAGAGAGGAAGGGCTCAAAGCCCATCTCGCTAATGCAGCGATTACAAATGAAATTTGGGCACGACAATGCAGATAAATATCAGGCAGCGGCTGAGCGGGCAGCTATCAGGGTTGCTCGATATAAATATAAAAAACGATGAGGTAATATAAACAAAGGGAAGGTGACAGCTGTAATTGCCACAGCAGGGGTGGATTGGAACCCCGATCAGTGGGATGGTGATATTTGGAATTCCATTGGCTCGGAGTGTACCCTAGAGGTGGATGCAGAATCTAAATCGAAACCTGACAAAAGACAGTGGGCCTCATTACGACCCAGGCGGTAAGTTACCGCCTGGGCCGTGACTTTACCACCATGGCGTAAACTATGTTTACGCCATGGTGGTTGGCGGACTTACCGCCCCATTCCGACCTTGGCGGGGCGGTAAGTCCCCAATCCCCATTTACCCTTCCCCATTCCCATTTTTGCCCCATAGGGCATAATGGGAGTGGGGAAGGCGTTAATTACGCCACCGTAAATTACGGTGGCGTAATTAACTCCATGGTCCCTTAGCGCCATGGATTTTAACACCTGCTAAAAACAGGTGTTAAAAGCACCATGGCGCTAGGGGACCTCGTAATTGGCGGTAAGGGGTCGGCGCAGCTATCGCTGGCGTTAACCCCTTACCGCCAGGGTCGTAATGAGGCCCAGTAACTGCCAAACCAGTAACGAGGGGTTGGGCTGGCCCCCATCCCCATAACCCAGGAGGGTGAGTTGTGGATTTGAATATGCTAGAAGATGACACATGTCAAGAGGTTGGGGAGGTTAATACTTGGTTGAGGCAGAGAACATGCAAGCCCTTGCTTACATGGATGGTGCGAATGTTTGATGGGGGTGCCGGGGTCCTGTTGGTAGACTCCACTAATTCCCTGCACTTCCTGCCTCTGTCCAATGACACAATATACAAGAAGTATAGAGGCCGGGCCTCCTCCAGATGCAAATGGCCAAGCTTCGCAGGTGTCTCTGATGCACCTAGTGGGCCAAGGATGTAACCGTATGTATCCTATCACCACTGACTGGCCCAGTGAGGGAAAGAAGTGGCACACATTGAAAGAGGTGATTTAGAAAATCAGGGAGCATGCCATTCAGGACGCAATTCAAGTAGACAAATCGGTACATATAGGGGTGGTGCCACTGTCGGTGTCAACGAGAAATTTAAGTATAAGAACGGGCCACCCACATATAAAAGTGTCATTATGACTTTATTTGTAGGTATGACTGGAAACGAACTAATGAAGTGGTTAATGCAATTCTGCAACTGTCAGACTTGGGTGAGTGGGTGGGACAAAGGTGAAGATAGACAGAGAGCGCAAAAGGGGCCCAGTGGGAGAAGAACAGAGGGCAGGAGACATTATAGTAGAGACTCCCGGGTGTCAAGAAAGGACATGTTTTTGGCATTATTGAAAGATGGTGTACCACGGGAGGAGATTGATGGTATTGAAACCAGGGATATGTATGAGTTATACAAAAAGAGAGTGCTTTTTGGGAAGGAGTGCTATAAACAAGTTAAGAGATGGGTGGTGACTAAGTTGAAAAGGGACACTTCAACTTTGGCTCCTCATGAGGAGGAACAGGAAGAAGGGTCTATGGGGACACCGTCCCCGTACCAGCCAACATATGCTGATTTGAGAAAGGTGGTGAGTGCAATGTTAGAGTCCAAGTCTGGATATACTCATTCCAAATTTGACTATGATTATGGCTAAGCCCTGGAAGCTTACACTCGTAGAAAAGTTGACAGACAACCTCATGTTAATGTTAAGATATTTTGGAAACCTGGAAACACATAAGAAGTCTGAGATTTGATAGACACCGGGGCGCAGGCTTCATTGATTCATAGAAATTTTTCACGATTTAAAGGTCGACACTTTACCATTTCTGGGCTGAGGGGAAAGGCAACACCTGCAGTACAGACAAGAGTGGAGATGAAGATAGGCAATTTGTCAAAGCAGAACTATCAAGTGTTGATTGTCCCGATATTTGAGTATATAATTGGTTTTGAGTGAATGCATTAACATGTACACCAGTTATTGTAGGCAAATTGAAAATGCCATGGTGCACATGCCTTTGGCCACAAAGTGTGTATCTATGAAGCAATACCGTATTCCCGGGGACATGAGGACATTTCAGACACTATTTAGGGATATGTAGAAGCAGGCGTGTTACGCCCTGTTACTACTGCTTGGAATAATCCAGTCTGGCCTGTGAAAAAGGGGGATGGGAGCTGGAGAATGATGGTATATTATAGAGAACTGAACAAATACACTGATCCTTTAGTACCTGTAGTCCCAGATGCTATCACTTTGATTACAAAAGTACACAAGTTTGAGAGAACCTTGTATGCTGTATTAGACCTAGAAAATGCTGTTTTCTCTGTTCCAGTTGCTGAGGAGTGCCAGGAGCAGTTGGTTGTCTATGGAGTACTTGCACAGCCCAACCATTTGTCACCGGCTGGTGGCAGAACATTTGGACAAAATACCATATAAACCTGATGTGTAGATTTCACATTAGATTAATGACATTTTGATTCAGGGCAAAGATGGGCCATCTGTGTGAAATCAGTTAGAATTAATCATTGACGAGTTGAAGAAGGAAGAGTGGAAGATAAACCCTAACAAAATTTAAGGGCCAGCTGAGACTATGGTATTTCTGGGAATTCAGTTGCATAATGGGCATCGAGAGATGGTGCCGGAAGCCCCACAAAATATACTTGAGTTTACCACGCCTGTGAACAAGAAACAAGCTCAGCATTTCATAGGGCTGTTTGGGTTTAGGGCAAATATTGTCTCCACTTTACAAAATGACGTGAAAAAAGTATGAGTTTGAGTGGGGAGAGGAACAGCAGAGAGTGTTTGACTTGGCAAAAGGCACTGTGCAGCGTGTACTTCATTTGTGGCCTTTGTAGTCAGGAGAAGTAGAGTTGAATGTGTCTGGAACAAGAAAATTATGCTAACTGGAGCTTGTGGCGAAAGCAAGACAGAAAACAGGTTTTGGAGTCGCAAATTACCTGAGGCTGGAGATATATACACTGCGTTTGAGAAGTAATTGCTAGCAAGCTATTGGGATCTTGTTGATACCGAGCAAATGACAGACGGTCATGATGTATTGATCAGGCCCGAAATCCCGATTATGCATTGGGTTTTGAGTTCTCCTGCTTTGCTCCAAGGACACGTTGGAGAGAAGATGCATGCATAGGCCAGAATGAGCCGGTGCCAGCTGGTACCTGATAACGTTGTTATGGAATTTGCTAAAGCCGAAGAGAAGGTATGTAGTTGTTGTATGCTGCTTTCTTGAGAAAGGGTAGAGTTTTGCCTCTTGGGGTTACCATGGGTCACTCCGGCCAAGGGGCCTATGGCAACTGTCAACAGGTAGAGACCTGGAAAGCCAGAAAGCTCTAGCAAATGCTTAAAATGAGGGGAGCATGAGCAGTCAGACAGAAAGCTTCACTGGAAGATGGATGCATCGCTCCATACAGGGACTGAGGGCGAGATCAGAGTGTGCCTTGCAGCTGTGTCAACAGTGACATATTTTATTTAGATTTCTTTTATTCATGTATTAATTTATTATTCTTGTTGCATTTATTCATTTATGTATGCTTTTGGTGAAAAAAGAGGCCGTCTACGAGCCATTTTACAACCTTTCTTAAGGGACTTCTACAAGCATCTTAGCTATGTCAGACAATCGTTCATAAGAGTGAGCTGCATGTTAAGCAAATATTTATACCAGCCTCTTGCCACTGCCTGGCAAGACTTTCATCAGCCTCCAGGGTGTCCAGTAGAGACATCCACCAGCTTCTTGGTTTTGACTACCAGATGTTAACCAGAGACTTTTTTCAGCATCTTGGCTTTGTCAGGTAAGCATTCATCAGTTACTTCCCCCAGAATCTTGGTTCTGTCAGACCAGCCTTCAGCAGACTTCATCTCTAAGCAAGGATTTCCGGAAGCAGAGCGCTGCAGCTTCTTCTCCTCACGTAGGCCGATGTCCTAGCACACTATCTCCTTTGGGCAGTTTGTGGTCTTTGCTTCGCAATGAAGTCAGCTCTCTGGTGGTGTGTCCAGACAAACAATAGCCGTTAGCTGCTGCCTCTCTCTTTTCATACTGTCTTGCTGGGCTTCGCATTGTTAGACAAATTCCATCTTTATCCTCTGCAAATGAATGGGACTTGGTCCATTCAATCTCACCCTCATTCCTGACAGACGTTTGAATGTTTTCTCTTTTACGCAGGCGAGTAACTAAATCTTTCATAAGGGCTGACTTGCATTTTTAAATGCATTATCGCCATGAGTCAGAGGGTCACTGGGCAATTGGGAGATTACACTACCATTGCTGATTGCAATTAAAAGGGAAACAAATTCAGCTCCTTATTTTCTGAAAATAACGGTGATTCACCACATAAGGCAAAGCATATTTTGTTGTTTTGTTTTTTGAGATGGAAACATTTTATTTGGTTTACTTTTATATATTTGGTGAAATCTTAATGTGTTTCTATTTAGTGACAATTTCAAGCACAATGTACGTTTTTCTTATTTTAAGTTATATTTTATGGAATGTCTTTTTCCTCTGTTTAGTGTTGTTATTTAGGTGCATTGTTCATTTGCATATGTTTTATTTTCATTATTTATGTTTTTGAGTTATGCATTTGAGAAAAATGCATAGCAAGACGGAAGCACTTGGCATACATCCCCAAAGACTTGAATCATCGATTTGAGTAAAAATGTGGGTGCTGAACTCACCTCCTACCTGGATTCTGAAGAACAGCTGCAGTGATGCAGTGCAATGCAAATCATCTGTTTCTGATATTTGCTGCTGTCTGGACTATTGGACAGAATTCTGTGGCTTTCGGAGCTGATGGTGATACAGGAGTCGTAATTGAGGTTAGCGGGGCAGGAGCTCAATGTAGCTCCTGGGTATTGGTA
This sequence comes from Ambystoma mexicanum, assembly GCF_040938575.1. Lineage (NCBI taxonomy): Eukaryota > Metazoa > Chordata > Amphibia > Caudata > Ambystomatidae > Ambystoma > Ambystoma mexicanum. The sequence goes on from NC_090922.1 coordinate 667,075,512, forward strand.
ATTTTACATTGATCAAGATTTTGCTGACCCAGGAGCTAAGGTCTAGCTTGCAAGTGAAGCCTTGTATATCCAGGTCCAGCCTTTTATGACCTGGCAAATTCTCATCTAGCTAGTTATTGCTGACATTTGCAAGGAAGAGCCTTATAGGCTGCCCATTTTCTGCCATCATATGCTAAGTACTTACATGTCCAAGTACTACCAGACTCTCTATGCAATGTACATTCACAGACCACCATTGTTGACCTCATACCCCAGGAACAGTGTTACTCACCACTCCGAAGTAGGCCCAAGACGTGGATGAGTGACCTTGGAGATGATGGTTGTACAAGAATCAATATTCAGCCTTCCATTCCAGCTCCCCTGAGTACAAGACTCAGGCTTCCTCAAAGAGGGGCTCTTTTCTACAATGTACCTCTCAGCTGTTTCGATTGGGTCAGACAGAGGTGTCAATTGAATAAAAGAGCGGGGAGAACACACACCGCCAATACCAATGCTGCAAAGGAATACAAAGATATTATACAGTGTTGAAAATAAACCAAGCAATCAGAACAGCAGTATAATAAAGGAAAAAACCTAGGTAAGTATTGGAGTGGAGCTTCCCCGGGGTGAATCTACAAAATATGAATAAGCACAGTGAGTGGAAATAACTCTATAGAGACTTCCTAAAGTATTGAACCAATAACAACCAACCTGAAATATGGGTATTTTGAGGATGGATAATAGTCCATGAAACAGAAGACAACGACAGGAGAAAACAACAAACAGGAATGTTAGTATAGGGAAATAAACCCGAGCGGCACGAGGGTCGCACTAGTGCCGGGTTGGTGCAGAATCAGCAAAGTGTTTATATGCACTTGAATATGCACTTGAAGACAAGTTCACAAGACAGTCACTCAATGTCCCAGAATCCAACAAAAGGAAAAATCCAATCAAGGATGTGGAGAAATAGCAGAGATGGAGTTGCCAACTACAAATATGTACCTGAGCACACACGCATCCAGATAAGGCTTAGAAGAGTGCCGGATGGTTGATAGCAAGTCACCTGCGAGGAGGGCAAAGTCATCCCGCGTCTGGTAGCAGCTAGCTGGGATGAGGTACCGCAAGAGACAGCAGGAAGCAGGAAGAATAATCCAATAACGTTCTGGGTCAGAAGCCAGGTGAGCACGACAGGAATAAAGGAGGAGGCAAGCCAATCCAGAAGCCAGGCAAGGGTCAGAACCAAGTAAGGAGATTAGGAATTCGTGCGGAGGAAACACAAAGGAGTAAACGGACGTAACCGCTGTAGCTTGTAACGCTAATTAGCACCAACGAGCCCCTTGAAAGACCGTGGTTTTAAAGCCGTATGGGGGTGTGTCTTGCCGTACGTCTTCCACGCACAGGACGTGTCAGCTGACACGGACTCCGTCGTAGTTTGTACAGGCGCCATGGCAACCTGTATCTGCTCCACAGAGGAGCTTTTTAAAGGAGTCGTATTCTGCAAGGAAGCCCGCAGCGAAGTCCGAAGTGTAACAAACAGTTATAACATACTGGATTTGAACATCCTCATATGCGCATGCACTGCCATCATATGCGTAGTACACTCTAACATGGGCAAGCGCTGTGATCATATGTCTTGTATGTAAGTCCTTCACAAGCCTTTGTGCTACCAATATATTCCCAGCACAGCCTCTTATGTGCTAGTGATGCTACTGTATTCTCTATGTATATTCTCACAAGCCTGCATGCTGCCATTATATGCCAAGTGCAGTGTTATATGTCCATGTCCTGTCCTGCAGTGCTATGACAGGTGTAGCTAAGGGACATTGATCATATGCTAGACACAAACTGTTTCTGGGGACATGGAAAGAATTATGTTGGACAGAATAAAGGGTGCAAAACCACAATTGATGTTCCAGGAATGAGAAAAGGGACAGATGTTCTAATGGATCGATATTGGGCCTGCGGATCTAGGGCATATATGAAGTTACCCAATTGGGGTGGAGTGTGTTATTTGGTGTTTGTCCATGTTGCAGCATAGGTGATTCCTCAGAGCGATCTGAACATTGATACATTTCCAAAGGTAGACGACCATTTGAGAAAAAGAAGATCACTCAAACTTCGAAGGATGAAAAGGTAGTACTATTTCTCATCCAAATCAATAAAGGCCTATGAAGCTATTCCGGATAAACACAAATAGTTCAGCAAGACTGCCATGATAATGACATCTATATGTATGCCTGCACTTCAAACAGCGGTGAATGCCAAATGGCTACAGATCACCAGGTGGGAGCTTCTGCAGACAATCAATGCGACTATAAAAGGATTCAACACTAAAAAAGAAGAGCTGAGGCCCATACAATTGATGACCCTCCAGAACAGGTATGTCCTTGACATGATCACAGCAATGGAAGGAGGTGTTTGCGCTAAGATCGTGCCATCATATTGCACATTCTCACCTTCTCACGATGGCGAGAATGGAACTTGACGGAGGCCCTATCGATGTGAAGTGACCTGCACCCAAAGATGGAGGAAGAGACAGATTGCATTGAAGATGACAGTTGGTTTGCATTCCTGTTCGCATGGATTCCTCATTGGATGGCAAACATATTCAAGTTTTTTGGAGCAATACTAGTGCTGATCATGTTTGTATTCTGTCTAATCAGGATAATAATTGCACAATGTCAGAAAACGGCAAAGAAAGCAGTAGGAATGAAGATCATGATTGATGCCAAGGATGAACCAGAACCCAAGGAGCTGACTGATGACGCCGTCATAGATTAAATAAAGGCCAGCATTGTAGCACCTGAAGGAATGAAGTTCTGGTACCCAAAGGATCATAAAAAATACTTGGGACGATGGGTCTATTGTACCCCGAATGGCCATTGTAATTACATGACCTGGAGTGTGGATGAACACATTAAAACGGCAGGCACCTTGAGGGCGGTGATGAAAATATGGACACCCAAGAAACACTTCTTCAAGCGAAAATACAAGGACGCAGAGAGACTTGAGGAGGTGGTCGAGGACTCGACCAGAGGGAGGAATGTAGAAGATCCATTTTATACATCTGCAGCAGATCCCACCCCCCTACATCCCCTATATTAGAGACATGAGACCGTGCCTTGTTTGACACCAGCTGTCGTGCCAATACCACAGCAAGTGTTTGGAAGAAGATACCCATTAACAGAACCATATCCAATGTACCCCTGAAGTGACGATAACCTGCGGGAGGAACTCCCTGAAGGAATATGAGAAAGAGCAAAGAAGAGGAGCTAGTGATGTCATAAGAATGTGTCCTCGACATCGCAAGATACTGGTTGAAGATGATGTATGGATCCTAGCGGGCTAATGGTGAAGTAAGGATCAATTGAATTCTTAAGTATAAAAGAAAAAGATTACATGAGCACGAAGTGCTGCTGAGAACAACCGTTCAATAAATGTACAGACGCTGAAACGCAAGGTAAATTAAGTCACCATAGAAGCAAGCTATAAGTAGTGAGTAGAATGCAGGTGAAGCTGCCATTACACAGAAAGCTTAAAATTGGTATCACAAATTAAGTAAGCCAGAAACCACAAAGCAGGAATGGAAAACTGTGTCGCTGCAAGAATAATAGGCTCATGGAGCTGTGTGGAGAGGCTGCCTGTCCTAAAGTCAAGATTCTAAAAGGCAATGTCAGCTGTCTCTGAAGAAGAACGAGTATGCAGAGGATGAACCTTCTCATGTTAAGGTACAAGAAAAAACACAAAGGATGCCAAGCTTTAATTCATATTAGAGCATTAAAGGCTGAAAACTTGACCAAATCATGGTCTCCTGTCACGTGAGCTAAGGATGGAAATAGAGTTTGAACTTAGAGTTTCAGAACACGATAGCGAGGGCCTTCACTCCCGTGCATTATCAAAGACAAGGTTACTCTGCAAGGCCAAGTACAAAGACAATTTCATGGCAGAATGCATGGGTGATGAGAGGTGCTGGGCTAATTGGGTGGTGAGTTGATTTTGTGTCCTATCTCCGTGAACCTGGGTCTGAGTTTACATGCTGCTAAATTAACTGAATGTTCCAGACATGGCACAAGTGTGCCAACCAATTATATCAGTCCATATAACGAAGGACCTTATAGTTTGAAGACCAATGAGAAACTGTGTATCCAATGTTTCTGAAATTACATGAGTTGTCCACCTGATAATGTACAGCCAATACCAATCCTAGCTCCTATATAAATGTATACTTAGATATCTTCCTTAACCAATCCGACCCTTGATAGGTTTTTCACTATTGCCATGTAGTATGATGTCACGCTGATGCATTTTGTGTGTAAGAACTATTTTTTGTGTGGAAGTCATTGAGAGACTGAGCGTACGTCCATTGATGTTCGTTGTAACCTCCCTGTTTTAGAGAATTGTTAATATCACAGTACTTTGCCATCTTCCTGTTTTGGTTCCATTGTTGGAGTCAGAATTATTCTGGTGTGATCCCATCCATTCCATATGCACGTTCGTAAGGGCCATATGCTCAATATCCTGAGCGAGTGGGGTGCTATTGAACCAGAGAGGTGCCTTGCAGAAACCTGATGGATTTGGTTCCGGTGGTGGTCTGGTAGTAGACCAGTGATGATAATTGGCTGGGGTTGGATGCTCCAAGGGCGGTTAGCAGTGCTGGGGAGGGGAAAGTTGCTAGGGGATGTTGGGGGATAAGTGAACTTGGCATAGGTGAATGGACAAGAGATGATGAAGGAACCCAGATGGATTTGGGCTTGGATCCACTGGGACTCGGGTAAAGGAAACAAAACGAGGAATGGCAATGACCAACTTAAGTAGAATGAGGGATTCAGATCACCTGGGGGTCTGCATGTTCAATGTTAAGGGGCTCAACTCGCCTACTAAGCGGTCCTTGGTGGATAGAGAGTTTCGGAGGATGAGGATGGATGTACTTTTTCTTCAGGAGACAAGGTTTTCCCGAGGGGCGGAAAGAACAGAGCCCCGTGGGCTACCTGGGGAGACTTACTGGGGCTCAAGAGAAACTAGGAAAGGTGGGGTAGGCATTTTATTACATAAACGACTTAGGATGATGGAGGAGAAGGTGTGAAGAAGTGTGGACGGGAGGGCGCTGGCAGTGCCAGGAATCATCAAGGGTGTGCTGATTACCTTCGCAACCATGTACGTCCCCAACCAGGGACAGCTGAAATTTGTGCGCCCTATGCTAGCGAAAATGCTGACGGATGGTACGGGTGCATGATTGTGGGGGGTGTGACCTTAACTTGTGGGCGGATATTGCCTTAGACAGAAGGAAACTGAGCCAGTTCGGGATGGAAGGCTCAGGGGGGTGGATAGGGGATCCAGGAGGTGTGCGATTTTTACGAATTGAGTTATGTGTGGCGTTTTTTCCATCCGCAAGAGAGCGCTTTACCTTTTATTCACCACTGCATGGAACCTACACTCATATTGATTATCTGTGCACCACGAGGGAGCTGTGGGAGATGGCGCTGGGCCCCGGGATATACCTGATCAGCTGGTCGGATCATGACATGGTCTCTATGGACCTATCCTGGCGGGGATTGCAGGCAGGTAGCTCTGTATGGAGGTGTAACAAGTCACTATGGGTGGATAAGGTGTTTAGGGAAAATATGGAGGGTGCGATCAAGGAATATTTCACCAGTGAGGTGGACCAAGGCATGGTGAGGGATGCAGCAAAGGTGACATGGAGGGGAATCCTGATTAGAGAGGGTGCTTGGAGAAAGAGAGAGAGGACGCTGCTAGAAAATAAATAGCAAACAGAGATAAGGGCCCTCGAAAGGCAAATATACAATTCGGAGGAAGGGGCGGGAGAATGGATAGAGGAAGTGCGGGTGAAAAGGCTTGCGTTGCGATTACTAGAGGAGGAGAGGATAGTCTGCAAGCTCCAGTTCGTGAAGCAGAAATACTAAGAGATAGGTGATAAGGCGGGCGCTCTGCTGGTGACCTGCTTAAGGGGACAGCAAGCGGAAAGATGGATCTTAGGGAGTGGGGGGCCTGAAGTGGACAGTAGAGGGGACAGCGGCGGGGAAAGTTGAAACTTTCGCTTCCTTCTATGAGGAGCTGTACGCAGAGGGGAGCGCCCCTGTGGAGAGGATAATGAGGCTAAACATGGGCGGTTTCCCTTTCGATGTTAACCACTCAGAAGGCTATGGGGATGGACGCCCCCATTACCGGGGAGGAGGTCACGGAAGCAATCCAATGGTTACGGGCTGGAAAGGCCACAGGAGAAGATGGATATACCCCAGGTTTCTATAAAACATTTGCAAAGGTGCAAAGGTACTGGTCCCACATATGGTGAAGTTGGAAACCAGTCTGGCACCGAACTCATTCGGAAAGGCCCTTATATCGGCGATACCAAAGGAGGGTAAGATCCCTCAAGGCCTGTGGATCTTATCGCCCGATCTCGCTCCTCAATGTGGATGCAAAAATCTTCACAAGTGTGTTGGGTTTAAGACCAGATGTATTTATGCCACAACTGGTCCAATCAGACCATGTGGGGTTCATACGGGGAGGGCAGGGCGCAGATACAATGCAGAAAACCTTGCATCTAATCGATATGGCTCGAGGGAAAGGTGGTAATCCTATGCTCCTGGCAGTGAACGCAAAGAAGGCATTCAATAGGATGGAATGGACATTTTTTAGGGTGGTTTTATGCAAGTTTGGCTTGGGGTATGGATTCCTGAAAGTGGTCATGGCACTGTACTCTGGCCCAGAGGTGTGGGTTTCAGCGAACAGATGGATAGCCCGGTGGTTCAGGGTGGGGCAGGGGACACAGCAGGGCTGTCCTTTGTTGCTGCTTTTTTTCGCTCTATCCATGGAGCCGCTGGCCCAGAGGTTGCGGGATGATCCACATGTAACGGGAATTGCAGTGGGGGCAGTGGAGTACAAATTGGGATTATACGCAGATGATAAACTGCTGCTCCTGTGGAATCCCGCAGTATCTATCCCTGTGGTGGTGGTGGATTTAATTGAATGATATGGTTGGTTCTCTGGTTCAAGATCAATAAGGGTAAATCCATCCTGTTCCCTTTGAATCCAATGGAGGAACGGGACCAACAACAGCTAGCCTCTCTGGGGATGATGATTAAGGAGGACCAACTGCAATACCTGGGAATATTGGTTACTGGGCATATAAAGGGGTTGTATAAGGCAAACTTCCAGTCCTTGATACGCAAGTTGTATTTAGACATGGAAAAATGTGGAAAGTTGACTATCACATGGCTCTGGTGACTTAATGCTATTAAAATGAACTTCCTCCCAAGAATGTTATGTTTGTTTCAGATGCTCCCTATTACGGTAACTGAGTCTATATTCCGGGAAATGAAGAGGCAGCTCCTTAAGTCTCTGTGGCAGGGAAAGAAGGCTAGGGTGGCATACAATGTCCTGGTAGTGCCTATGGAAAGTGGGGATGGGTAGGTTTCCCTGACATGCAACTCTATTGTAGAGCTTCCCAGCTCAGAATCTTGATCCCGCACATCAGAGAACAAGGGGACCGCCAGTGGGTAGCGCTTGATAATTTCCACCTTCAGATGGCTACAGTTGGGTAATGACTCTGGGTCCCGAGGAACCGGATACCGGGGAGGATTAGGGCACATCCCATTCTGGGGGTCACAAGGGAGATCTGGTGAATGGGCCAGAAACGATAGGGGTAAAGTCGTGCCCATCTCCGCTAAGCCATCTTTGGGCAGCTGTGGAAGCAGGTCCACTTTATTTCCATAGTGGAATTGGAAGAACCATTGTGGGTGCGCAGTCTTTCGGTGTTCTCCTATCTGCAATTAAAGGAATACTTACACAGGAGCTTTGAAAGGAGAGAATTCAGGGGGGCCTTACACCAGTTGAGAAAATAATGGACTCGCAAGTAGACATGAAGGGGTTGATCTACTCCTTATATGGCAAGTTGGTGGAGGCAGGAACGCTGAACACAGAGGGGCTGCAGAGGAAATGACAGAGGGACCTGGGTATGGAAGTGCATGAGCCATTGTAGGGTCAAATTTGTCATAAAGCATTTAAGGTCTCCATTTTGGCCCAATACAAGCTGCATGGCATTGATTGCTTCAACGTTGGCAGTATGACCTGGTCCGCCTTTCCAAAATCCTCCTGGAAGTGAGCCCTCTCTGTTGGGACGAGTGCGGGGTGAGGGCAAACTATTGGCACATGTCGTAGGGGTGTGAGAAGGTTTGGATGTTTTGGGATGAGGTGCTTGGGTGGGTGAAACACCTCGAGGGGATATCCTGAACGCTGACACCACTATTAGTACTGTTTGAAATGAGGAGCACTGAGAGGGATTATGTTGGTCTCCCGCATCTGGCACACTTCCTGTTGTTGCCAGGGAGGGCATGTCTGGCTATGCACTGGAAGAGGGTGCTGCTCCCTGGGAAAAAGGAGTGGTTGCTTACCGCAAGTAACATCTATATGGAATGACTAACAGCGGCCATACATGGAGGGGGTACGGAACTGGAAGTGGACTGGGAGACATTTAGGGCCAGGTACATGCTGCTGTAATGGCTAGTGACAACAACGGGAACATGATGAGTGGGGGATCTGAACGGTAGGGTGGTGATGTGGACACAGAGACACTCTGCGGTTCGGGGGGAAAATATGAAGAAAGAACCGGGACTGGTGGGGAGAGGCTTGGCATACTGACTAGAGTCAAATAATTTAAATTGCCCAGAGACATGCTTGGTTTATATCAAGGTGTTTGCCTATGCCAGTGGAAGGGAGGGGTAGGGAGAGGCTAGGAGGGGGTAGGGGTGGGGAGAAAATGTTGGGCATGATGTGTTCTGGCCTGTATCTAGTGGTTTATTTGAGAGGTGTGGTTATGTGCTGGCCATAGTTTGTTATGTAACATGTTGAAAACCAATAAAGTTTGAATTAAAAAATTTAAAAGAAAAAAAATTCACCATGGACCAAACGTGGACCAGGGAGATGGGGCTTCTTCACAGTACCCTACGTTCTTGTTGTTGAGGATCAACAGCATTGAGCCATTCTTTTTGGCATCAAACTGGAGCTCTGTGTGCTTTAGGTGCTGGTGTCAAAGGTACCCAATCTGGCATGGATGTGGATCTGAAATGCAGGGAAGCCAGGTGTCACTTTCTTGGTTCTGTGGTCGCTTGGAGTCCCAATGCAGGGGTTTCAGGACAAGAAGAGTCCTTTTTGCTCTTCCACTCTAGGGAGCTTGGCTTACACCTACAGGGAATCCTTCAACTCCAATCAACTGGAGCCTGGTTCCATTTCAGCCAGGATAGAGGCCATGGTTCAACAGCCATCACCACTGCTGTCCCCAGGGATGTTTAGGGGGCAGAGCTGTCCTCTGTCCTAGACCCCTTCTGTTTTCACCAGCATGGCTGAAGAATTTGGAATAGACTGTATCCCCAACAGGGATCCCAATAAATTATTCTTGTCCTTGTGGAAGTCCAAAGTTGAATCAAAGAATGAGGCGTACCCTTCTCCTTTCAAACCCAAAATGCCACAGATGATTGGTCCAAAGCAATCCTGATATAAGGGGGGCAATCCTTGTTGTAACTAGGACCATTTGCCATCACCCCCAGAGCAACTTGCCTGTAGGATATGGTGGGAACAGAAAAAAGGAAGCTAGTCCTAACAGAACCCAACATGGTGGGGCCCCTCCCAGGCCCACCTTCCCTCTCTGGCTACTCTAACCCCACCAATTTCCATGCTTGCTGGTTTCCAAAGGATTCCAGTGGTGTGAGGCTGGCTTTATGTTCCCATGAGACCTCATGGGGAAATTCCTATGGCCTGGGAGAAGGTTCTAACCCTCTTGTAGGAGAATCAAAGGGGGCACATCCTGGCTATTGCTCCACATGGGCGTAGTGGAGACAGACAGACCAGACACTAATACATATGATTCCTGTCCTAGCAGCAGTTCTGCTTAGAGCTGACCCTAGTGTGGTTTCGAATTGCTGTGCTGTATAATTGTATGCTCTTATCAGTCAACATGCCACAACAAGGCATGGCTTATATTTAAAGATGTGCATGCTGCCAGACTGACTAAGGCATACAATTATCAGAATGTAGATCAGAGGGACAAAAAATGAAAAACAGTTTATGCCTTCTTGGACATTGAACTTGCCAGGGATGAGCCTGCCAGGGATGCACATTTGTCCTTTGAACCCACTCTGTCTCACTGCAGAGCCAAGGTTGTGGGTGTCGGGACTAGTTACAGCAAGTGCTAATTTTGGTTTGGAGCATTTAAGACATCACGCCTCCCCCAACCAGCTCTGTGGCCACCCTGCTTAAGCCCCCTACTCCCCTCGGCATCCTCCTTGGTAAAGAACCTAGGATACACGTTGAGCTCTGATTTATCTCTCTCTCGCCACATCCATTCAGTAGCAAGCTCTTGCCATTTCCACCCCCTACCTCTCTTATGCACACAGACTATCAGCGATCCTTGCTATCATCCTTTCCCGCCTAGATTACACTAACACCCTCTATCCTGGCACACCTGCTTCTCAGCTCAAAATGCTCCTGTGTGTCCAAAACTCTGTGGCCAGGCTCCTCCTGGCCCTTTCCCCAGAGATCACATTTCCCCTGCCCTCATGGTGCTCCACTGGTTACCTATCAGCTGACAGGCTACTTTCAAAGCCTTGTGCATTACACACTGTGCTGTCCACAAAAAAAGGCCCTTTATTCCTCCAAAAAAACTCACAAGATACCAATCATCCAGAAACCTCAGATCCATATCATCCCTCCTCATCTGACCATCCAATCTCTCTAGAAATGTAGGTTCCCCCTTCTCTGTCTTTGCTCCCACAATCTGGAACTCCCTTCCACTCAACATCCGCCTCTTAGAGGACAGTTTTTCCTTCAGCAAAGCTCTCAAAACCAGGCTCTTTCTCCCCACACAAAGTCACTCTTCCCCCTTTCACACTCATTCATTGAAACCAAGCCACCACAATGCTGCCCTTCCTATCTGACCACCCTATCTATACATAATGTTTGATTTGACGTCAACTAGTCATACTCTGATCGTCTCCCACATGGGGCTACCTCACTCGGGCAAGCAAAGGGGGTAATGGAACTAGGGCATCCCTTGGGCGGCATCCACTCATGTCTGACCTGAGCAACCTCGTGATCCCCTTGTGGACCACCAGCAACACATCTGTCAGTCCTCCTGTCGCTCCTGCACACCTGACTCGTCATTAGATGTTTCTGCATGAAGCTGCCTGCCTCAGTGAAGGTCACAGGGAAGTCTCACTCGGGCAGCAGGTAAAGGGTCATGGCAAAGGACAGCTCCTTTCCCCTGTATGCCCCGCTCGCCAATGGATGCCGTATAGAACAACCTACAGCTACCACTCAGGTAAGGTGGTATGGGCGGTGAACACAGCCATTACTGTGCTGTGGTAAAACTCTGCCACTCTTATTCATTTTGAGGTTTGCCAATGCATCACACGTAGAAGAACCAGAGGGTGTGTAATGCACTGCTCTAAAATGGATTTGAAAGACAGGAAATGCATTGCACCTAGATGAATTGGGGCAGGGGGTGTTCAATGTATTGAACTTACATGGATTTGAGGGCCGACATCACATTGCACTAAATGATCTTTGAGGGTTGCTAATGTATCGCACTTCTGGATCCTGGATCCAGGATGGATCCTGAGGATGGCCAATCTACTGCACTTAAATGGATTTTGAGGGTGGGCAACGTATTACACTTAGTTGAATTCTGAGGGTGGGCAATGTACGGTACTTAAATGGATTTGAGGGTTGCCATGGTATTGTACTTAGTTGGATTTGTTGGTGGACAATATATTGTACGTAAGGGTGGGCAATGTTTGTTCTTGGGTGGATTTGAGAGTGGGCATACTAATGCACTCAGACAGATTATAGCAGGTCGGCAATGGTTAGAGTGTAGCTGAAGAGATGGTCCCAACATCCTCTCTGGGCCTTGGCACCCCTAGATCAGGAAAGGCAGGCTGAAACTCATCAGGACACTCAGGCTGGTTTTCAAAAGATATCTTTATTCTTTCCAGGGTACGGCAAGGCACACAGCATACAGCAAGAACTCCAACAGATAGCTAACATGCTCTGAATCCTGCCCCCTTATATACATTTTGCATTTGGAACAGTTCTCTATTTCATGATGCAGTTTACTCTCATTGGTTTAGGCAATCAAAAACAAGCCCCTTCCCCTTCTAGGGTTGGTTGACTGAACTGTCACTCACCAAGTACCCATGTAATACCTACGCATGCAACTAATTAAAATTGTGTGAGATATTCCCGACCTTTAAAACAGATTCTTTGATGTGTCAAAAAAGAACATGGCTGACATACTTGAAATAATCTGAGCAAGCAGCACCATGTCTCCCTGTCACAGGTGCCCAAGTATGGGTATCAGATGTGTGCCCTCCCTGTGAACCCCTGCAACTGTTGCACGCTGACCAGTTGTCTGTACTATTGCTACCTTGCCTTGAACACCAACTGCGTCATTTATCAAATAATTGCCGATAAGTCTGAACAAACTGTCTGGATTTGTCCTTGCCTCAATGAACTGCTATGAGGTAATTATTTCATTATTTCAGCATGATTTTGCAGACATCCACTATTTGTATGCCTAACACCATCTTAGAGTTAATCATAACTTGGTTACTATTCAATTTCAAGACTAGACATTCGGTATCTGTGATAAATGTATACTACTCTACATACCCTCTCGTTGGGCATGGCATTCTGACCCCACAAAATAGATTGCCCTTCAAAGCGCTTTTCTGAAAGGCACTACATTTCTGATTTTTGCAATATTTAGAGTAAGTTATCAACCCGACAAGTTGTCTGCATTCGGTTTGTGGGGAGTGGGGTCTATCTCCTATACATTCAGTTGAGGGGGGTGGGGCCTACCCTCTGTACCTAGCCAATATATGTATTTCTCTCACACTAAGTGTCTTCGGAAATTTAGCTGAAGGCGCGGCCTCACTCCTGCATGCTTCTGATTTCTCATACTTATCGAATGACACATTGTACAACACTTCTGCCATAAGAATGCAGCGACCTTTCATAACAAACAATTTGAACTGTAGCTACACACTTAATGACTATGCTCTTGCACACCACCTCCACCTTACTTTTAGTGCACCTCTCTCCACCCATCCACATGCCAATGAGACATGGGTGGCTTCATTGGGAGATGGCCGCCCCTCATCTCTAATGGCAATAATGCAAACCCGCATTTAGCACCTCCTATTTTCCCATACTCTGGACTTTGGTCCTTCCGATGGCTTTCAACCTACAGCGGATTGGGACCATACCTATGGTGAAAGGTGCTATACAAATGACAAAATTAAATCAAATAAAGATAAGTCCACAGACATAAGTGTGTAGAAGGAACCCCTCGCCCCCCAGAGCATCCTCCTCACAACTCCCTGTTTCTCACTCCATCTCCAACGGTCTCTCCTGGAACCCCCGCCACCTTCCCAAACAGCCCTCTCACAACCTTTCAGTGAAGATGAACCCTCCATGCCAGAATGTTGTTGAGTTAACACCCTGGGCAGCACAGCTTTATACAGAGTTTACAATACAACAGTATGCAGCAATATGATCAGTTGCAGCAGGCCTACATCCTTCTGCATGTTATTAGCTTTTGCAAGAGCCTCTTTCTGTTCACCATGCAATAGGCCTCCAAAATATCCCAAAAGGCTGCATGTAGCTCACCCTTTTCCCTTTTTTTTCATACTCCATTTTTAGTATTTTAACCAGAAAGATGTCCATGTTGGTGCCACGTCCACGTCTAAATCCTGTTTCAAATGGTAGTTTGCTTTTCTGCTGTACACTTATTAACTGCATCCATGAGTATGACAGCAAACATTTTGCTGGACACATCCGGCTGTAAGTCGATATGACCTGGGAGTCTTCTCATTTACCCTTCTTGTAAATAGGAATAATCAAAGATTCCACCAATGGTTTTGGAAGGGAGTTTATCTTCCTTACCTTTTCAAAAGGAATTTCCAAGGGTGGACGCACATGCCACCTTTCTATTCTTTAAGACTAGATGTGCGTGGCTGTCAATCCACTGGGCCCTAGTTTGCTTTACTTGATTGATCTTTTGTTAGATATTTTAAAAAGTAAAGGTGGCATTCCAAATTCTTTCTTTATTTACTTTAGGAAAAACCTGAGGGTGTTTCACTACTCAATCCCCAGGGATCCCTTATTCAGGTGGCCAGGGAAGGTCCATCGCTATTGGATCCCGACCCTCGAGGTGGACAATTAAGGGAGGATCGCCTGGCTAGGTGGTTCTTGGGGAGTCGGGAGGAAACACTGTAAGGTGAGACATGGTATCCCTCATCTCCTGACATTTGTTTACCCCAAAATCCCTATACCTTTATAGGATACTAAAACTCCCATAATTCCCCTCCTTTCTTTATCAGCCTAACTACTGAGATGAGGAAGAGGAAGACAGAGACTAGGAAGATTACCACTAGTAACACGCGATGGCCCTGTCCCACTAATGAGGTCAGGCAGGGTCAGGCACTCAGTCACAATCACACACACCTGAAACTCATTGACGGCTACCCAGAGTATGAGAGGTGGAGCACAGAAAGACACGGAGAACGAGATTGGTTACGCAAGGGCTGTTGAACACCAGGCTGCGGATAACGAATGGCCGAGATGCTGACAGATTGCAAGCAAGACTAAGAGAAAGCAAGGTGAGGGAGGGAGTCATATCTCCAAGGAGCCAAAGAGGCAGCTAGAGGAATCCTCTCTTTGATCTGCCTGAAGGTTACTCATTTCCCCAGAATGACAGGAGTGCCGGGAAGGTCTGAGAAGAGAAGGGGAGAGACCATGACCTCGGACGCGATACCAGAGAAGAGCCAATTACATTTTATCACAGCCAGTGAGTTCTTGATGTGAAGGAGAGCCCGGTTTGTGAAGACGCAAATGTGAACATTGTTGCAATGAAGCCGACACGTCAGACGGCAGATGCGAAAAGAGAAAGATACAATTGTTGTTTTGAAATACCGAGTAGGAGAGTGGTCCTGCAGAGAAAGAAAGACGCATTATCGAAAGTCTCTGTGAACTGTAACCTCCCTCAGAAAAGGAGCAGAAAACTGACTGTGTTAAATGGATGTTGAAAGAAAGTGGAACAGGGAGGCTGACAAGGAAAGAAGCTGTGATCCTAAAAGGGCTTGTTAATGAAAGTGAATGAAGTAAGTGAGACTTCCTGAGAGTGCCAAGAGAGTGAACGTGAAAACAAGGTGCTAAGAAGAGCACAGTGAATATAAGGAACTACAATAACCATGATGCATTGTGTTGAAGTGATCATGCATAGGCCCTAGGGGAGGCTTTGCAGTTTTGAAAGTGTTCGATCTGAAAGTAAATTGATAGCCAAGAAGATTATCTGAGGTGCCTATGGTGAAAGATTCACCTGAAATATCGTTATTTGAGAAATGTGTTATATTGATGATGTGAAACAGGCAAGGGAAGCCTGAGAGAACGGTGTTATGTGAACCAGGCGACGGACGCCTGAGAGAACTGTGATATGTGAACCAGGCAAGGGAAGTCTGAAGAGAACTGTGATACATATTGAACTAATATTGGGTCAGTCAAAGGGAAGCCTGAAAGATTTTGGTGAATTCTTTCAACTGTCCCTACTACCCACTTTAAGAGGGAACATATAAAAAGCCCCATTGACTTAAACTTGGGGAAGGGAGTTGTGAATAAACTTTGTTGCCATTCTGACTTTCTTTTGATACACTCTTGTATTTCTCATACATTTTCCCACACTTAGTTATTGTACAGCGTGAGGGTAAGTATAGGTCTCTGACATAGACTTTTTCTTTGTTTGACTGATTGACATGGACTATGTTATTTTACTTTGATGGTTGAGATTACTCCCATTAAAGAATTAGGGCCAGCTAGGCAGTCTCCAACCCCCATTCAAAGCTTAATAAAGTTGTTGAAACTTTTATCTTTATATCTGTGTCTAACTTGTGATACCATGCCTGCCTCATAGCTTCAACTAGGATCTTCTTCTCAGAATTATTAGAAACATTTTGTTTAATATCTTGATGCCACATAGCAACATTTATGGGGTTCATCTGTAAAATCGATTTGTTCAAACAGTAAACCTAAAGCTGTCACCACAAAGCTTTAGAATCTCCCCTTCATATAACTTCCAACATATTTTCCCAGCCATCTTGATATGATTTGCTTTATATAATTTTAACCAATTTAGATATTTCCGTTCAACATTTTTTGTAGACTCATTAAATATTTATCTCCCTCTAGATTCCAATCTTTGATTAACTTACAAATATTACTGTGGAGTTCTCTTTTTTCCTGATATGTTTATGTAATAGGGGACCACTTTTCCTGCACCTTTAACCATAGTTAGATTATAATGTATGCCACATTTATCTTCTGCAAAAATATCATGTATTCCAGGGCATTTGGTCTTCGGATTACCACATAGAATGATTTTGTCAGTATGACCCAAACGTGTCCACCCCTCCAAAATGTTATCCAATTCTCTGGCAACTGAGTTAAATGCTAATCCTCCTGGATGGATGTGTACATATACCATTAAATACCACATAAAAATAAAGAAATGTTTCCTTCCAATAGGAGGGCATTAGATAAGATGCTTGCAAAAACCAAGGTTCTACTGCTTTTTCTTCTCCAAAAAAAGGCCCAAGCAAACACATTTTTAATTGCAATAATTAGACTCAGACTGGTCTACCCCGAATCCCTTTCAAGGAGGATTCATGATACTCTTATAACTATCCATGAGCATTTGTTCCACCAGCCAGGTTTCTTGATGCATCAATACATTGTGCTTTAAAGGCATGGTCTAGTAAAAATGTTTATTGTCCCAACGGATCGGCCATATTTTTTTAAGCCTAAGTGGCTCGATTTTAGAAAACTTTCCTATGGACCTTACCCGAGTTTTCGTCCATTAAACGCACGTGAAAACAAGCACCAGGGAGCCGCCATTTTCTGATAATCCTATCTTTTCCCCGATCGCCCTGGCTGAACTGCTTTTGCGGCACTAAATCAATTACCCCGCCCCTGAGCCTGACATTATCAAAACATTCATATTCCGCGCCTCTCCCCGTGACGTTACTGTGCTGCGTAGGCAAACGCGCCCAGTCGTCTTCTGCGCGACTCCACACAGAACCCGGAAACCAACACAGATCAACTCACAACACAGCGCGCCACAATTCGGAATATGAAACTGTACTTTAAAATGAAACAGCAACACGGTACATTTGGTAAAGTACATTTATTTGACATTAAATGTTTAGAGAATATTCAGCAATTGACACATGAACTCCGGAAGCCATTTATTTTCTTTTATCTGTATCCGCAATAACTGTTCCGTTTCATCTTGAGTCACGCGCTGTTCCTTTATGGTACACAGGGTGTTCATTTTCGTAAAAAGAATCACTTTAGAAGCACGGTGAACCGCAAGGCTGTTCCATCAACTAGGCACTAGTCCATCCTAAAGGTTGATATGTTGCTTCTAGCCACTAGTACAGCGTAAGGGCATGTGGGCCCTTGGCGATCGTCCCATAATATGGTGATCGTGCTCCAGTTGTTGACACGAAGCTGCAGGTGTCTGCTGAAGAATCCATCCGCCGGTGTCTCAAACAGATGGCAGTGGCAGTAAGGGATCAAATACCTGTTATGAAAACAAAAAAATGATAATTAGTCTCGCTAGCCGAACTTCATTAATATTACTCATTTTATTTATTACGGCCGATCAGAAACTATTTGCTTGCAAGGGTAGTTCAATGGAGTATGTTCGTCTCTAAAATCAATGCGAAAAGTAACGAGATAAATCGAGGCCAACACACAATGATAAACGACAGTCTACATGCGTGAGGAATGATATGATATATGATATGGCATTTGTAACGCGCCTATACTCAAGTGTTACTAGGCGTGACGAGGCAGGTGGGGAACAAGGGCAGACAGACAACGATCCTACTAGGCCAGGTGTCTTTCTGATCGCGCATGGGGATGGGCTGTACAAGGTTAGTTGAATACAAATTAAATAATAGGGCCAGCTGGTGGCAAGTGCAAGGTAAATGCCGGGAGAAGGGGCTGAAGGATACAGAGACAGTCCCGTAGTGCAGGGAAAAGTGGCTGGGCCAAGGAGCGAGATCGGTGAGACCAGTGGACCTGCATGCCCATGTGCCCACTACGAACAGTTTTACTTGCTTTTCCTAGCTCTTCATTCATTCATTTATTCATGCATCCATTCATTAAATCTTCATTCCGGTATAAAAGCGTGTAAAGATTTACTTACATTATATTTGAAATTTCCATTGTGTCTCTTCGTAATGCAGTCTGTAAAACGGACCGTGCTCTTAACAATGATTTTTCGTATACTGACCTAAAACTGAAACTTGGTCTAGTTTCTGAATTTTCTGCCTTATCGTCTCTTACGTCATTGCGCACTCCCTTCAAATGTAGTTCTTTCGGCATGGTCCCTGTCTCAAGGTCAAAAAACAATAGACCCTTATACTTCCAGTGCGACTTGTGGGCCTCATCTGGGCGCTGTCCTTCGCATTCTTTATTTGCAACATCACGTAGTATAGGCATCTATGAGAACTTGAAGTTTAGAATCCGTCTATGTAGTGCGCCTCAATGTGCAAATGCGAACTGGCTTCTCTCCCAAATGCCACGGCCCGCTTGGCTGGCGCGTTCTAAGTGCCCCAATTTTGTCCACGTTGTCTGCGAGCTTTGCAGCCCAAATTGAGACATTTAATTTTTGGCGGAAGGTCAGGGAAAGTATAAAGTACCACAGGAGTTGAGTTAAAAGTGAGATTTATTGTTTGTTTGTTTGTTTTATTATTTGCAATACGCAAGCCTCCCCTACGTTAACAGTGCACAGCATTTACATTTACATGAGATGCGACATGAGAAAAATATATACATACACATATGTGAGGTGAATAGTGAGAATTCAAAGATGACACCCAGCTTGTTCGCCACCCATGATGGTGAAGGTAGGGGTTAGGTTTACAGGTACACTGTACAATAACATTTATTTACAAAAAGACAATCGTTTTGCAATTATTTAAACCGGGATTTGTACTTCACAATCAGCTGTGCATCGGGTGGGCATGGTACAGTCGCAATGTTCGGTGGCAATGGATCACTGCTCTGCACAGAAACGTCCAAAATTCCATATCTGTGCTTCTCTAACACAGCAACAATAAGGCCTTTCACAAAGTCGAACTGCATTTCATCATAGACTGGTTTGATCACCCATTGCTTACTTCGTTTTGAAAACACCTTAGTGTAGCGAGGCATCCTTACTTTACCTCTAGTCCTAGATTGTTCACGTCCGACATTGCTGTTATGGGCCAAGACCGCTAGTAGAGTGCGATGTTTCATGCCCTGAAAGCTAAAATGCAAGCGCTTTGGCCTGTACTTTAGGCACATATTGTGGAACACCTCCAAATCTCCTGTGTGACAGAATTCTGTCAGTCCTTTCAAATCTCTTGATAGAGTTTTGTCGAAAACAATCTTCTCAATGGCTTTGTGTGTCGGTGAAGATGGAATCAACCACTTCTTCTTCCGTGCCTCCTCTGGGGACAAAGGGCCATGTTCACATTGGTGGAAATGTTCATTTGCTGTCCAGCAGTGAACGTTGGTACAGTGGTGCACCAGTGACCGCCATTTTTCAAGTAGTATTTCCACTGACCCCTCACAAGTTTTTGAGCTCCACCAAAGATGGTTGGTGATAGAATGTGACCACTGCAAAATACTTTCAAAACCTTTTTTTTTTCCCTGCAGCCGAGATTTTCTTATTGATTGATTTAGCAAGATGCCATACATCAAATTGATGTTTAATATGTGGGAACTGCTCTCTCATTGTCTTGGCAATTGAAACGTGTCTATCCGTGGCTATGAGGTCGATGTGCATTCCCCTCGATTGTAGATATTCCACTGATTTTATAAAACCTAGTTTCTCCATGGCCACTGACGATGTACATTGTGTTACCTGCACGACCACCGAACTCACAATTTTCTTACTATCCATGTCCTGAAAGTGGTAGGTGCAGTACTTGACAGAAAATCCAGGGCTGTCGCACTGTCCATCGCCGGCTAGCCTGAATCGTTTGCCTTCGAATGTACTTGCTAGAGACAATTGTTCAATTTTCCAAGCATCACTAATGGCCGGAAACAGATAATCACGTTGGTATGTGTAGTACAGCGCTTTAGAAATGAAATGGAGTCCCACAAACTGAAAGAAAGCCTCTAACTTTCGAAAACTGGAGCCACTAAAAAGTGATGCAGCTGCACACAGTAGATTGCCTGCTGGCATTTTCCCCAGCATTGGTTGTGCAGACCATGAGAACCTATGATTTAATCTACAGGCGGCATTTATTTTGACGTTACTGCCTTTTATTTGACGAGTCACATTAATCAATGGCTTCCCACATACATTCCCTCTAATGGAATGCACACATTTCAGCATAGTTATAATTTCCATCAAACAACTGTCAAATACAATGTATTTGCTCTCTTTCATTAGACTGTTATCCTGCGTCAATGTTGTTTCGGCCTTTGACGTTGTGGAGATTTCAACACATTGGAAAGTAATATCGCTGATATCAAGTTCTGATGTGTCTATGGATGCTGCGGCTGGTTCATTCACTGTCATTTCAACATCTATTACTTCAACATTGATGGGAGAACACAACAATGTCGACAGGTTTTTTGGTGGCAAATTTTTGGTGGGTGTAGATTGTGTAAATTGATCTGCAACTACTTCAGAGCTATCTTCAATACATTCAATAACATCTTCTTGTGGTGGTGCGGTCGCACTGTAGCTATGGTCCAATGCAACTTTGCTGTAGTCTCCAAACACAATTAATTCATGTTCTGGCCATTGGACATGAGCATCTCGAGCCTGAACACACCTCGCCTCAATTAATAGTTCCTCCATAGTGTACACGGTCTGGCAAGCCACATCTCTCATTCGCTTCACTGTTTGTGTGTGTATAGTTCTGACACCCACGGGTAACTGGAGGAGATATTGGAAAAGGGATGTTCAGTTTAAACACAAGATGGAGTGTAGTAGAATTGACTGGAAAAAAACATAAAATAGTCCCCAGCACAAACATTTTTTTAAAGTTATGAACTGTTTGTAACTAACCTTTTTTTGTTTTTTTTTCTTTGCAACTTTTTTGACTCGACCTTCAACATCTGCACGCTGTAGCTCCGATTCGTTTCCGCATGTCCTCCCTTCCTCTTGCGCTGCAAGGACTATATTTTCTGTATCCGCATAGACAGCACGGAATGAGGCTCCATCGTCTCCCTGAAACATAGTACTTTCATTACTATGTATCAAAATATTGTTAGCATAAAACACACGTGAGGATGAACACACAGGTACATCTCAATAGCCAAATACGATTTATACATTGTGTGCAACAATCAAAGGACAAGTATTCGACCAGTGATGATCTATTTTGATGGAACTGTCAGTATCCATACCTCTGACTCTGCATGGACTGCCATGAATGGTTGTATTGGAGAGGAGGCATCCGCATCTCCCTGAAACACAGTACTTGCATTAGTATGCTTTTCAATATTGGAAACACAACACACACTTGGGGTCGACGGCACAGGTACATATAAAGAGATAACCGCAAATGATGCATTGTCCAAAAGAATCAAGGAAAATCCAAATATGATCACATTTCATCGACTTATTTCAACAATTCCTTTACATCTGCATCATCTAAATGAGATGTTGTGATTGTGGTGGAAGCTCCGTCGTCTCCCTGAAACACAGCACTTGCGTTAATAAGGAAGAAAGTATAGCAAATGGAATCACGTTATATGATCACGCATGATGGAGCTGTCATTATCCATACCTCGTGCTGCTGAAGAATATCTATGGATGTTGCAAATGTAGTGCGCACTTCCGAAAGCTGTTGCGCCGATTCGTATACTTGAATGTCAGGCTCTGCATCAAGTGCAGGGGTTGACGCTCCATCAACTGCCTGAAACATAGTACTTGCATTAGTGAGGATTACAATTGTGAAAACATAACACACACCTGGGGTCGACAGCACAGGTACATATCAACGGCTAACCACGAATGAAACATTGTGTAGAACAATCAAACGACAAGAATTCCAGCTCTGATGATGACGCTCGGTGGAGCTGTCAGTATCCATACCTCCTGATGTTGAAAAACATCTAGAAATGTTGTAGATGTGGCGGACGCTTCAGCATCTCCCTGAAAGACAGTACTTGCATTAGTATGGATAACACTAATTATAACTGAAAACAAACACCAGTGGACGATAACTAAGGTGTATATTAATTGGAAAGCAGTAACCAAACATTCGGTAAAATAATTACACGATAGAATAAAACTATTACTTGACATGCATAAAACAAGTATGTAGCGGATTAGCCTACTAAGATTACCTGATACGCGCTAGAAGTGGTTGATAACTGCGACCACGTCAAGGATGTAGAATGTTCTTGCTTCAGATTCAAGGGATAGTCAAGAAGTTGTAAAGGTCAATTAATGATTGATAATGAAATGCCAATATTAAAAATAGCCATGTAAGCCGACAGAATACTTGAAAAATGCTCAATACAGCACAGTTCCCTGTCCCCATATATATATACATTACGTTTGTGGGTTATGAAATCGAAAAAGAATATATTGATAAATATCATTATTCAAAAAACTATACACTCATATCAATATCGAAATTATTACAAGGGATAGAACACCTACAATATCTATTAATCCATTCGGCTACACACTACCGCAAGGCCTAAAGCTAAATCCGGACACTTGACTCACCGGTGGCGGAATGTGGACGAATAGAGTGGGAATAGCGTTTTCGCGCAATTTCCGTGTCGTTCGCTGTTTATTCTTCTTTGTTACCCAAGAAGTTGTGTACATGTCCAAGGAAAAGTGCCGGTTGCAGATGCGGTATCGATCACCCCTCTTGTCCTCTAATACTTGTTGGACTCTACTTTCCAGCTCATCCAGTGGATATCCGCAATGTCTGACCCATTCTCTTATTCGATCAACAGTTTTCGGGAATACATGCATTGTAGTTCCTTCAGATTTCGCATGGGTCTTCGAAGGGCAACCGCTAATCGAACAGGCAGGCATTGTTGATAAATCTGAAAAGTAAATATCGACATTATTATACAATCTTCAAGAGTAAAGATTTGATACAAAAGTAAATGAATCATACAATGATCAATGCAAGGCTTGTTTTGGTCGCAGGAACTATACCAGTTCATTATGTGCTGCTTAGTATTTGCATAAGTTGCAGAAATGTATAATTGATGTGACTGAAATCTGAACATGTGACTCGTCCCTTGGATGTTCTGTCTTGCACGAGAAGGAAACATGCTAACATTATTGACTGGACCCCCGAAGGATGCAATTCAATCACAATAGTCACAGATGAAAATAAATAGATCTATTGATAGCATAGCAATGGAAACTCAAGACAATACCAATGAGACCAATGAACATAGCACTATTGTGTACTCTACTCGAAAATAGATAGAAATAGATAGAAATTTAAAAATCTGCGAAATATGACCAGGATACATGGCCTTACCTTGACCAACAAACAGTTGGATTCAGCAAGCAGAGCAGTATGTTGCGGGAGAATAGGTGGATGGCCACAGGTAGCGCACTGATGGGTATGCTCGAAACGGTCACAGAAGTTCACGGATAGCACGACGACGAGCAAATTAGCATAGATCTCAGTGGTTCCCAAGAGTTGACTTGCAAAGCACAAAGATGTTCTCATGAGACATATCGAGTGGTTTTTAAAGTATAAGAAACTGGGGTGTGTTTGTGAATGAATGACGTATGTATGTCGTGGTATTAGGGGGGCGGCCTGCCTCAGAGGAGGCCTGCCTGGAGACACGGGGTCTGAGGAGGCCATGTGACCGATGGCCCCTTGGCGTGGGACACCTTTTGAAGTGTACATGCAGTTTAGCACCTTGGCCTTTCGCACCCCTGACAGCCCCCATGCCAGCGCTCATCCCCGGGTGTGAACAGCCTTTGATAGAGGGGGGTGGGATGGATGGCCCTGGGGCGTGCAGATAAGGCACAGGAAGACTGCTGAATGGAGACACACTTATGTGGATTGCAGGGGGGCGGCCTGCCTCAGGGGAGGCCTGCCTGGAGACACAGGGTCTGAGGAGGCCATGTGACCGATGGCCCCTTGGCGTGGGACACCTTTTGAAGTGTACATGCAGTTTGGCACCTTGGCCTTTCACGCCCCTGACAGCCCCCCATGCCAGCGCTCATCCCCGGGTGTGAACCGCCTTTGATAGAGGGGGGTGGGATGGATGGCCCTGGGGCGTGCAGATAAGGCACAGGAAGACTGCTGAATGGAGACACACTTATGTGGATTGCAGGGGGGCGGCCTGCCTCAGGGGAGGCCTGCCTGGAGACACAGGGTCTGAGGAGGCCATGTGACCGATGGCCCCTTGGCGTGGGACACCTTAAGAAGTGTACATGTAGTTTGGCACCTTGGCCGTTTGCGCCCGTCACAGCCCCCCATGCCAGCGCACATCCACCGGCGCGAACCGCCTTCATATCAATATACAGTATATTGCCTTTATATCAATGATAGTATATCGTTGCTTATCAATAACAAATGCCACATACCGGAGATTCTTGTGAGCACAGACCCACACTTCAACCGGTGTATTATAGTGGTCAAGACCCTAAGGCCTGTATAATCCAATGGTAATTGTTAGTATAGATATATGTGTGACTTTTATAGAGACATAACCTACTGAAAGACTTTGAAAAAGTGTTATTTAGTGCATGCATTATCGAGAATATGTTATGTTAGCTTAGATAGATAGTGACCACCATGCTTCACAGCAACCAGACCTTCATCCATTCGGAGCACAGATGTCTGACGTCCATCCTTGAATGGAGACACACTTGATTCATTTAAAAAATCGAGACAAACGTTGTTAAAATATATGTGGTGTTTTATTTTGTATCTTATTTTCATGACACAAAAATACAAGACTTTAAAAATGATACAGGTCAGGTTGCAGCACAGCGAGAGAAAATCCCCTGTACTGACCGCTGTCACTCGGGAACGTTTCTCTAATGGCACGAACGGCACAGGCGGGTATCACTCTTCGAACGCGGTGTCCAAGCCTCCCGTGAAGCCACCATGTAAAGGAACGATAGGCCACCAGCCTGTACCACCTGTGAAAAGGAATGTTTTTAAATGACCCAGATAAGTTTAATAAACGTTTGTTGTCAATGACAATTCTTGTAACTAATGGCATTTTACACGGACAAATGCTATCTAGACAATGCACATTATTGAATGACTTACATGCGTTACAATGATATGTAGATGTAATTTTGGATATAGTAGAAGAACATGAAATAGGAGTGGCATGACAAGCAGAGTATACTTACTCGTTACTCGGATTACGAGGACGAACAATTGCTCGAAGTTCGTGCATAAGCACCATCATTATTCTCAACACGGCCCGTGTGAGGCAGGCTGCCCTGAAGTCTGGCAGCTCGGTGATGCATTGCGGTCGTGGCTCGCCTTCCGAAATGTAGGCCAGGCATCCCCAGTTTTCTCGGCAGCAGCAGTTCTCGTCCTCAGTTGGCATTAGCTCGCACCGATTGCATGTGCACCAGGTGGAGACGCCGTCCGTTCGACTAGGCCCAGGCTCTTCATCTGTTGATTCGTCCTGCCAACTGCCGTCCGAATCCCCATCGTTTTCGCGTGCTTCCCTTTCCAGTAGTTCCTCCTCGGTATACTCGGGCTCGTACATGTAGGGCATTATTGTAGCCATTGTGTGTTAAACAAACTAAAATAATTGATAGCGGTGGTACTGGTATCTGTTCACACGGGCTACAAGCGGCGAAGGTAGCTGACCAGAGCACTGAAACGAGTCACAGAATACTCAAAGTAACACAGAGAGAGGAATGGAATCGAAAATCGGCTGCTGTGTGTTGTGAAACGGTCTGTTTATACTTATTGAGGAGAGAGGCGTCCTGCCATTTCCATGGCGACACGTCATTAGCTGAAGCGCAGCGAATGTTGACACGAGACCTGCTTTGGCGTTGGGAAATGGGCGGTACGAGTCTGCTGATGACAGGCTCAGGGGCGGGGGAATTGATTTAGTGCCGCAAAAGCAGGTCAGCCAGGGCGATCGGGGAAAAGATAGGATTATCAGAAAATGGCGGCTCCCTGGTGCTTGTTTTCGCATGCGTTTAATGGACGAAAACTTGGGTAAGGTCCATAGGAAAGTTTTCTAAAATCGAGCCACTTAGGCTTAAAAAAACATGGCCGACCCGTTGGGACAATAACATTTTTTACTAGACCATGCCTTTAATATAAAATTAGTCTTATAATGAGTGGACAGAAAGTTACGAAAGCATTCTGTATTCCAGGAGTGCAACAGCAACTAGGGAGCCACTGCCGTTTGTCAATACTACTGTTTAGGGTGACCTTTCTATGACCAGAACAATCTTCTTCGCACACATGATTTTCAAGTAATTTCACACAATAACTATCCTCCGTTGTTGCTGCAGATCAGAAACACACTCCCTTTCTTCTTCTCTGGCTATCCTCTGGCCAGGGTGCTAGAAGCAGACAGAAAGGCAGACTCTTAACCGGTATAACATACAAGTAAAATCCCCATTTCCTTACCTCATCGGTTTCATATCGAATGAATTATCTGTTTTAAACACATCACTCAGAAGAAACAGTTTACTTTTATGTGAAAAATAACTCTATCAAACATTTTGCAAAATAAACCAGCAACCTACGATGTCTAACAATAAAGATATACATTACTGATATTTCACTTAATAACAACTTCACATGTTACAATGTCACACAAGCATAAAATGTATATGTATAGAAGATACAACATAATTTTAATTGGCATTAGGAATCCACGTATGGTATAATCTTTCTATTTCTCTGCAATGTTACTTGAAAAATGACATTGATCATTTGACTTGAAAACTCTATTCAGTATTTTCCTTTTATGTGATAGTCAGGTTTTTCTTTAACCTAAACTATGTTTTTCACTGGTCAAGAATTGTATTAATTCCTGCACATCTGTGAGACATCCACTGTGCACAGCACTCACAAACACAGATATAATGTGTTACTGTGAAAAGACAGGAAATTGATAATGATGTACTATCTGAGGCTAATATCCCCGGAACATTTACAGATTCGAGGGTGCGATAGTGTAATGTACTTCCCCAAATTGTAATTTACAGGCCCAGTCCCCCCTTCTGTAACTTAGCTTGTAAACAGGATACCCCCAAATGCTTTACATTTCTACCTGGTATTTAATTAGTTCTTGGGACAATTATTTTTGTTCTCAATTCTGGGTTGTCTTTCAAAGGCTGAGGACAGGTAGGGACATCAACCAGCTTCAGGGATTGCCACCAGGCACGATCTTCCTTTTAGTCCGGTTCCTCCCAAATCCCTCTCAGGCAATATGGTCCTTTCTTGGGAAAGTCCTCTGCATTTAGCTCCCTCTAGAAAAGGCCTTCTTAAGGAGAATTTCCATAAGCTACTTCCAGTTGGAACCCCAATACACCTTTCTCCTGCCGGGCAGGATCTCTTCCATTGCTGCCTTTTCTCTGTTTTTCCTTCATGTTTAAGTTAAATTCCCAGCATACTCGACCCATGCAGCATCATTTAAACACAGCAAGTGTGAATTAGACAGAGTATTTGATAGGCTCCCTTCACTTATTGAAACACAGTAGGATCCTACTCTTTGCTTCGAAGGGCCCAATGTATTTTATTTTGCCATAAGGGGATGCATTAGATGTCAGTTATTATCAAACTGCTCTGAACTATGTCTTTCCCTTATAATTCCTTGCATGGACCTGTGGCATTAACAAAAATTATATATTCAGAATTGCATGACACTTCTGAACTTATGCACAATTGAGTTAATTAAATATGTATATTTATCAATATTTAATACACTTTACTATATCCTTCTTTTATGTTGTGACTGGGACCAATCTGCTGAATTCAAATCTATTTTTGGTTTCTAAATCGGACAAAGGATTTCAAAAGGAGAGCTAATAATGTATTTTATTATTTGTCGCTTTAAAACAAACATTTTCTAATGCTGCACACAATATCATACGTTGCAGATCTTAATGTCAACAGGCAATGTCTGCGTTCACAAACAATATGCCCTTTCAATCAGCTCCTTTCAATGAAACCAACACCAGGCCTTATGGCTCCGACAGGTACGAGGTCAAGGTCTGTTTGAAGACTCTGTTATTTGAAGTTGTTATAACTGGCTGGCCATGCATTCATTAATGTCATCCCACGTAGGCCATCCAGCTAAAAGTTAAATAATAGGGCAATAGAAATCCTGAATGTATAATGTATATAGCCTATTTTTCTTGTATTTTACAGACAAACACTTGGCCTGGGTATACACAGCTGTGCCAATGAATCTCGTGTTTACTAGTTTAGTCACAGTGATTTATAATTGCCTGTTTTCAATACAAGTAACACTTGCATTCTGGTGTCAAGACAGCTCTGCATAAAAATACAATTTAGGTTTAATCTAACTCAGTCAACCATTTTGAGGTTATGTGTACAATGAAAAAGCTTTCTTCAATTTGTACAGATAATAATAATCGAATAAAGAGTAGGCCTATCAACACATTTTAACTCAATCTATCATATCTGTTAAAAGTCAAATTGTGTCTATCATTCCCTTACAGAATACCATGATATGAGTTCATAGTTGCTACAAGCTTCATCCAAAATGGCTGTGTATACACAGAAACTCTTTGCATTAGTTAATTTAGTTTGTTTTTCTCATCCTTACATGATATGTTACGAATCCATGGAGATTGTCACCTCTCCCAAAGGGGGAGCCGAACCTCTTTGGGACTAGAGAGGTGAGACTGGTATACTTAACCCATGGAACAGGGTAAACACGATCCCTATGGAGTTGACTCCCCTTTAGGGAACAGAGACCCTAATAGGGGTAGAAGTTATCATCCCTCCCTTCCTCTTACAAACACTTATATAGGGTGTGCAAGGACTAGGTTTTGTAATAACCGTTAACTCCCTTTTATCATGGCTGACTTGGCTTCTGACCCTAGACATCCCCAATCTCCCACAAAGAATCAGGACAGATGAGTGAACAGCCCCCCTGGAGGAGGGTCCATGAGACGACCAATCATGGAGGAGCTGGCCACATGGAGTTTAACCAAACAATACAGGTCAAAGGAGAAGTGGCTGGGAAGAAAGAGCAACCACTAGTGTTGGCATGCTGAGTGGGCACACGCTGCAGGAGAGTGAAGCATGGCACAGCAGAAATAGTGATGTGACAAGTAGTGGAAGAGTAGTGGAAGCGCCTCTGCATTGGCGCAAGAGGAGGAAAAACTGGATGGCTCTCCCGAAGAACACTGCAGCAGGACATCTGGTATGCGGTTGCTCAATGGCCCACAGCAGACGCCTGTTGGGAATAGCACTGAGAGGCTGCCAAGAAGCGAGAGAGAAGCCCAAGGAGAGTGCCATGGCACCCAGTGGAAGAGTTACGTAAGTGGCTTTGCACCAGCAGAGAAGCAGGAGAAGCTAGACAGCCCTCCTGAGGAGCACCACCACCGGAAGCCAGGTATGCAGCCACTCAATGACAGAGGGATGCAGGCAATCGAGTGAATGAGAGAGGAGATGAAATCGAGAACACAGAAAGAGAAAGCTTGAAACCCCAGAGTGGGGAGTGAGAGGAATTCAAACCCCAGAGCAGCAAATGAGAAAGCATGAAACCCTAGATTGGTGAGTGACAAGAAACCTAACCCCAGGGTGGTGAGAGAGAAAGCTTGAAACCCTAGAGTGGTGAGTGAGGAGAAACCAACTGTAGGGTGGGGAAAACAAAGGTCGAAATCACAGCATGGGGAGGGAGAAAAAAACGAAGCTCAGAGCGGAAAGAGAAAGCTTGAAACCCTAGAGTGGGGAGTGAGAAGAAACCAAACACTAGAGCGGGGAAAGGGAAAGCTTGAAATCCCAGAAGGGAGAGAGGGAAAGATTGAAATTGCAGAGTTGGCAGTGAGGAGGAATGGAATCCCAGAGTGTGGGGTTCTATTTCGTCTGCCTCCAGAGTGAGGAGCAAGAGAAAACAGCACCCTAGAGTGTGGAGTGGGAACACCCCAGAATAGAGAGTGAAAGAGCCCCAGAGTGGGGAGAGCCTGAGACCCCCAAAGAGGGGAGAGAGACTGCAAGAATCCCAGAGTGGCAATACACAGAGAGAGATCTGGACTGGAACCAGTAAACTTAGAACTGCCTTTTTGTTTACTTGAACTATGGGCAAAGGCCTGTGCTAAAAGGGACAGGGCAGGGTCAGAAATCAGCAGCCATCACTAACATAGTTTTCCTTTCTTGTTTTTATTGTTTAGGATATTTTCTTATGGAGATGGGGAAAGTGAACAGGTAAGAATAGGATTCTGGGCAAAGGACTTATTGCGCCTCATTACGAGGCAGGCAGAATTGGTTTAACGGCGCCGGTAAAGGTGCCGGTGCCTTTAAACCCATTCCACCCTATTACAAGTTTCCCTTGCGGGACCCGCTCTGGACGTCTGGTCAGACCAGATGTCCTTTGCGGGTCCCACGAGGGGACCAGGGAGCTAACAACGGGCACGTTTTTAACGGGCCCGTTGGTAGCTCCCACCCCATTCCCATTGAGCCCTATGGGGGCTCAAATGGGAATGGGGATGTGTTCCCTGAATGAGGAAATACCGGGCCCTCCAAGGTTGGAATGGCCTGGTATTTCCCCATTCAGGGACCACGGACTCAGACCCGAGTCTGGAGGCAGCCATGCCCTTATTAAGGGCATGGCTACCTCCAAACTCGTAATGAGGCCCATTGTGTTAGAGACGTCCTAACAAGCACCTTTCAGACTTTCTTTTGAGGAATAGGGATTGAGCCTGCAGAGTTAGGGAAAGATTGTTTGTACTTAGCCAGAATGAAATCTCTAAAAGAATGTTATGTTGTCCGAGTCCTGATTCTGACCTATTACAGATACTTAACTGCAAAGCCATTAAAAATGTACCTTGTCAATGAAACGCATTATATTTTGTCAAATCATTTCAAAAGTTGGTATAGAATATTCTTTTGTCTGCTTCAGTGACTATTTGTTCTTTTATTGATATTTTTATTATCTATGCTGTCTCTTCCTGGGATGTCATCTGAGTCATGGTCATGTGATATCAGAGACCTGACCAAACCGAAATCACAAAATATGAGAGTAATTTTCTGACATTGGTTGATAACCATTACAATCATGAGGATTTCATGTTGATTGCTGAAGATTTTAACATGCAACTTAACCCCTCTATAGTCTCAGACAACTTAATGCTTGAGTCGGATAAATCCTGGGGAATACCCCTGTGCTCTGCTAGTTCCCCCTTGCACCTTACTGCTATGCTGAATAAATGGCAACATTGTTATACGTGGTGTGTGTGTAGGGCCTGTAATGGTAGACTAGCCAGGAATTCACTGGCAGGTGTGACCTACAGATAAAATTGAAAATCTTCCCTAATCGATTATATCCTAGTAGAGGCAATTGCATGGAGATACATCACCAATTTTAGGGTGGAAGAAAGGGTAGAAAGGGATCATGACTCTAACAAAACCAAATAACAACAGAGCTCTGAATGAGTTTAATGGTGACATGCCAATTACAAAGGTCCAATGGTCCAATTTGAATGTGTCCCGGGATATACCACTTTTATAAAAATGATATGCTACCCCTACTGCTTGAATACTTTAACAGCATCATTCAGTCTAATCCAATCAATTTCCATGAGAGGTTGGTAGAAGTAATCCAGCTGGTAGTTACCCACAGAGCGAACTAACCATTTGCAGGCATGCATCCATGAATAAACAACAAGACCTTGTATGACAGTGAGTGCAGAGCAGCTAAAAAGGCTCTGCTTAATGAAATAAAAAGGTCTATGGGGAGGGATATGCATACTGTAAACCATTTAAGAATAGTTTACAAAGACCTATTACTTCGGAAAAAAGAGAAGTATTTAAGACAACCGTGCAGCAATCTGAATAGAGCTTGCCAATCAAAAAACAGAAAAGGGTATTGGCAGCTAGCAAGAAGGCCAGAAGGGGGGACGGTGATAGTGGTCATATCAATAATATTGATATTGCCGAACAACAATGGATTGTTTATTATGCTACTTCATATAAAGGGGAATCAGGTGGGGATCCGCCGACCAACCCCAACCATTTCGATGTAGAGAGTACTGAGGATTATATTAACTTGTTCTCACCCATGATAGTGGAAATGGCATTGAGTGCCCGAAGTGCTGGAATGGCACTGGTGACAGATTTCACACCCACCGATGTCTTTAGGGAAAAGCACTCTATTTGTATCCGCTTCTTGACCAAACTCTTTAATGTATTGATACCTGCCAATACTCTGCCTCATATTTGGCAAGGTGATTTTTTAAATCCCAATTTACAAGAAGGAACTACAAAATGTACCACAATATGATCCCCCTATCTCACTATTCAACTCACTAGGAAAAATATTTGCCAAAGTGTTACAGATTAGGCTGGAAGAATGGTGCCTTATCCATAACTTCACTCCGCTACATGCTGGGTTCAGAAAGAGGATATCAACTACTGACCCAGTTCTTAATCTTCAAAGGATTTTGCATACATTTGTTGTAATAAAAAAAAAAATGTTTACATAGCATTCGTAGATCTTCAGACAGCTTTCGACTTCAACCTTAACTGTGGCTATTATTGGAAACTCTGGGAATTCCTGATGTCCTGAAAATTACAATTAGGCTTTTGTGTACCGATAACTTTGCAAGAGTTAGAACAGGCCATTGTATCGGATAAACTTCTCTTTTGAGATCAACGTGGGAGTTAGACAGGTGTGCGTTTTGGCCTCCCTGTTATTTTCTATGTATATAAATGACCAGATTACAACTATCGACAATCTTGACGTGGATGCCCCAGTCCTGAGACTAGCAATTCTTTTCTTTGCTTGTCTAAAACTCCAGTGGGCCTCCAGCGCAAATGAGTAACCTTTAATACACTGGCAAAGGATAAGGACTTAAAGCTGACTGTGTGTAAAACTACGATCGTGGTATGTAATCCGTGGAGACATATGAAGTGTTACTGCCCTAAGGTCAATATTCATGGTTTAATGGTTGACATAGGGAAGGAATGTGACTACCTTGGCATCCAAATCAATGCTTATATGTACTGTAATTCACAAACTGACTAAAGTTGTTCCATTCTAAGTTGTAAAGGGGAGGTAATGCTCTCCCTCTCAAAAATGTTTAACAGCAGAGTAATATTGGGTGCCACAGAAGTCTATAGCACACAGGTAGTTATTGCCGCTCTATATGGGGCAGACATATGGGGCCATACAAACCTAAATAGCATTGAGGTCAAAGAAAATAAGATTTTGAAAATGTCTACTGGGGCTACCATACAGTGCACCTTCGTTGGCAGTCGGGGCTCAACTGGGGATAGATGGCATAGTCCAAAAAATAAGGCTAACATCTCTTCTATACTGGATCAAGATCTAGAACTCTGAATTTCTAAAAATGTATTATGACTCAATTAAAGATCTTTTATCTTCAGCCGGTGTCAGCAATTCCCCCTGGTTTAAGTATATCAAAACCATGCTGCATCCTTTACACCTGTCAGAATTTTGGGATAACCCTTGCTGTCAGGGCCTTTCGGCCAAAAACCCCTTAGAAACGCATATAAAGAAACAGTGAGTAATATTAAATTGTGCAACAGCAAAGGCAGCTGATTAATCAATGAATACTGGGTAGTATAGAGTATATTTGGTTGCGAGAAATATTTCATTAGGTTGGAGGTAAAGGATTGGATCCTCCTTCTTAAATTATAGCTTGGGATTTTACCCCTCAGTGTATTCACAGCCAGGTGGAAAAGGAACAGACCCTTGTATTTCTATCTCTGTCCATATCCTGTGCATGAGGAATAAATGGTACACTTTAAATTGCTGTCCTCTTTATAAAGCATTAATAATCCTTTATTTGAAACCCTTATTTATTGCAAATGGTACAAGGAATGTTGGACATGCCTCAAGACTGTCTAAATCTACAAGTGATTAGGATGTAATGAAAAATGTGGCCCGATTTCTATCCAAAGCGTGGAATAAGAGAATGAGACACTGGATGGTGTCATCTAAGATTATATAAACTATTGGCAAGGAAGACTAGCTTGGGCCTTTACAAAACAGTAGTAATCATCTATAGCCTATGCCTAGGAATTGACTAACTAGTGACAACCCTAATAGCGGGCCTACTCATTTTAAAGACATTTTAAAAGTTTCCTTTTTATGATGTAGCTTGTATGTTATCGAACATGAGCACTTTACTAAGGGGTATTCATTTGTTAGCAAAATTACTTTTATAAGAGGAAGTTTGTATGCTCTAGATCACTAGCACTTTTTATCTGTTTATGGAAATCTTACTAGGACTCATGTATGTCGATGAAAACTTTATTTGTCGAAAATACGAATTGTACTAGTAATTCAAGTACTTGTACACTGGAGGTCTGTAGGAAATAATATGATTCTATCTTAAGCTGTCTATCATGGTTAGTTTGAAGCCAGACATGTGGACCACTGTATAGGTATTGTTGGGATTGAGAGATTCGTGAAAGTGTTGTATAACATTCCAATGTATTTTAAGTTTTAAGGAAAATCATCCTGTACCTATTAGTGTGCTTGATTAATATCACTGTGCTGTATGTTTTATTGGCTGCTCTTGTATTTATTGTTGCCTTGATTCACACTTTATGGACGAGAGACAAATAAAGATCAATTGATTGTTATCGTCAATATGCATTGAAATTCACCCTTAAGGAGCTAGAAAGAAAATTATCAAATAGAAAAGTGGCAAAGCACCAGGTCTAATAAAATACTGGTTGACTTATTCAAGTCATAAATGTATATTTGGCCTCCAATATTACACTGTCTGTTTAATGCTATCACCTCCCAATTTAGAACTCATGTGTCTTGGTCTTTGTCAGAATTCCGATCTACAAAAAGGGCAACATAGAAAATCCCTCAAATTTTGCCTAATTTCCCTCCTGAATTTGGGTGGGGAAATGTTAGCAAAACTTGTTTTACAACACCTTTTAGCTTGGGCTGCGAATGGGAATATTAT
The DNA here is from genome assembly GCF_040938575.1 of Ambystoma mexicanum. Taxonomy (NCBI): domain Eukaryota; kingdom Metazoa; phylum Chordata; class Amphibia; order Caudata; family Ambystomatidae; genus Ambystoma; species Ambystoma mexicanum. The sequence goes on from NC_090922.1 coordinate 667,110,688, forward strand.
TAAGCATCATCAAGCCGGATTCCAGCAAGGTCTTAGAAGAATGGACCCGGGTTTCTGTCTGTTCGTTATCCTACAAAAGTATGCAATTCTTAGCAATATGAAGATCTACGCTGTATTTATTGATCCAAAGGTGGCCTTTGACTGGGTCCCTAGAATTAAACTATGGAAATCATTGCTGGAGGCAACTATCCCCCTGGCACTTCACAGGGCTATCTTTTGTCTATATAGATGTAACAGGGCAGTTGTACGGTGGAATCTGGAGGGGAATGTCACAGATCCAATCAATATTAACAGGGGGGTTAGACAGGGGTGTGTACTAGCCCCAACCCTCTTTTGCATCCTGATGGATAAATTTGTCAATAAAAACTTTGTACGCTGCATACAGATGCCCTGACATTGGGCCAAGTAAAGGTGCCCATCCATCTTTACATAGATGATGCCGTCATCATATAATTGACCATATCAGCCTCAAGACTCAACTGAACACTTTTTGAGAGAGCTGTAAAGAACTTGGCCTAGAAATCCACATAGATGAAAAGTATGGTTTTCTATTCAACTAAAAGACACAGAAGCACAAGTGTGTCCCTGGAAATTGAGGGGATCCTCACTGAACAAGTGGATACATTTAGTTATCTCTGTATCGACTTTCAAAGCAATTGAAGGTGAACAAGGCAATTTGACAAGGCTGATTTAAGACTCAATAAAGGGTCCATGCAACATTGTGTTTTTTCCAGTTGTAGGGGCTGTGCTTTTTCCACCGGCGTTGGATGCCTATAACCTATAAAAAAAAAACGACGCCCATTTATGGCTCAGCGATATGAGGTTACCAGCGTCATTCAAAATTGGCAATACCTGAATAAAATTATTCAAGAGAGGAATACGGCTCCCATTGAACAATGAGAAGTATATTCTGCTGACTGATCTTAGCCACAGGTGTTTTGTGGAGGAAATATCATAAAAGCCAATCTTGGACTGGGTCCACCTTTGGTCCTCCCCCTATTTAGCAAACTACTCGGAAGCCTTTGAGGATCTGCAAGCACAGCTTGGAGGAGGGGGGCATCAATACCATGGTGCTCAAATATACACTCCATACTGGTCTCCCTGGATTTGGTCCATTTGTGGTCTAATACTGCACTCATTAATCAAGGAATAAAATGTTGATTAAAATGCTTTTGATGAATTGATCAGTGGCTGAGCTCTTCCACTGGATCTTTGCTGGCAAGAGAATACTGGGCACCGAAGTCTGTATTGTGGAGAGAAAGATACCTTGACTTGATTACTAATCCATACAATAGAGCACTATAAATGAAATTCTGTTTTGGTATACATTGCTAGTGTAGTCGCCAATTGGATTAATGATATTGAGGATCCTTGCCCAGTATGCAATTTCTGAAAAGAAACCGTGATGCACTTTCTTCTCCTTTGCCCTGGACATAGAAACCTGAGAAGCTATTATATAATACCTATGTTATAGGAGGGACATGTATGACCAACCAGAGATGTAATACTACTGTGTAGATCCACCTCTTCATTAAGCTGTTATCATTAAAATAAGTCTGTATTTTGCCAGACCATGGGCTAAAAGGAAATCCAGGGTGAATATTCATGCTGGGATTTGTAAGTAGTTTACACTGTAATATCACTTTAGTATGTATGTTGCTGCAGTTATTAGATAATTGGATGGATTTGATCTTAGACTTTTTTGCAATCAGCACCTGCATTGGTTAATTATGGGACCAATTTAAACTGGTTGAAATGCAGCTTTATAGTTGTAGCTTGTCATTAGAACCATCTTGGATTCAGACTAGTAGACATACTCGCTCTGTGGTGTTATGCATCCTCTTGGCTTTGCTAACTGCTTTGCAGGGATCTTGCTGCCCAACCGCCTGTGCCCTGGTTGTTTTGATTGGTACATTTCAGATACGTTCCCCTGATTATCTGCAAGCTTTGCAGGTCTTTGTGAGTTCACAGACTAGTTTACTATAGTGAACAACCGCACATCATCACACATTATAAAGTTGTGATTTCACAGACTAGTTTACTATAGTGAACAAACGTACATCATCACACATTATATAGACAGCAATCATAACATACACAATGCAATTCTTGACTGAAATCATGCATGTCTTCACAATAATGCGCATGTCTTCCCCTTTTATTCAGAACTTCTCATATTGAATTAAGAGTCTTAATCCAATATTGTTCGCATAGTTTTAGTATCCGGTCAAAGTCTACACCTCTATATGGTACATTTACTTTTTCAATGAGATTCCAATGCATTTGATTGTTTAGATTGCAAGTGCTGTACCATTTTGGATGGGATTGTACCTCCTCTTATTTATGAACAATATTCACTTAATCTCACAAAGACTTTTATGGTTGTCATGTCCATATATTAGCGCCCACACAATCACTTATGAGAAATACATTAAATGATCAAGAGGAAACAACTCTCTATTTCAATTTGCCGTAGACATTCAAATGAAAACCTCCACAGTTTCCGCAGGGATAGTGGCCCCAAATGGGGATGGACGCCAAATCTGTGTTAGTGATCTTGTTGTAGAGTGTTTATATGCTTGAACCAATCTGTGATGGAGATGTTTGTTTCTTTTAAAGGTGAATAAGGAGACTCTATGGATTTGGTACTATCCCTCAATAGTTGCCAGTTCTCAAAAATGCATTTTTTCTCTTTATGTCTAAAAGTGAATTCTGTGGTTACACAACCCAGCCTACGCATGTGGCTCTCTCACGTCCTAATTTGGTGCAAATTCAAATGGTTAGTATGGATTGCTTGTTTAAGGATGTAACTACTACTTTTCTTGGATAATATTTCATTTAATTTTTCCTCTTCTTGAAGGAAATCTTAGTGTTTTTTGTCAAAGTCTAAGAAACTGCCCGTAAGGAAAGTCAATTTTCAGACTCAATGGATAATAACTGTCATAGTATAACATGGTAAACGTTTCAGTATGTTTTCTGTATATCCTTGTCCTTAAAATATTATTTTTGCTTGTAATTAGTACATCTAAATATGATATTTCTACCCTTATACGATAGCTGGTGAACTTAACATTAGTAGTGCATGCATTACTCCAGGTGACAAAGAGATCTACTCCCTATTCCAGTAATTCAGCTCCATCCTTATTTTTCAGGGACTTCAAACTTTGGATCTATGTGCCTTCCAAACCCAGCCCCAAATAATTCACAAACCTATGATGAGGGAACAGATAGCTCCACATATGGCATGCTGTTCGGTCAAGAGTGTAATACTCCTTGAGGTCAACTCATGCCATCATCCTTCTGAGGTCATAAACCGAGTACCGACATGTGCACTATAATGATGGTATTTTGTAACACTTGTCACCAGGCGCTCTGAAACTGAAATGTTGGGTATGATTAAACAAGAAATATCTCTATTATTCAATTCCTGGTAATTCCAAAAACCGCAAGAAGGACCTCACTCACACTAAAGTATACTGTCTTCAGTTAATCTGTAGCTATGGTATTCAGCTGCCCACCTCATCAACTCCCTTCTCATCTAGACCTACAATTTGGTACAGTCATTTAATATTCTATCATCCTTCCCAGATCACCCAACTACTCCTTTCCCACTGCATCGCCGCTCTATGCGCCAACTTTCAGTGCTATGCGGATGACACTCAGCTCATTTTCAGGCTACCATCGGCCTCCTCCTCTCCTTCGCTCATCTCTGACTGTCTGTCTGCTATCCAGGAGTGGTGTGCTGCCAATGACCTCGGCCTTAATGCCAGTAAGACTTCCTGCTCCCACCTGGGAGGCTAAAAACCTCAGGGTCATCTTTGACTCCACACTCTCCTTCTCTCCTCACATCTCTGACGTCTCTAAGAAGTCACACTACCAGCTGCACCTCCTCAGAGGTATTCATCCTTTCCTCTCCTTCCCCCAGAAGCTCACTGTCTCCAGAGTTCTGGTTCTCTCTAGGCTGGACTATTGTAACAGCCTCATTCTAAATCTGCCTGCTTCTACTCTCCGCCCTCTGCAACTTATCCAGAACAGGACTGCAAGACTTGTCTTTGGCCTCAAGCCCAGGGATCGTATCTCTCCAGGACTGAAATCTTTGCACTGGCTCGCAGTGGCTGCGATGATTAAGTTCAAAACCCTCTGCATCGTTCACAAGGCTTTCTGGGGCCTGGGGCCTCAATAACATTAAATCTCTCTTCCTAAATATCTTCCTTCTAGAGCTCTTTGCTCATCCGCCTCCAACTCCCTCAGGGTCAGTCGCTTCTCCAAGCAACGAGTTGGTGGTAGATCTCTCACTTCGGCTGGTGCCTCCCTCTGGAACAGCCTCCCTGCGTCCCGTAAACTTGAGGAGAACCATCTCTGGTTCCAGAAGCTCCTCAAAACCTTTCTCTTTGCTTCTGCCTTTTCTCCTCCTCTCCTCTGCTGACCCCCTGGCCGTAACCGGAACTGAACTGGCTACCTGGACACTCTCTTATCTCTGGCCCAGGTCCTTCCCCCGCCAGGGTCACACACCTGCACTGGCCTCCTAGCAACCCCCGCACTTGGGGACTGTTTCTGTATCCCTACAGTCCCCCTACCAGCCCTTGACACATGATGCCCGCACTTACCCATGCACTTGCCACATGCTGGCCGTTTATTTACTTATTGTTATTATCTTTCCCATGTACTGCACTGTCCCTGCCCCCTTCCCACGCACTTGCGCGATCTGAATGACACCTGGCCTAGTAGGATCATTGTCCGTCGTCCCTCTGTTCCATATCATTGATATCATATCATATCATATCATATCATACAACAACCAATCAGACCTCCTCAAATAATTACAATCCAAAAGGAAACAATAGTCCCACGTACTCAAGAACACTCTGAAATCTGCACTACTGGACCTATCCAAGGGATCCTAAACTAATAACCTCTTAGGTAAATTCAAAATTCAATTCATGCCCATCAAACAAGCCAGAAAACTAGACTTAAAAGCTATTTATGATGCAAAAACCACTTCTCACTCAAAATCCTACCTCCATCAATAAGGATCTATTTCACACCGTTAATATCCTAAACAAGGTTTCTCACATCCAGAGCTATGTAATGGCCAAACCCATTGTTCTACAAAAAGGTGACAAAAATTAGCAAGGAAGTCTTAGCATCCTGTGACATTCTCTCCCAGCCCTAAACAGAACGCTAGACACACCTTCCCTTCCGTAATTGTACTTCCTGGAGCGTTCCTATTGCTAATTAAAAGCCTAAAGTTAACCAGATAATCCAATGACTAATGTCCTCCAGGCCTAGCCATGGAATGCAATGAGATTCTAGTAAACGCTAAAGAATGAATTAACCTCTTTAGAATTCCTTAACCTCTTCCCATCTCAAGGATCAGTTCAGGCATTCATTACTCCACCACTCAAAAAGCCTTCTCTTGATCTTCACAATATTTTGAATTACTGTCCCATTGCTAGATTTCCAAACTCCTTGAACAAATGGTCACTAAATAGCTGCAGAGTTACATGCACATCATCAAGCTATTAGATACCAGTCATACTAGGTTTTGTCCCACACATAGGGCCTCATCATGAGTTTGGCTGTAACCCTTAAATCTGGCGGTAACACTATCAGCGCCGGATTTAAGGGTCCGTTGGATCACGAGTACAAATACCGCCGACGCCATTACAGCCGGCGCAAGTACAGCCGACCGTAAAAGCATCGGCTGTAAAATCGCCAGTATCCATTTGCGCTATAACAGAGCAATCACGAGTCTGGCGTAGGCGCTATTAGCGCCAGAAAAGCAGCTGATAATCCGCCGAAAATACCCCTAGCCAGATGCTGGAGGTAAAAGAACACGTGGCACAGCAATAAAGGCCCATGTGAAACCAATACAAATCAGAGGCCTAAAAAGGACCCACCCATGCACAACACACCCTCCCCAACATCATTCCACCAGCAGGAGCAGGGAGGAGACAGCAATAAGGTCCCAGGTGAAGCCAATGCAAATCAGAAGCCTACAAAGGACCCACCCATGCACAACACACCCTCCCCAACATCATTCCACCAGCAGGAGCAGGGAGGAGACAGCAATAAGGGCCCAGGTGAAACCAATGCAAATCAGAGGCCTACAAAGGACCCATCCATGCACAACACACCCTCCCCAACACCATTACACCAGCAGGAGCAGGGAGGAGACAGCAATAAGGGCCCAGGTGAAACCAATGCAAATCAGAGGCCTACAAAGGACCCAGCCATGCCCAGCACACACTTCCAAACACCATGCTGCCATTTGGAGCCGGGAGCCTTGATGTGGACATCTACCTGCTGCGCCTGGAGCTACAGAGGCCAGCCAACCAGGCCAGGGCCCTGGGAGCACAGGGGGTGGTGGGGATGAGGAGAAGGAGGAGGAGAGCAGCACCAGCAAGGCGGCCAGCCATCCCCAGGGTCAGGCCAACACCCTGGGCCCTGACTGATGGCCAGTTGCTGGACACAATCCAGGATGACATTGGCAGCCGTATAGCCATCAGCACAGCAGTGCCCCCGCTTGTGAAGCTTGTGTCCGTGCTACAATTCCTCGGGACTGGCAGCTACCAACACACCGTTGCCATGATGCATGGCATGGCCCAGTCCACCTTCAGTGCCATGCTGGGACAGGTGCTGGATGCACTGTTGATCCATGTGAATGAGCACATTGCATTGCCAGCCACACAGGCACAGGTGAACCATCTGAAGGGTCAATTCCATGCCATTGCCCAAGTTCCGAATGTTATATCAGCCCTGGACTGCACACATGTAGCACTCGTACCACCCCAGGCACATGAGGCAGCAGACAGAATCTGAAAAATGACCATTCCCTGAATGTGCAGATGACATGTAGCCCTGGCCTCACCTTCAGCCACTGCTGTGCCCGCTACCCAGGATCCACCCACGACTCCATGGTCCTGCACAACAGTACCCTGCCAGCCTACATGGAAAGGCACTGAGGCCAAAACACATGGATGCTGGGTGAGTACAAATGCAGTCCGTAATGCATTTTGAATTACATCTGATGGGGATGGTCATACACAGTGAAATCCCTGCATGCCAATAGGCAGCACCAGTACTTCAACATTCCCATGCATGTACCTTGCACGAGAACTCTTGGACATGTCCAACACAGCAGAAACACCCAGTCTGGATGGCAAAGACATGTGGCAGCACAGTCACATATGGAAGCCCTACTACCACAAAGCCTCCTGTGTGTGTTGCAGTATAGCTTCCCACCCTGACACAGCACAGACATCCCACCCTGGCCACTCAACAGTCATGCCAATGTTACACGAAGGTAGGCACATCCACAAAAGCACTACAAAAAACAAGTCTGAATAACGACAATGTACATCCCTGAAACACTGACCCCTGATTGGCCAATCACATGCCTGGAGAACTGTACATAATAGTGCCAACCAGCAAATGCAACAGCAGCCAAAGGGAATGCCAATGACACATGGGCTAACCACATGTCGAATGCACAAGCAGATAGAAGGGTCCCCTCCTCCAGTGACAAGGGACAGAGTACTGTTACATTTAGAAACTGAGGCGTTGCAAGTTGTAAGTACTCCATTGATTCAATGCTGCCCCTAGCACAGCACACTCCACAATGTAAGGGACCAAATGATAAGTAGGCCACATGTAATACATGAGTGTGATGCACATAACAACTCACACATACATAGATACACAGCTGTATGGCAACCTCACACCATTCATGTCCTGGAAGTCAAAGGGTGGATGCCAACATTGCAATGAGATAGCATGACCTCTTCAACACGAACTTGATCCTGTTGACAATGTCACTGATGACTGAGCCTTGTGCACCCACTGAACCTACCTTGTCCTCATACCTGCATTCACTCCCCTGCAGGTGATTCTGGATATCCCCAGTACACATGGCTCATGACCCTTGTGCGTCATCCACACACTGAAGCTGAGCGGGCAATATATGTTGGACTTATATTGCTTATGCTTTAAATTCTCTTGGCTTGGGTTATAGTTGTAGGCATTAGCTTTTAACACTGTTGCCTCCCCAGTTTGTTGGACTTCCCATAAACTCACATGCCCAATTTTACAGTCACTCGCTACTTTCACTGCTTTGTAAAAGTTCAGTATTAAAAAATATTGATAACACTTCTTTCACTCATACGCGAGTGAAACTGTTTGGGCCTCATTACACGGAAGGCGGTGGTCCAGGGTGCTATCAGCACCCTGGACCATGCCGGTAAATTACCGGCACCGCCTTGGCGGAAAGGGGATTTACCGCCCCATTCCAAGGTTGGTGGGGCGGTAAATCCCCCTTCCGCCATTGCCCTTCCCCATTCCCATTTCTGCCCCATAGGGCTCTATGGGAATGGGGAAGGCGCTAATTACGGCACCGCAATTTTGCGGTGGCGTAATTAGCTCTGAGGTCCCTTAGCGGGTTGGTTTTTAACGCCTGCAAAAAGCAGGCGTTAAAATACCAACCCGCTAAGGGACCTCGTAGTAAGGCGGTAATGGTTAACGGCCACCGTTACCATTAACGGTGGCCGTTAACCATTACCGCCTTCCGTGTAATGAGGCCCTTTGTCTGTACCACGCGAGTGTTATCGGAGCGTCCCAGAGTCACTTTCACACTGTGAACTCACTGGGTAGGTTGCATGCCTCTGATCCTCTCTGTGGTTGCGGGTATACCGTTGCTCTGGCTCCCAGTGACCCGGCGAACACTATGTCTTATTCCGCCTTAGCCCGTGCCACTTGTTGCTGGAGCCTTCCTGGCTCCTGAGAGGTCCTGGTGCACACCAGCCACCAGAGACCTCTCCAGAGGGAAAACGTCCCTCACTGACTTCACCTTCCGCTGCGTAGCCTCTGCAGAATGAGCCTTCAAAGGTCCAGCATTCCCTCGGCATGCTTCCCACTGCATGACCTGTGCAACTGGGACATCTGGAGACACAGACCCTCTCTGGACCAGCCACAGTCTCTGGCTCTCCAGCAGTCTCACCATCTTCCTTCTCCAGTCCCGACCTCAGCTACATACACGGTCTGCACTGCTCCTTCTGCTCACACTACTCTCCTCGTTTACTCTCTATTTTGGCCTCTGTTTCTCTTCTCCTGATTACCTGCACCTGAGGGTGCCTTTTAAGCCTCCCAGTCTCCCTCATGTGTGGGTAATTTACATCAATTAGTTGATCACTCCTGCATTGATCCTCTTCAGCCCTCTTCCTTGTCCCAGAACTTAGGGGATTCTGTTTTTCACAGCATGTTCTAAAGAAGTGCTATAAGGATTAGTCATGGGGCTTGATTGGTAGGAGGAATAAAGTTATTTAAAATTCAGACATATTATTCACATAAATCCTTTCACTACATTTTTTGCTGTTAGCGGAGACTTCATTTATACGAGTTTCTCTGGTTTCAGAAGGGATTTTATTTCTCTTTACACCAAAGGGTTGTGGATTATGTTTACCCACAGAAGGATGTCCAACTTGTGGAATATACAAATTATGACAATAAGCCATTATATACTTTGGCATCTGTGATATGTCTTCCTTAGAGGAAGGCAAATACTGTGTCTCACCCCACGGATTCCTCTCAGTTACCTTGGCCTTTTCTCCTCCCAGGTGATCCTCTCACTGAAAACAAGCCCAAGGTCAGGATCAGGAAGCATCTGCCTTTCCCTGGCCACCTGGGAGGAGGCTTTAGCCTGGCTTTAGTGAGGGATCTGCAGGCTCAATCACATTCCGCACGTGCTGTTTTGCTTGGTCACATGGTGCAATCATGTGTGCAGTATACAAAGCTAATTGTAAATATCCCTTGGGTAGTCATTACATGTGCATTGCAAGGATTTCAATCTACTGTTTCTGTTAATGCCCCTTTTGTTTAACGTTGTGCTCCTTCAGAAATTGAAAACAATTTCTCTTAGAGAAAAGCCAAATATAGCAGATAGGCTAAATGTTGCACATTGTTCTATTCTGAGCAAGCATTGTGACTGAGTCAATGGCCCTCATTACGACCCTGGCGCAAAGCAAAAAACGATGGCGGTAAACGATTACCGCCATCGTCTTCCGCTAGGGCCGATTACGACCCGTGACCGTAAACTACGATGTCATTAGCGGCATCGTAGCTAACGCTGCCGCTGACTGCGCCAAGGGCGCGCGCACGCGAACATCCACACCGTACTTAGCGCCATGGCGGAAAGGTACGCGAATGCCGACCCAAGCGGACATGCCCCTAACGCCATCACCCAGCCCGTTAAGTACCTTACCGCCATGGAGCTAATTACGCCATCGCGAACCAACCGTAAAGGGCCATGTAAAGTGAATGCAGCTGCCACAGGTGGACAGAAACAGCACAGGTGAAGGCAATACAGACTCAGGAAGTACAAAAAGAGCACACCCCACCCCTTCCCACACCCAGTCACACTCCACAATGATAGCAATAGGACTAGCAATGTTGGGGCTGGAGGACCTGATAGCAATGCGAGTGCTACAACAGCAACTACAACAACAACAACAACAACAACAACAACAACAACAGGCTGCACAGAGGAGACGCAGGAGGAGAAGGAGGGCAAGGCAGGCCCAGCAAGCCCCACCAGCACAGCCAGTGCCACCACGCAGGCAGCCCCCAATCCCACACATCAGAGCCAGCCCATTCAACCTCACCGCTGAGCAGATCCACACCCTGTACTGACTGGACCGGGACACCATCACCACCATTGTGGACATGATACACAACAACATCGTCAGCATGATTGAAACACCCACTGCCACCCCCCCCCTACTGAAGGTAGTGTCCGTGCTCCACTTCCTGGCCACAGGCACCTACCAGCACACAGTGGGGCACTTGCATGGCATATCACAACCATTATTCTCGCGTACACTGATGCAAGTGCTCGATGCCCTCCTCAAGCACACAGATGACCACATCTCATTACCACGGTCTGCCCAGGAGATTGCCAACACCAAAGTGGGTTTCCATGCACTGGCCGGCATACCTGGTTGCATTGGTGCCATTGACTGCACCCATGTTGAATTGGTGGTCCCACATGCCATGGAGGTACCGTACCGCAACCGTAAACATTTCCACTCAATCAACGTGCAAATGGTCTGTGACTCCAACAGGATCATCACACATTGTTGTGCCAGATTCCCCGGATCAACCCATGATTCTATGGTCCTTCGGAACTCCACAATACCACGCTACATGGAGCGACATGCAGGCCCAAGATCCTACCTACTCGGTGAGTCTAATGTCATGAGCATGGAAATGCAAAGTGGGTGTTGAATGAAGTACCAATGCATATTCCATCTGGCAGATACAGGGGGGTGATGCATACGTCACATGGGTGCAACTAGCAGTAGCCAGATCATTCCCTGTGGCAGCACTGACGTCAACAGAGTAGTGTACACATCATGCCTGACCTAATCATCCCAACATGTGAATGAAAGTGCATCCCAAAAACGACACAACCATCTGCAAGTGCATTGTGCAAATTGTGACCGCATTGACCCTAAAGAAAACCACCAACATGCACGTCACCATGCACCAACTACTGAAAGGCCTGTCCCCCACAACTGTGCACAAAGGAGGCACATGACAGACAGGAACATCAATGCACCACTACAAGACCCACAAACTGTCCCCATTGACACCAGTAATGCTCACTGGGGTCATAATGAGCCAGACATCAATGTTGCTATCATGTGAGCTTCAAGCTCACAGGACACGTGCAGGGTCACATGAATGACGGCCTGAATGGACACAGTGGATGGCCACTCACAAGGCAATCGCCCCCCCTGCATTGTGTTTTTGCATGCAAAACAGTACATGAGAGCCATGAACACATACTGGTTGCACAGTGTAAATCCATAACCACAACTCCAATGGTGCACAGTAACAGTCAGAATCAAGGCATGGCTGTGCGTCATGTTCACAAATCAATCTCGTTCCTGACACATTCTTTTCTCACATTTTACAGGTGATGCGGGCTATCCCCTGAAGAGGTGGCTCCTCACACCAGTGCGGAACCCATCGAACCAGCATGAGGAGGACTACAACCATGCCCATGCACGTACCCGTGTGGTGATAGAGCATGCTTTTGGCCTACTGAAGGCACGTTTCCGCTGCCTCAGCAGGTCTGGCGGGGCACTCCTGTACCGCCATGAGAAGGTTGCAAAGATCGTCAGGGCATGTGTCATGCTACACAATATGTGCATCAGACGAAACGTGCCTCTGCCCCCTGACGCAGAACCACAACCACCTGATGATGGGGATGATGATGATGGGGATGGGGCAGCACCTCAGGGAGGCAGCGATGCACAGGAGGGGCATATAATGCGTCAGAATGTCATTGACCGATACTTCTAGCACACACAGCGAGTGTGTAACATATGGATGGCACTTAGGGCACTGTGTGTGTCTGGTATGTCAACACTGTGGACTGTAAAACAATAAAGCACACATACGCAATGAGCAATGTCCACACATTTCGTTTGTGAGAAAAGAAAAAGTGTATTGTTCTTCTGAACAGGTATAACAGAACCCCTCCCCCTCCCCCCTGAACACTCCAACACACCCAATTCCCCACTCCCCCTCCCCCCTGAACACTCCAACACACCCAATTCCCCCCTCCCCCTCCCCCCTGAACACTCCAACACACCCAATTCCCCCCTCCCCCTCTCCCCTGAACACTCCAACACACCCAATTCCCCCCTCCCCCTCCCCCCTGAACACCCTGCAAACATGTGACAGTGCCCGTGGTGAAGTGTGTATAGTTCAGCACACTATTGACTGCCCCCTCTCCCGGAACCTGGGGCCCCCCTGCCTGTGCTCCTCAGGGTCCTGGATGACCTGCGGACGGGAGAGGCTTGTGCTGAACTTGCAGCTGAGGATGTACTGGGCTGCTCAGTACGGCATGTGTCCACAATTGTCTGGATGAGCTGGCTCATCATCTGCCGCACTGCAGCAAGTTCGGTGCATATGTCCCTGCTGGCAGTTTGGATGGCAGCCCTGATGCCATCAGCACTCCTCTCCATGGCTGCACTGGCACTTCCACATTCTGCAACATGCTGCATGAGGAGTGTGCCCAGTGCTTCCTGCCTGTTGGCAATCTGCTCCAGCGACAGCTGGAATTCTGGCCCAATGGAGGGTGCCAATGGGGGAGCAATGGGACTACTCCCATCTTCCACAACTCCCACTGGGCTTGGAGTTGCTGGCCATGAATTAGCTGGCGATGGGCCCTGGGTGTCATCTCCATGATGGCTGATTGGGGATAGGTGTGGTGAGTGCAGTTGCGTGTCGTGGCCAAGTCCAGTGTCATCCTCCACATCACTGTCGAAGCAGGCAGTGATGGCTGCAGTCTCCCCAACAGTACTGCTCCCTGCTGACACATTGCCCTCAGTGGGCAACAGTGGGTGTTGTTGGGCTGCAGGCGCTGTCACGACCCCTTCCTCGGGGGACTTTGCTGCCCTGGCCTCTTCAGCCTGGCGTGGTTTCTGCCTGGGTCCAGCAGAGGTGGATGCTTGGTTCCCTTCTCCCACTTACCTGGCCTTCTTGGCTGGGGTGCTGGTGCTGTCGTCCCTGCCAGTGTCCGATTGCGAGCCTGTGGTGGAGCAGAGGAGGGTGACTGTTATTGATGGTTCAGCGGACATTGAGCAGGCATTGTGAAGAGTGGTATGGATAGATGGTGGAGTTAGTAGCCCGTGACATGCAGGTTGCCTCCCTTTAGGTTCGGTTTTGCATGCAGGTGTGTGTCTGCCTACTGTACAGTGTACATGCTGCATGTGCGCAGGGTGTGGCTCATCTGCTGATGTGTTGCGTCTGCCACATTGTGATTGTCACGTGCAAGTGTATCAGGGTGTCTTGCAAGGCTGGATATGAGGCACCTACCTGTGTCTCCAGATGTCGGGGCCCCTCTCTCCATCTCGCCGACACCTTCGATGCACTCAATGCCAATCAGAGAGGCACATGTCTCCTCCCATGGCTGCATCTTCAGTGGGGAGTCTGCTCCCCCGCCAGTTCCCAGGGCCAGGTTACGGTTGGCAGACATAATGCCCCGGACCCTGATCCGCAGGTCGTCCCATCTCTTGCGGCACTGTTTGGAGCTGCGTGGGGTGGTTCCAACAGCACTGACACGTTGTGCCACAAGTTCCCACACCTCCTTTTTGCGGCCTATGGCTGTCCGGGTCATCTCAGCGGAGAAGACAATATCGGCCTTCTCCTGGAGCGTGTCTGCAAGCATTTGCAGTTCCTCACGGCTGAAGCGCTCCTGCCGCTGCCTGTCACATGCCTTCTTGACAACTTTCGGCATGGTTGGCTGAGGAAATGGGTGGGTTATGGGAATGTCAGGGTTTGAGGGTTGGTTGTGGTGTGGTTGGGTAGGATGGCAATGGATTGTGTTTTTTAAGATGGCCGCTGTGCTGTTTCCCGTTCCGCCGCGATTACGCTATTTCCGGTTCCGCCTAATTGCGGTCACCGCTAATTGCGGTCACCGCTAATTACGGTCACCGCTGACTACGGTCGGCGCAATGATGGGTGGCGGTAGGTCACCCTGCGCTGTTAACGAGGCCGGTAATGGCTGTTTACGGCATGGCGTAGTTTACGTTACCGCCATGGCGTAATGCTCGTGCGCGATGGGTCGTAATATGGCGCTCTTATCGCCATCGGACCATGGCGTTAACGCTCATTACGCCATGGCGGTAATTTCGATCACTTACCACCTGGGTCGTAATGAGGGCCAATGTACACATCTACATGCTATGGTTCTGTATAGTGTATAGTGCAATGCACATCCAAGCACTATAGTCCTGTACGTTATAATCTATATTGTGTACAGTGCTTCTAAGCACTTGCGTAAATTACAAAATCAACTAGGACAAGGTGTTAACTCTTATGTTCCCCATATTTTGTTGCATGTACACATTTCTATGTAGGTTTTTATATGAGGCTCTTGATGACATAAATAGTGCCAGTGTGTATCTCCAAAGGTTCGAATGTAGATCAATACTTTGACAATGTTTTCAAGCTGCTTAGCTTGATATAGAAATGCCTTCATGATTCTGCTCCTGCTATCCTTGAACACGGTGTGCAACCTTACACCCCATTCAAAGAACTTAGTTCCACGGATCAACTCCTCTTGAAATTTCCCACCTCCAAATACTCCAGCATTATGCACCCCCATTTTCACTGTGCCTCTTCTCCCCAATGTCCCTGCTCCTCGCCTTCTTGATCAATGAGCACCTATGACTTTGCAGTATGTGACGCAATACATATATGAGTACATACTTGGCACTCACAAATCAAAACATACATCCAGTGGTCGAAGTGAGCGGGAGCGGTCCGGAGCGGTGCTCCCCTACTTTTTAAAATTACCTTGTACATCTCCTATATTTTTATTTTAAAAAGAAACCGTTCCGGAATGGTTTCGTTTTAAAATAAAAGTGTAGGAAGAAGTTGAAACCTTCACTTTCAGTGCACTGCACTGAACGTTCCCTTAAACAACAGGTGCATGTGTTTGGGGGGTGTATTGTGTGTGGGAGGGGTCGTGGCAATGGGGTTTGTGGGGAGTGGGTGCAGGCCAGCAGGGAACATAGCTCCACTACTTCTTTTCATACACTTCGACCACTGCATACATCACCCTACACAGTGGTTAAAAAAGAGCGAGGGGATCTACAGGACAGACGGCACACCAGACCATTTGACTGACTGCACAGCCTTACCTGAAAGGCCACACTCTATCCAGAGCCTGCAGACAGTCTCTAATCAATCAAATTAGGATCACCAATCGAAGCATATTCTGAAACTCATCTTTCATCTGCAAAACAGGTAAGGACCCAATTGAGGCATATTGCTAGTGTCCTCTGTACCACCAGACATCAGAAAACCTTTGGAAAGTTCAACTTGGTTGAGAAATCAGAAACATGTTTAACCTATATCTATAAGCATTAAGAATTGTCCTGTATGATATTGCAAAGAGGAGCAGGCCCGATTCAGTTAATTGTGGCAAGAAACCCATTTTCCCAGTCTTCCGGAACTCCTCTATCCTTCTAGCAAGGAATTCAAGTCTCAAGCAAGGAGGTCTACTGTCAGATTTCGACTAATACCAGAGGAAAAGCCAAACCAATATACAGCTTCTGTAGGCAAAATACCTTTCTCCTTATATGACAGTGGAATGTTGAAATATAGATTCCACCAGTCGATCAGGTGAAGAGGGACTCGAAAGCTATCGGCCACCTGCAAGGAAAAACACGCAGTAATTACTCCCGGGACAGCTAAGCCCCAACCTTGTTGACAGAATTCCCATGACAGTGCACCTACCTGATCTCTGATGCTTCTAATCACGGCTTTTCCTGTTAAGCAAATAGTAACAGTCCATAGGTCAGGGTGCCACCCTGAGTGTATCGGGATGTCCTGTGCAACAAGTCCCAAAAGCCTGCAAGGAGCTAACCTTGCTTGCACAAGGGCAAACCTATAGGAAGGGGAGAGCCATGTAGAAGAGGCCAGGTGACAATCGGGGTCACCGAGCATCCAGGTGCAGGAAGGCAGAAGAGGAATCCTGAGTAGCAGGGCAATCCAGACGATAGGGAAATAAGACAAATCTACAAAAAGTTTCAAAACGAAGGGAAATCCAAGAGTCCTAGAAGCCTGAGTTTATCCAGTTCAGCAATGCAAAAAACAGCACACAAACACAAGCCAATCGAAGCCCGGGTCCTACACAGAAGCCAGTCCACCAAACCAGGCACCAAACCAAAAGAAGAATCCAAGATCAGGTGGAGAGAAAGAGATAAAAAAACAGAATTAAAAAAAAGCCAACATATAACAAATGCCACTCACCAGAATGTTGAGAAGCAAGCCGACATATCATAACAGCAATACACATATATTATAACTAAACCTAATTTTATCTTCTTTCATGTATTTTTCCTTGTATTATGCTTAAACTTAGTTCATTTTTTTATTGAGTGATGTATTTTCTAGAGAGATTGCTAGTAACATGTTATATCAGGTAAGGCACTCACTTGGAAATCTGTCTGCAAACGACAGTTAACGGATTGAAACCAGGTATATCCTACTCTTCTGAGGTTGCCAAATTAAATACCAACATTTTGTCAAAATAAAAGCAATTTTTACCATGCTTAGTAGGAGTTGACATTATTATTAATATTGTTATGATTTTCTGTGATATTGTCAGGGTCAAAAGTCATTTTGATTTGTATTTGTATGAAGAACAGGGAGGTCATTTACAATTAGAAATGACGTGAAATAACACATTTACAGAGGCGGGGCATTCCCCGGAAAGGTGCCTGTACAATAGCACAAAAATGAGAGCAAGTTGTGAGCCAGTTTATGAGGGAGTGAACAAAGTGTAACATAAACCACGGACAAATCAAAAGAAACAAAAACAAACAGGTGATTACAAACGTAACATTAACCTAGGAGGCAAGTGCGTCAAACTAGAGAGGAGGGATGTATAAATATACAACATTGCATTATCACGTGGTACTGGAGAGGGTGCCGGGATCAGGCGGGGAGGGTGAGGATGGGCCCAGCAGAGCACCCTCTTTAGAAAGTTAGTCTTTTTAAGCCTAGATTGAAGAGATTCACAGTTGGGCTGGCTTTGTTTGTGATGTGCAGCTGGCTCCAAAGTAGAGGGGAAACCAGGGAGAAAGAGCTGAAGTGAGAGGAGGCAGGGAAGGAATGGGGCACTGAGGTTGAGTGCAGAGAAGGAGCAGATGTAATGAGATAGTGAGTGGACCAATGTGGATAGGTTGCAGAGAGTGTGGTTAGTGAAGTTGAGAACTTTGGGCCTCATCATGGGTTGGGCGGATCTGTAGGAATGTTGCAGTAATGCTATTACCGCCACATTACCACTCTGCCCCATCCTGAGTTTTGGGGAAGGTTGGAGCACTCACCTCCAGCTTTGAGCTGGGGGTGAATGCGCTGAAAATGTCCCATAGAGTTCCATGGACTTGTGGAGAAAAATGGGCATTAACAGCATTACTGCAACTTGCGTTCCGGCGCTAATAGTACCGGACCAAGTTGCAGTAAGACTATTTGCTTTGAGTAGTATCCCAACGGTAAATCCGTGAGTAGGCCCTTTGGTTAGAAGGAGTAGAGAGAAAGGCCAATGAGTAGACTACAGCAGTAGTCTGGTTTGCAGAGCAAGGGCATAGATTAGAGTTTATGTAGAGTGGTAAGAAAAGGACAGATGGTGAGAAGGTTAATTTGAGCATCAGAGCCATTGTTAGTGATGGATCATTACAGTCTGAAGTTGCTATCAAAGAGGACCCCACAATTGTGAGCCTTGGAGAGGGAGCAAGAAGGTCAGGTGGGAAGGAAAATGTAGGGATGGGATTGGAAGTCGGGAAAAAGATTACTTCAATTTCTGGAGAATTTAGCATGAGGTATACGAAAGCCATCCAGTGACAGATTTCAAAGGATTAGTTAGTAATTCATTCAGAGATGACTGGGAAGGAGGGATACATAAAATAAACATTTGAGTGCCATCAGCAAAGAGGCAATATTGAAAGCCAGGGGATGGAATAAGTCTTCCCAGGGCAGAGTTATACAGGGTGAACAGAAGAGGTCCAAGGACTGATCCTTGAGGCACGCCGACACAGAAAGATGTGGGGGTCAGAGGTTTCTGAATTTCCAGAGATTTTAAAGGTGTGATCTTCCAGGTAGGAAGCGATATAGGCAACAGCAGGTTTGCAGAACCCAAAATCCCGCAGAGTAAGGAGGAGAGATGAATGGTCAGCAGAACCAAATGCAGCAGAGATGTTCAAAAGGAGGAATTTAAAAGAGAATTTGGAGTGGTGAACATCAGAGAGAAAGCTTGAAACATGCATTAGTGCAGTCTTGGTGGAGTGCTTTCTACTGAAGTCATATTGAAATGGATCTCCAAGGTCATTATCCTCAAGGTACTTAATGACTGGTTTGAAGGCCACTCGTTAAAGGACTTTTGAATTAGGGAGAAGGAGGGAAACTGGGCAATAGTTCACTGGGATTTATGTATCAGGATAGGGCTTCTTCAAAAAGGGTAGCAGGTTGCAGATATGAATAAGGCAGTGAACAGTCTGATGGAGCGACAAAGGTGAAAGAGCTCAGAGAGATAAGGGCAGGTGATTGAGACTAAGCCTTTGGTCATGTAAGGATCAAGCAGGTCTATAGGATCACAAATTGGGTTGGTGCTGCCTGAGGAGGATGGGTGCTAATTCAGTAGGAGAGATATGGGAGAAGTAGTTGCGAGTAAAAAGAGTAGGGGGAGAGGTGATGAACAGAAGAAGTGTGGGAAAGGGAATGAGAGGACGGCTGGGAGTGTGTCATGAATTGCAAACATTTTAGAGGACAATTGGTAAGGAAAGTCATCAGCAGAAAGGAAGGAGGTGATGGATATTGGCTTGGCAAGTGTGACCAACGCTTGGATGGTTGATTAAAGGTTGATGGGATGATTGCAATGGGAAACAATTATGTTTGTGAAGTAGGAGGATTTGGCAGAGTCCAGTGCAGAGGAGAGGGTAGCAAGGAAAATCTAGGAGCAGCATGGAGGATCTGTGGTTTGCGCCAGTGTTGTAGGTCATGACACACACTTGTTTTAAGGGTCTGGATCTCCAAGATGATCTAGGTCTGAGGATGGGGACGGGAAGGTGTGAATGTGCAAGCAGGATAGTGTTGTTCACAAGGAGTCATAAGTGCACAGTGAAAGTCAGAAAAATCATAGTCAGTGTAACAAGCATGAATAGGGAAGAGAGACAGGAAAGTGGCCTTCAGATCACAAGGCAAGTGTAAATGTGTCCTGCCAAATTTCCTCTTGGTCATTGAAGAGAGAGAGAAGTACTACAGGGTGGAGGGACTGAGATAGTAAAGTGAACAGTGTAGCCATTAGAGAGAGAGAGAGAGCAGTAAGTAGAGGGTACAAGGGCGAGAGCAAATTAGAGGGAAAGACAAGGTCAAGAGAGCTCCCACTGGAGTGGGTAGGCTAGTAATGGAAGTAGTAGAAAGAGAGGTCAGATCTGAGGGAGTTAGGTTCAAGGTGGGCGGGGCTGTAGAGGGGTTGGGAAGGTTAAAGTCCACCAGCATGACAATGTTGATTTTGGTAGGAAGTGACTAAAGGAGAAGTTCAGGTTGGGGAAGAAGAGATGAGGACCAGGGTGTCAATATAGGGGAATAGTTGTGATGACCTTATTGATACACAACCCACACCACCACCCTTCCCAACAGAGTCAGGAAGAATGTGAGAAGGTGGCAGCATTAGTGTGGAGAGCAGCTAGTGTTGCAGTGACAGGAGGCATAGGCAGATTTCTGTGATATCAAGATGTGAAAGTTGAGGGTGAAAAGAATTGAAAAAGTCAGTGATGTAGGAAGACCTGTTGCAGAGGGATTGTGCGTTCCAAAGACCAAATGAAAAGTGATAGGAGGTGTAGATGATGAGCAGGTGTTGTATGGTATGAAAAGGGGATAGGTGAGATTGAAATTCCTGGGAAAAAGGGAGCATTGAGTTTTTGGCTGCAGAGGGAATGGAGGGCGATATGGAGAGGGATAGTGATGTATGAGTTAGACCCTCAAGCTCAAGACTCTCCACTTAACGAAATGGCTCCTCCCTAAAACCAAGGTACACACACCCTACACTTGCTATGTAACCTGGTTTTCTTGTAAATCCCTTGTTGCTAAATTGCCCACCCCCCCCACCGTTGTTAGTTCCTCCCTCCCATATATCTCTGCTTGTCTCACCATGTTCATCCCTCTATGCCTTGGAAAGAGCTCTGTTGCTTACCGAAGATTGGGCCATATTAATAATAATAATAATAATAATAATAATAATAATAATAATAATAATAATAATAATAATAATAAACCAGGTTGTGGCTGAAGGATCAAGGGAAAAAGAGGAAAAGAGCAAGAACAGGGAGGAATGAAGGGAAGTCAAGACGCAGGTCGGAGATAGAAGAAATAGGCAAGTAAAAATAATGAAGGAAGTGTGCAGCCCAAGAGGGTCAGTGTAGGTAGGTTGGTGGAATGGAAGGAGGAAAGGTTGGCTGAGAAAGAGCAGGTGTAAGTTTAAAGTTGAGCTAAATGGGGCTACAGGTCATGTGCTGTGACTTCTTGCATTGTCGCTAGGGCCAAAGTTCCAGCGATGGCACCCCATCTGATTTCATCTGATTTCATCAGTGTTAATGGCAATGTTAAATCTCTAATGGTGATGTCACCTGATTCTACTTACCCTAACTCTATGTACTGGAGGGGTGGGAAATCCAAAACCTTGCCTGTTTTATTATCAGTCATATAAAGCAATGACAGCCATAAGCAACAAATACTCAGAGTTCTCCACTTTGTCAAGCATGATAATGGTTTAAAAACAGAAAATATGTCATCATTGACGCCACGTCACAATCTTGGTTACAAAAACCTATGAGGTATTGGCACTGGTTAAGGGAATGGTATACGTATAGAAGGTATAGAGTTAAGTCTTTTCATTGGCTATCCTTTATCTGATGGCTCTACCTGGGACCACCTCTAAATTGATAAAAGAGAATACATGTAATTTCTTTACCTTAGGATTGTCTGATGTGTTTACTTATGAGATATTGTGAATTGAGGCTAAGAATTGGTTGGCGTGAACTTTACTAGCTTTGATTAGTTGGTGGGTCATCAACACATGAGTAACCGTACCGGTAGGGGGAGAGGCATTGAGAGGCCATTTCCCCAATTAAAACAACCATCTCTAATTCTCTAGGACAGAGTCAGGTCTTCCAGCTTTAAACTCGTCCCATATCGTATTTCCTAGAAGCTTTAAGGAGTTGCTGGCAGGTGCATTCTGTATCATGCCTTAATGAATAGGCACTGTTTTCAACTCTTGGTCACGTTAGTCAAGACCAGGTTTTGTATCATTCTGCTCTCATTTTACTGGGATTTTCATCCATTTGTTTATACGTGTTTTTACCCTTTGTGTTCTCTAGAAACTTGGTCAAGCTATTTCCCTTCAATGCTGTATCCTTAATTAATAAGCATCTGGTTGTTCGATGAGTTGGTTTTTTCCTAAGAGAAATGTGTTCGCCCGTGGTTTTATCTTCCGTTCACTTTGGTGACGGCACAAAGCTCCCCCTTCCACTTTAACCCTGGCAGGGGTTGGGCAGCTGGCCTCTGTGTTGCTTGGCCCCATGATTTTAGCTAATTCAGCAGGTCTGCTCTGCTTGCAGGCTCTGCTTCTCCCCCAGTGTCTTCCATTCATTTGACTGTAGCCTTGTCGTCCATTTTGTTTTATATGGCAACTCATTCTTGCTGCTCCTTTTATATCTTAAGCAGGCTTTTATGTGTATTTGTTGTGTGTCTTGCGTTTCAGTGTATAGAGTGTTTATGTTTTCTAACCTACTGAGTACAAGCATATTATACATGTCTAAGTGCAGTTTAACCTATTGTTTGCGTAGCTTCAAGGTGGGTGTATGTCTGCTTTGTGTCCAATGCATCTACGCTTGTCAGCTTCAATAAGAATGTTATTTCTTTCGGCACCCTGATCACACCAGATTCAGTTCTTCTTGATTATGCAAGTCCACTTCTTCTCTGATTACTTCAGGACAAGGCCGGTAGGGTTGTCTGAGCAAATACCGCCTTTTACTTTCATTATATGGTGATGGAAGTGGTAAAGGCTCCATGAATGATACTCTCCATTCGTTCCTTCGATATGGAGATGGGGGAGGGGACGATGCTACAGATGACACATACATCTGTCTCTCGACCTTGTCCCCTCTAGCCGAGATCATCTCAACCACATTTCTTTGAGGTCCCTCTCCCCAGTGAGATCCTTTTGGGGTCCATATCTTTGTCACCCCCACCTCAGGTCACCAGAATGTTTTATGTGTTTGTCCACACTGCAGGTCATGTAGAAGAATACCCAATGCCCCACGTAATAGGACTTTGCTTCAAATCCAGATGAGGTAGGTTGTAAGTTGTTTGTGTGTACACATGTACTCTGGTGTCCATATTTATCACAGTCTTCATTCCCACCACCTTTTCAGCTGTCTTCTTGCATTGGCTGATATTAATTCTCAGGGTGCAGAATCCCAGTAGTATCAGTACTGATATAGCTATTCGTACCTTGAATGCATTAGCCAACCAGGAAGTGATCCAGGAGAACAGACATGTTAACCAATCATCATTCCCTATGTCTTCTACCTCCTCAATCATTTTCATTTGAAGGTCGGTCAGTAGTGTTATGGCTTCTGTGAGGGTTCAGGTCTATAAGTACAGCAAGATTCAGCAATATTTGTGCAAACTCCGCCTTTCATGGCTGTTATTAGGTCCAGGAAATACCTATTTTGGAGGGTCATCAGTCTTTTGGCCCTTAGCTCCTCCTTTATTGCATTGAAGCCCTTCACCATGGAATTAATTGTTTGTAGCAGCTCCCACCTGATGATCTGCAACCATTTAGCATTGGTATGTGTCTGCACCCCGGGGTCAGGGAGACAAAGAACATCTCCATCCTGCTAAACAATCTGTGCTCCCATGGAATTTCATGAAGCACACTTTCCATAATTTTGGAGGTATAATTGTTCCCTTGTTTTGTTCGTTTGGCCTCTAGGGATCTTCTTCGCAAATGTGTTTACATTTTTGGGAAGTCTGAAATGTGCAAGTCGCTCTGGGGCACTACCAACGGGGGCATGCTTATCTGTACCATGGAGCATAATACTCCCCAATTTGGGGGAAGTTTCATGGATGCGCTGGACCCACAGGCCCAATAATGGTCCATTAATACTGCGGTGCCTATCCCGACAAAGGCCATTGACGCTTCTCAAGTAAAAATGTTGAAATTAGAAAGAGCTCAAAAGTCAAGGAAAGAAAAAATAAAAAAGCAACTTACTTTGCTGAGTACCAGCATCCAAAGAGATTGTTTGCCACTTCTGAATACCTTTTATTGGATTCTTCCCTGTTGTTGATAGATTGTGAAGGTACCATATACAGCTGATGACTGCACCACTTTAAATAAATAATGCCTAAAGTAATCAACTTTAGTTTGTAAGAACATGAGAAGGAGGGCATGGTTTAATTATTTTAATTTGTATATTGCAGGTATACATCAGCACCAGAAGAGGTGGTTGGTTGCTGAGCCGCCTTTCTGATCATGGCTATCCCTTTGACACATTGTCATTAACTCGCTTCAAGAGCTTCATCCAACTGCGTCTTCCTAAACCATTGGTCAACTGGTTAATTGAAAGGAAGCTCAATAAATGGTTTGACCAAGAGATCTATGGTTTGCAGCGTGACAGGTATGTATGACCTAAAAGAAATGTGTACCTACCTGTTCAAGATATTCAAACCTAAAGCAAATTATGAAAAGAATAACGTTGCTCAGAGACAAAGCAAAGCATAATGCTAGACTGCCTAAACCAAAAACCAGAACATTTTCAAATGAAAAGTTCTTTCAACACATTCTAAACATATGTAGAACCCTCTGTAACTAGCACATGTCACTGACTCCAGGGGCTACCCTCATGTCTCAGGCCCTTTAGCAATACATTGCATCTCAATCAAAGACATTCACTCTGGTGCATCAACATAGACAGAAAGCCCTTTCCTCCCAAAATCTTCACCTCGATTCTATTGACCAGCCACAAGCACCAAATATATCCCATCAATGACCATTCTGATTTGCTTCCATTGGATTGTAACTCTCAACTCCAGCACACCAGAACCACCCCTGACTGACCATCACTAAGAAAAGCAAAAGAAACTACTAGTTTTCTACTTTTACTACTTCCTTTTAATTTAACCTTTTTTTTAGCATTTCTCAAAAAAGGAAAATAAGAGCAGCAGTTAAAACCACACCAATCACCATAAATAAACATGAAAGCCCACTGCAGCTCACCTCTTCCCTCTGCTTCCTCTAACTCCCCACACCATAGCAACAAACACCTCCGGACCCATAGGAACTTCAAGACAAACTACTGTGCGATATCTGAGCAGATGAGCAAAGGAACAATACCACATGCAAAGAGGAAAAGAAAGAAACAAAGGGAAGGCAGACAGTAAGCCACAACCACAACATGCCCCAAACGGTGAAGCCCAGAACCGGCCCATAGGTCACCTCCACAGCATGGAGGGGCCCAATCCATTCTGTCTCAATACACACCCTGTGTCCATGGATGGCCGCTGTGATCTTTTCCATCGCGTAAATATTCTTAGCCGTATCGACCTACTCCATGTTCTGTGGTAACTCTAGCCTTTTCCACTGCATTGCCAGGTATGCCCTTGCCGCCAAGAGTAAACAATGTGCCATATGAGCTTATCCCTGATACTCTCCCCCCAATCTCTTCCAGGCTGAACAGCACAAGCAACAGCGTCTGTACCCGCAAGATGCTTCCATGTGTTAATATCCCTGCAAAAATATCGCCAAACAAAAATATCTCCATATTTTTGCAGTGATATTAAGGCATGGAACCTGCGGGGGACACCCCTGCAACCCCTGTATTATTTTAAAAGGATCGGGGGCACCCCTGCAACCCTTGCTCCCAAAAAACCCTAATATTATCCCCACTAAAAATATCGCCTATGGCTGTTCCCTACCATATATACGGCGATATTTTTGGTGGGGATAATAGTAACTGATACCCGCAAGATGCCATCAACCTTTTTTATCCATCCAAGCACCTCATCCCAAAAAACCTGTACTTTATCACACCCCCATCACATATGCCAATAATCTGTCCACACACCACACTAGTGCCAGCAGAGTGGACTCTGCCCCGAAACATCCTGGAGAGGTGCACTGCGTCGTATTGTTATCTATGCAACAATTGTATAGCGTGGAGCTTATACTGACAAGCAATCAACACCTTACATCCCCTACAACACAAGCTATGCACAGCACCCAACCAATCCTACACCCAAGCCCCTTTCCGCACAAACCCAAAGTCTGTCCATACTCCCCTTACCCACCTCTATCAGGGCTCCGTACAGCAAGGAAATCAAACCCTTCATCTCTGTCTGAGAGTCAAGGACGTTCTCCTTCAGAGTAAGATACCATTGCACCTGTCCCTTCCAAACATTGCCATAAGGATAGCTCAGGGGCAACACGTCTGTCTTGGAAGCAAGACAACGCATAGCAACACAGATTCAAATCCCAGGCTGGCGCTTAGAAACCAGCTACGGTATTAAGCGTGATATAAAACATTTTCAAAAAGAACAATCACAATCACTCCCTTCAGCTGCAGATAGGAGAATACAGAAAAAGGCCCAATTACTACCGCCTCCTCCAATTCCGGTAGGGGGACAGACAGCCCCCTCTTCCATAACTGTCCAACCCACTCCTAACCCACCTCAAACAAACCCTGCAACTTCTCCAAGTTAGGAATATAGTCCCTTATCCCAGAGTCCCCAAGTGACTCAACGGGGAGGGCCAAGTTGTAACCCCCTGCATCTCAGGCCCCTTGCGCCAAATAGTCCACAAGGTAGCAAGAATGGGATGTTCCCTTATCCTACGCAGAATCCGATTCCACTGCACCCACAACCATTCCCCGAACATTGCTGGTGATATTTATTCAAACCAACCCACTGATGCTCCACCTTTCCACTCAAGTGGGGTACCATGACCAGAAGCAGAGCTGCCTTATAATGCACATATAGAATGGGGAAACCCACCCCACTTTGGAAGCACCAAAATATAATTCGCCACCTGTGCTTTCTTCCCTTGCCATAAGAACTTTATTAGACATCCCTTCACTTCTCTAAACATAGCCTCATGGGAAGCATCTGAAATAGAAAAATCCATCTGGGAAGGAAATTCATCTTGATAGCATTTGGACGTCCCATCCACGAGATGGTGAGTCGTTCCCATTTCACCAAGTCCTTATAAAACCTTTCAATCAGACGGGGGTAATTAACCTCATACAAACCCTGGAATTCATAAGCAGAACTGGCTCTCCCGCACCTCCATTTCAAAATGGTCCAGTCCGCCAATATCCCAACATGAAACATCACCCCCCCTGCCAAAGGGAAACAAAATAGATTTATCCCTGTTAATTTTGAACCCTGAGAACTTCCCATACTGGCCAATTCGTTCTGCCAGCACCGTTCCCTGCGGGTTCCCACGAGGCAACAAAATATCATGTGCATACAACCCCAGCTTGCACTCCACCTCCCCCACTTTTATGCCTTCCACTCATGGATCTTCCCTCAACCTCTGGGCCAGTGGTGCCAGAGAAAGAGCAAAAAGCAGAGGTGAAAGGCAGCAAACCTGTCTCCTACACCGGGCCAAACCAAACCAGCGGGACAAAACTGTCCATTTGCTGACACGCACGCCATCGGCCCCGAGTACAATGCCATAATCCCATTCAAGACCCTACTCCCAAAACCAAACTTGCACAAAACCGCCTTAAGGAAAGTCCAGTCGACCCTGTTGAATGCCTTCTCTGCATCAATTGAAAGCAACGTAGAATTCCCCACCTCACCCCTTGCCAAATCCATGAGGTGTAATGTTTTCTCATTGTATCCGCCCCCTGGCACCCCACCTGATTCGAATGGACAAGTCGAGGCATATGCGTATCCAGCCTAGAAGCGAGGACCCGAGTGAACATCTTCGCATCCATATTAAGAAGAGGAATAGGTCTATAGGAAGTGCAAAGAAGAGGATCCTTACCTTTCTTAGGGATCACAGAGATGAGGGCCCTCACATAGGATCTGGGCGCTTGCCCCAATGACAGGATGTTGCTAAACAACTTGGTCAAGTAAAGGACAAGGAACAAACTGAACGATATTTAGAGACCCAGCGTTTATCCGTCCTCTAACGGGGCCTTAGCTAGCTGCAGCCTGTGAATAGCATCTAAAACCTCCTCCCCTGTTATTGGAGCGTCCACACTGGCCACCTTCTTGGGAATCAGAACTGGGAGAGAGACCCCATACAGGTAGGCCTCCAGGTCTCCAGGGTCAACCCCCCTCACCCATATACAACCCCTCATAAAAGGAAGCAAATCCATCCACAATCCCTTCAGAAGGGTATCAGGTAATATTATCCCCACCAAAAATATCGCTGTATATATGGTCGTCGGGAACGGGCATAGGTGATATTTTTAATGGGGATAATATTAGGTTTTGTTTGGGAGCAGGGGTTGCGGGTGGGGGCCATGCTCCTTTTAAAATAATACAGGAGTTGCAGGGGTGTCCCATTCAGGTTCCATGCCTTAATATCACTGCAACAATTTGACAATATTTTTGTATGGCAATATTTTTGCGGGGATATTAACACATGGGACCTTCAGAAGTCTTTTCCACTCGCCCATCAGTGCCCTGCACTGCCGTTATCCATCTTTTGGCTCGTTGTCCTCAAAGGCGGGCAGCCAACAATGCATCAGCCTTATCCCCTTATCTCATAATACCTCTGCAGTAGAAACAGAAGCTTCTGTACAACCTTACCCTCCTCCAAGAGCGACAGATCCACCCTTTTACCCCTCGCCTGCTCCACCAGCCCCTCCATCCTGCTCCCAATGTCTTTATGTTCCTTTTCCAGCACACCAATTTCCAGACGTAACATAGTTTTGAGTAAGGTTCTCTCCCTTTTCGTTTGGCCCCCTTCCCTGATCAACCGACCCCTCCATGTCACTTTGGCAGCATCCCAGACAGTAGCCATTTCAACCTCCCACATATCATTAACAAGAAAATATTCCTGAATAGCCACCTCAGAGTCCCCCTAAACACCGGGTCCTTCCACAGCGATTAATTACAATGCCACAAGGAGTGTCGGGCAGTCAACCCCTGCCATGATAGATCCAGTGACATTAGCTGCAGGAGCAGCACACCGACACCAGCCGGCACTTGCCATCCATAGGTAAACCCTCACAGCTATCCTCTCATTGCAGGTAACGAACCGCTACGAGATATCAATGTCTGTGATATCTTATTACTCCTACTATTTAGATCCAGCCCGCTGCATCGAGCAGGGCTCTGCCGTATTCCCAGACACACCACGTGTTTCTGCAGAGAAGTATTTCACGTGGAAGCAGCTAAAATGGCCGCTGATTGAAACCAGGCTTGTTCGTGCCCTACATTGCCTGGACAGCTTCAGGTCTCATCCTATTAGCTGCCTGTTGGGTCTTTAGCCAATCACTATGACCGGCAGACGTAAACTGGCCCCCGGCAAAGGCAGACGGATAAGGCTTTTGTTGCGAGCCTTTCCGGAGCTGGGAGGACCACAGAAACGCACATAAACTCTTTCTCCCTCCATAAACTGCCTTGCTCCAGTGATCCATTGACAGACCTCGCTGCCACTCATATACGTTAATCCTCTAGACACTTTGATCCGCAGAGGTGCTAAATTCAATTTCTGTTGTCCGGCATTCCATGGTTGCAGTGCGCAATACCCACCCTAACCAAACTTCCTTGTCCAGCTGCATGTGTAAATAACCTTGCCTAATGATACTTTGCTTGGCTAGTCTATTGTATTGCTTGAAGTCCCTCCTACACTGAGTTGCTGCCTACTTGCTTCCCCCCATCGCAGCCTCAGCTCAGAGGTTAATTGCCTAGTTGTCAGTACCGCATTGCTTTCCTCTATGACCACCTTACATGCCACTCTGCTTTATTGTGAAATGCAGCCGTGTTACTAGGACTTTGATTTGTGACTCCTCTGTACCGTACTATGGTTTGCCCAGCTTTCATGCCTATTTTGTGGTGCCGAATAGTAACACTCTTAATAATCCATTTGAGTGCACTACGGCTCGCACTACTCATTTATGAAATGTCGATGCTTGATAATAAGTCGTCCTATTGATTGTTTTTACTCTTTATTGTTCCTAAAAAGTATCATATGCTGCATCTACACATGACTAATACTCTGCATAGCCTTTCAAAGTGAATACATCACCGTGAAATTAGCACGATTGGTTAACCTCAGTTGCCTGCATCTAGCACTGTTTATCATGTACTGCTGCCTACCCGCTGCACTGTTTTCCAGTTACTGCTGCCTGCTGTCGCCTAGCCCAACTCAACACGCCCACCAGACCTCCCCCTGTGACATGGCTTATTCGATATTGAGCGCAGAAAACACCTCCCACATGCAATATCTAGCTCACCCAATCCACCTCTCATACAATGGAGAGAGGCCCCTGGCTTCCTGGCCCGCAGATTCACCATGCTCAGAGCCCGTACCAAACCAATACAGCGCCAGGTCTGCTCAAGGCCTACTGAACTCAGGAACCTCATGCTGAGCGGCCGGTCCTCACGTTTCTCAGCCCCACCTCGCTCAGTCACCCTACCTAAACCTGATCCAACTGCCTACCCCTTGCACCCCGTATCCACAAAAATACATCCCTGTTGGGCCCACGTTGCAACAGGAGAAGAAACTGGCCAGACACAAGGGTCACCCACCTCACGCCATCCACCACACAATCCGCGTTAACCTTCCAGTTGCCACCACTTCTCAACCCTAAGCACCTATCGGCCCTCACACCTCTAATCATAGCCCTCACACCTCTAAGCATAGCCCCATAGCCTCCCCTGCCCACTTCAATATTCCCTCATAAATGCCCGCTTGCTCCCTGCCCACCACACCAAGGTCCGTGAGCTCCTCATTAACCTTGGCCTAGACATACTAGCCATTACTGAATCATGGCTCCATGAGGCCGCAGGACACTCCATCACCCTAGCCCTGCCACCAGGGTATACAATCCACCAGCAGGACAGATTACTTATGAAAGGGGGAGGAGTAGCCATCATTGTCAAGGAGTCATTGTCCCTCAGACAAGTAAACTCCAAACTGGCAGGGAACACAGATTCCTTAGCTATAAAACTCTCCCCTAATTGCACAATCACCATCCACACTGTCTACCGACGCCCGGGCTCATCTATAGAATTTCAGGAAAGCTTACTGCATCTCTTAGCTGAGAACCTAAAAATGACTATAAAAACTATCCTACTAGGAGACCTCAACCTGGGACTCAATGACCCCAAGGACAAACAAGCCAAAGCTCTTACCAAAGAACTTCAAGATATGGGGTTTGTGCAATGTATTACTGACCCCACACACTCCAAAGGACACACCCTGGACTGGGTTGTGGACCTTACTGCTCTGCAGCCATTAGCTCTAACACCCCTTGCCCCTGGAATGACCACCACATCATTCACTTCACCATACTCACCCCTAATCCTACCAAACTCAGCACTCCCGCACCACCCTTACTATCCAGGAGTGCACGCAAACTTACCAAAATCAACCTATTGCCTTTTCTAGAAGGTCCATGCTTTAAGCCTCCCTTCTCTAAAGATCCAGTGTTTTTAGCAGAATCTTACAACAGCACCCTTAAATCAGCAATCGACACCATAGCACCACTTGAACAATAAAGAGCCAAAGTGTAAAAGCATGCAAACTCTTGGTTCACCTCTGATCTCCGGGAACTACGCACCCTCAAACGCAAAGCATTCACTAAATGGCAAAACCATCCACAGGATTCCCTCAAGGATGAATTAGAAAAACTATCAAATCCTTACAAAAAAGCTATTATCACAGCTAAAGCCAACTCATATAATACCAGAATATCGAAAGCCACATCTGAATCTAAAGAAATGTTCATCATCGTTAGAGAACTAACCACTCCTGCCACAAGTGCACAAGACATTGTTAAAAATGAAGCCTGGTGCGTAAATATCCAATCAGCCCTGCTCAAGACAGAGATTCAAGCACACCATAAAGCCCTGGTTAAGTCTGACCTCCCTTCTTCGCCCACGAAAAACACACTCCAACAGGACAAAAACCTATTCTCCTTCAGGGGTGTCTCTGAATCTGAAGTTGTAGCCTTGCTAAAACACCTAAAACCATTTAGCTGTAAAGGGGATATCTGCCCAGCCAAAATCATCAAAGAATGTACTGACACCCTTGCACCTTTTCTGACAGCTTTCATATATGTTTCCTTTGCGTCAGGCATTGTCCCATCTTGCCTTAAAGAAGCTTGGGTTCGCCCGCACTTGAAAAAGCCTACCCTTGACTCCTCCTCCCTCAACAACTACCGTCCCATTACCACGGTACCATTTCTGTTGAACATCCTTGATAAAGCATCCTATACCCAAATCCAGAATTTCCTTGAATCCAATGGCATTTTAGGAAAGAGGCAATCAGGCTTTCGCCCGGGTCATCGAACAGAATCTGCCCTACTGGATCTAAAAAAACAACTTTTGGAGATAATGGATGAAGGCAAACCCACTCTCCTCCTCCTTCTTGATTTATCTGCAGCATTTGATCTCGTGGATCACAAGGTCCTCTGCAGACATCTCACGAAGTCAGCACAATTCTCACCTCGAGCCACAAACTTGATCACCTCCTTCCTTGAGGGGAGAGCCATGAAAGTATTCTCTGATCAGGCCTGTGAAACACCCACCACCATCCACTGCAGTGTCCCCCAAGCCTCCTGCACATCACCTACCCTGTACAATATTTTCACCAAACCACTTTTTGACAAACTTGATGCGACACTCAGGTCCTTCTTCCTCTTTCTGGATCTTATGAACAAGTTGCCAAGACACTGAACCTATTTTACTCAACCATCCAAGCCGGTATGGCAGCCACCGTGCTCTGCCTCAATGGGGATAAAACAGAAATGCTCATAGTTGGCCCTAGTGAAACTCTCAGCAAACTCGATAATAAATACAGCTAATTTACAATAGACAATACTGTAATCACTGTCTCACCTTCAGTAAAGTCTCTGGGGGTATACCTCGACTCCACACTCTCCATGACACCCCAGGTCAGTGCCATTGCCTCCTCGGCTTCCTTCACAATTAAACTGATTAATTCAGTGAAGCCATTCCTGTCTAAACCAAACTGCCTCTCAATAGCTGGAGCCACTATTGGAGCAAAACATGATTATTGCAACGTTCTCTTTGCTGGCACATCCTCCAAGAACCTGCACAGACTCCGAGTCATTCAAAACAATGTGCTCAGGGCTGCCCTAAACATTCACAAAAAAGAGCACATCTCCCAGGCCAGATGCGATGCCCACTGGCTCCCCATCAAAGAGTGCATCATATTCAAGATGCTTGCCATAACTCACAAACGCCTCACCCCCACAGCCCCCATTTATCTTTCAGATAAAATTGCCAGAACTAACTCTGCCAGACCACAAAGATTGAACTATGCCAACCAGTTGATCATCCCCACTGTTAAAAGGGCCAAAGCTGGCTGTGCCAGCTTCCCCTTCATTGCTCCTAAACAATGAAACGCCCTACCAATCACCCTCAGGAACCAGACATCCCACACTGCCTTCCGGAAAGCACATAAGGACACGCTCTTTAAATAACCCTGCTTGCGCTATACTTTTAAAGTTTGCCAGCCATTCAGCTACGTACATATCATATTCCCCTTTCTGTGTTTATCTCACACTCCTCAATGCCACCTGTCCTGGATGGGGTTTACTGTAACCACAAATCTCTTACAGGCTGCCTTATGTTTTTCCCCATCTTTTGTTGTCATGTAACTAAGTAAGCCTTGATTGTAACAGCGCCACGATGCACAAAGGCTGTTTTGTGCACTTTATAAATGTGAAAAATAAATACAAAATAAAAATAAAAATAAAAATCCTGTCATGATGCGACCAACTCACCAGAGATATCTCACTCTCAAGGGCACTGTCCCACAGCATGAGCATTCAGACAGGCCTGTAATCCATCACAACCAGCAGGGGAGCCCCGCCACCATCTACACCAGGAACTGGCATGTCCAGGAATGGGTTTGCCCACATAGTAAGGTCCCCCATAACTATTATGTGCTCTTCACATTCCCTCGCCACCTTCGCAATTGTGACCCTCAAAAATCGCAATTTTCCTTGATTAGGGGCCTACATCATTGTAAAATTAAGGCACACAACCAACTTAATGAGTACTGAGACCAACATTGTTCCGCCGTCGCCACTTTTCCCCATCAGTATCTGCTCCATCCTCAGCCAACTGTGCAAGAGGATCCACACCCCACCCTTCTGGGAGTCGTCTGATGCCCAATACACCTGTCCAACAAGACCACATGGAACATTCCTTTCATCCCCTGCGAGAACCTAGTTTCCTGCAAAAAGAGGACCTGCATCCCCCCTCTGAAATACTCTATTCACCAATGAGCGTTTAGTTGCCGAGTTGAGCCCTTTCACATTCAACGTACAAACTCATAGACAGTCCACCCCCCCTTAATTATCTCCACCATAGCCATGTAATCATTGAGTCGTGTCCACAGTTTAACGCACCGTCCCAAAGAAATAAGCCCCAGGTCACACCACTCTTTGGAATCAAATCCCCATGCCAAAACCACTCTTCCCCCTACTTCCCCTATCCCCTCCACCCCCGAACACCCACCACACCTTCCTGCGACATCCAGCCCCACCCAGCAAACATCACTGTTCGAGGACCGGACCACCAGGCATTCCCGAACTGCTGGGAAATATCCACACATCACCCTCATACTTGAGCCCTTTCAACCCCCAAAACCAAATTAACCACAGCACAAAATAACCACAGCACACCTCATTGAACCTTTGTCCCCACCCCGGCCCTTGTCCACACTTAGCACTACTGTGCATACTCACATCTCCCCACCTATGCTCCCCAGCCTTAGCCCCTCCCTCTAAGCTTTAACAGATACAATAATTGACCAACCAAGTCAAACACCAAAGTCAACAACCACAGAGCATGTGGGTAATATGAAAAAGTAACCCATGGAGGATATACCCCCCCAGGCCAATCATACAACCAACAACCAAACCCCATCAACCCAAAGTCTGAACATTGAAAACCTTCCTGCATTGTTCACACGTGACCCCTTCCCTCACACCCTCACTGACCCCTCAATGCACCATCCGACCCCATCTCTCCATTGCCACCCCCTCAAATCTTTTGTCAACACTCATAACAACATATTAACAGTTAGAGCAACACACGGCCTCTGTGGCAGGAGAGATCGATCAGCCACCAGAAAAGTCACAGGTGAATTCAGCCCTCAGGAGGAAGCGTTCAGCGGGATATTCAGTTTTCTGAACTTCCTAGAGCCCGGCATGCAGCATTTATTGAGGATTCCAATGCTCCACGGTTCCTCTCAAACCCTGCTGTCCTTCTATTCAATTGAGTTCTGCGGGTGTCATACCAGTTCCCCTGTCACTAGCCGAATGTCCTCCTCTGTAACCAGTTGATATTTATAGCTGTCCTTTTCGAACGAGATGGAGAAAGAAAACCCCTAACGATAGCGTACCCCATTTTCGTTGAGCTATTTCGTGAGTGGCCCACACATCTTGCATCTTGCCAACGTGAAGGAGGAAAGGCTCAGGAAGATTGTGATTTTGCCAGAGTCCTGCTGGATCAGGCCCACATTCCGAACTTTCTCCAGGATTCTCAACTTCTCAGGGTAATTATGAAAACGCCCCAAGATAGACCTTGGCCCTCCCGTCCTTCCTTCGGCTCTGTGGGCCCTGTCAATCTTTGGTTCATCTATAGTGTCATCTCCAAATAGAAGCTTTTCTACATCATGGATGGATTTGTGTATGTCCCTTTCCGTTTCGCCCTCCCGTTCCAGAAAGCCAAAAAAGTGCAAGTTATTTCTCCTCTCCCTGTTCTCGAAATTATCCATCTTTAGTGTCACTTCGGTTTCTCGTCTTTCCAATTGCAACAATCGCATGTTGATCTGAGTTTCCAAGGCATCTAGGGAAGATTGGCTATTCTCCACCTCGCGAAACTCACTCATCCAGCTTGGCAACCCTCTGGTCAAGCTTGTCCAATCTACCACCAATATTCCCCTGATTTTAATTAGTAGGGCAGCAATGTCCCTTTTTGTGGACACCTGATCCCCAGGTTCCTCCGTCATATCCTTGCTTAAAGCTGATGCGATTGGATCCGGGGATCGTTAAAAATGAAATTGCTGAAGGGAGGATTTCCAGTCAGTCTGTGGGGGTGGAAGGAGCTGGAGTGTCTCAAAGCCCTTCCAAAACATCACAGCGGCACCCTCTCTCTTGAATCCCAATGTGGGACCCTGCGCTGTGAGTAATGAGAAATTGGGGGGTCTTGTTGACCTCCGTCTGAGGTTGGGGGCAAACCAGAGCTCCTTTCCTTTGTCAGACCGACTGTTGTGATGGTGTTCCCTTTTGGTTTTGATTATGGTGTTCCAGCAGGGCCTACACCTCTGTGATGCGTCTTTGTG
Source organism: Ambystoma mexicanum (assembly GCF_040938575.1). NCBI lineage: Eukaryota > Metazoa > Chordata > Amphibia > Caudata > Ambystomatidae > Ambystoma > Ambystoma mexicanum. The sequence continues at coordinate 667,146,821 of NC_090922.1, forward strand.
CTGATGGCCTTAACCCATGTACGTGGAATTATGCATTGCAGCAACTTGTCCGATCTCTCCTCCACACATTGCCTGCTCTTTGTTGAAGCTGCATGTGCTGTGGGCACCAGAGTCTCTTCGGCTGATCCATTGGAGAAGGTAGCAAGTACTTCTTTCTCTAGGTCACACGCACAGCCCACCCCTACTTTACTGCATATTCCCCAATCTCTCCTATTCCCAGCGTGAAGCCGTTCCTTGGCTCGGGGACCCTCTTCACATCACCCAAAAGTCAGAGTGGGAATCCACTGGCACCTTCGAAGTGGGGGCCTCAAACTCAGGTGGTCATCACCAGGAGTTAGATCATACTGCTGACCATTGATGGGGGCACTGTCAGGGGCTCAGGACCCTAATGTGCCCGGCGATGTAGTGATTCAGGTGGTGGAAGAGAAAGATATCAATGGGAACATGGACTGGGGCCAATATAGTAATGTTGTGTAAGTTATGATATATATATATATATATATATATATATATATATATATATATATATATATATATATATATATATATATATATATATATATTAACTAAAAAAAACTTTGTTAAAGGGACGTTATGGTTAAGTTTTGCTACTAAAAACCTGTGCAATTCACAAAAAAACGTTATAAACGTGACGTTACGGTTCCAAGTAAAACCGAAAAAACCCTGAAATTCGCCAGTTATGGTAGGCTAAGCAACCATAACTCGCCCCACCACTGGTCACTGCTAACACTAACACCCAGGACATCAAAGATGACATCACAAATATCATTGATGACATCACTGATGACATCACATGTCTGGCCACTTCTTTTTTGTTCACTGCCATATCTAGGCCAGGTGGGTTTATTTACTGACAGTCAGAAACTTAACTTTCAAAAGGTATTACATTTATAGATACTGCTATTCTCACATGTTCTTACACTACTTTCCTTAGAATTTAATTGCATCTTATGATGTACATATATAGAGGAAGAAGCAGGCCTGAAACACAACAATCATTTTTGTGCGTTAATACAATCATGTAGATTATACATAGTTGCTAATGATACTGCCTCTTGTTTGCTTACTTTACTCTCCATATATAAGCCCATATTTGTATGCATTGTAGTCTATTTATGTTTTGTGTGTATTAGTAGAAATATGTAGTAAGTGATGCATTATTAGCTACATGTTTCACAGTACGGAAAGGCTGATACAGAACATTCACCGTTTTATTATATAACTTTGGAAAATTACAAATATAGCACCTCTGTGGTGTATGCCGCAGCCTATACCTACATTTCTGTATGAGTAGGTTCCTGTACTAGAAAGAACACTGCAATGGAATGTTCTTTAGAACACTACATTGCGTAATGAAGTATGTAGTTTATTACACATTTCCCGATAATCCCTGATACATTTTTGCCAACATTACATTCACAACCACTTGTATGAAAAGTAAATGCACATGTGATGTCATCAGTGATGTCATCAGTGATATTTGTGATGTCATCTTTTATGTCCTGGGTGTTAGTGTTAGCAGTGCACAGTGGTGGGGCGAGTAATGGTTGCTTAGCCTACCATAACTGGCGAATTTCAGGGGTTTTCCGGTTTTACTTGGAACCGTAACGTCACGTTTATAACGTTTTTTTGTAGTGAATTGCACAGGTTTTTAGTAGGGCAACTTAACCATAACGTCCCTTTAGCAAAGTTTTTTTGCTGAATATGCACGTTCATCATGTGAATTTGGGAGATATGTACTATAATTCCCTTACTTGTCTATATGTAACATAGAACATACTGAACCCCCTCGCTAATGATATTTGAAGGGCACGGACTGAGCGCCTGTCTGCGGACGGGCGGGGACGAGATCAACACTACCCAAACAGTCAGGGGGTATCTGAAATTGTTCTATCAAGCCATATAAAAAATACACAAGTTTAAAAAGCAGCACATGAACATATTAGAGGCCGATTTATGGAATTAATGTGCGCTGAAAATTCCTGCGCAAGCGTGTGAAAGTGTGCGAATCGCAAGTGCGAAAACCGCAGCAAAACCCGCGCACAGCGATTCATGGAAGTCTGTGCGCGTGTCAATCCCTGGATGTGCGCTAAAATCCTGCGTGGCGCTCGCTGGCACACATGTCTCCAAACAGCGTGCGTGACGCGCACAGCGAAAGCGCACATAGTGCATCGCACACAACTAAAGTAGGCGCAACAGGGGCCGTAACACGCAGAATGGGGAACAACGCGTGAAAATGTGGGCATCACGGGGGAAGTACAGGAGCCTAATGCGCAGAACGCCCACACGCGCGTCTACAACACGTATTCCTGGAATCGAACGGGGCCAATGCATGTGCCAAAAAAGACGCGCTAATCCAGAAACATGTACGCCAGCAGGAAGCAGGCATACGTGGACCCGCGCAGCATAAAAGTGCACGCAAACATCAAACAAGCTCAGACGCCAAGATGAATATACCGTTCCTCGCAGCAGTGGTCGTGGGATACTGCAAGAGGAGGAGGAGGAGGATAGTCAGGCCCAGAATTTTTACACCCAGAACCAGCCTTTTTGGGATGCCTGATGACCAGGTGTATGGGAGGTACAGGTTTCCACCTCACATAATACTCGACCTGGTGAGTGAGTGGGAGGATGACCTCACATCACCCACCCTGTGCTCCCAAGCACTGAGCCCCTTGGAAAAGGTGCTCAATGTACTGCACTTCTTGGCCACTGGTTCATTCCAACGGACAACTGCCATAGTGGGGGGGGGTCTCACAGGCCACGCAGTCACGCTGCCTGCACCAGGTGTTGGCCATCATGACTGCACGCCGATCAGTCTGCAGACACATATACCTCGTCCAGGATTTTTACGGGGTGGCACACTTCCTCAAAGGGCTAGGTGCCATTGACTGCACCCATGTGGCTCTATGTCCTCCCAGGGCAACTGAGCACATCTTCAGAAACCGCAAGCACTGGCATTTAATCAACGTGCAGGTAGTATGTGATGCCAAGGGAATCATCACCTCAGTATATGCCAACTATCCAGGATCCACTCATGATAGTTTAATTTACAGAATGTCAACCCTAAACCGGGACCTAGAAGCTGGGCGGCATGGTGATACATGGCTGCTTGGTGAGTATAAATGCCCCTACACATGCATGCATGCCAGATACTGAGTAATGTCACAACCCCACTAATGATACCCATCATCACTTCCCCAAGGGACAGTGCCTACCCACTGAGCACCCATATGATGACACCAATTCGGAACCCCACCACACCACCCGAGGTAAGATACAACACAGCCCATATTGCAACCCGGGGTATAGTGGAGCGCACATTCGGAGTGCTCAAGTCACGCTTTCGCTCCCTTGACCGCTCTGGTGGGCAGCTGCTATACGCACCCCCAGTAGTGTGCAGGATCATAGTGGCAGCATGTGTCCTGCACAACGTTGCAACACGCCGGGGCCTGCCCGTGGACATGGTGGTGCCCCCACATCCCCAACCACAAACACGGCCGCTGCGCATGGGAGGGGAAAGGGCACGTGGTGAGGCAGCCCGTACGCAGCTGGTGGCTAATTACTTCACCTAAAATCACATCCCTGTGGAGTGCACACAGCCCTGGCACATACCAGCTGACAATCAATGATGATGACATAAGGGACAGTCAACTGTCACAACCATACCAGCCTGAGATTGGTCACCTGGAATTGTTACATTGTGTGCATCCCTACCTGCCGAAAGACAACCAATACTGTGTCACAAAAAAAACACACATTTATGCTGCATGAATGACTACCCAGTTGCAAAATACAACATGTAAATAGCGGCATGTCACCCAACCCCTACCCAGCTCCGACACCCAACACACCATGGCATGTCATGCAATGTGAAAGTAAACAAAGCAATGCACAAGACCTGACAAATGTGTCACAAAGTGCACTGTCCCAAATGGAAACTGCCCACAGACAATATGCTCCCAGTAATCAATAACAAACACCACACATGAACAAATACTTACCACCAACACAATACAGCAACACACCATGAAACATTGCAAAAACATTACAGTACTAAGTCAAAGTAGTGGTAGTCTTACAACCTGAATAAGCCAGCACATCGACCCCTTCCAACTGTAGAGTGTTGCTGCCCCGCAAATGTGTCAGTGTACTGCATACAACATGAATTCCATCTGCAAAGGAGACGGCCTTGTGAAGACATGAGGAAGGAACCTGCAAATTAGGAGGAAGACATGGATGCACAAGCACATATCAATACACCATGCAGTGTACAATACAACAACAATACCCACTAGGGATATACACACAGTATTGACTACAGACTGCCCACACAGATCATGGGAGCCCAATGTCACTGTGTAAGTCACTGTCACTTGGTCACACCCTTTGCAAGCCCATGGAAACAGGAAGCAGGAGGGGTGTGTGTGTCACAAACCCAAGCATCTAACCCAAACTCAGGACAAGCCTGCATGTGCCCAGCCGGAATACAGTGGATGCCCTCGGGAGCCACAAAAGGCAACACACTGTAAAAAAACCGCGTGGATGTTGCGAAAACAAAATACCTCCATGGGCTCATGGCCTGCACGGCTATGCCATTGTGGGAGAACTGCTGTCGGTCTCTTCATCCTCTGCTGCTGCATCAGGAGGTGGTGGCACTATGGGAGGCAGCCCACGCAAATCCCTGGTATGGTCCTCCATGGCAACAAGCATGCGGGTCTGGAAGGACTGATTCTGGAGGATTAAAGTGCAGAGATCCCTATGCAGCACGTCACGGGTTGCCTGCACTTCTGCACGCATGGCCTCGCGGGATGCCCGGATCTCCTCACGTGTTGCCTGCAGCTCAGCTGAGAGTGAACATGTGAGCTGCTCCAGCTGCTGTTCTGCCCCAACATTTCGGGAAGCCTCAAGTTCAAGCAGACTCTGCCTGAGGTTATGGAGTTCCACCCTCAGGGCTTCCCTGTGGCCCTGTGACTCTATTGATATGGATTCGCGCAGAGTCTCCAGTGCCGCCCGTTGGTCCCTGTTGGACGCCAACATGTCTTCCCTGTGTGATTGGCAAATGGAGTCTGTTGCCTGCTATTGTTGCTCCATCTGCCTTTCAGGGGGGATAATGGAAGTGGCCACCCTCTCCATTGCCTGAGCCATCATTTCTACTGATGCTGCCTGTTGGGTTGCCATACCGTACATGGAGTTTTCCCATACAGTATTGCCTGGTGGCGCATGGCCACCGCATCGGCGGGCACCACACCTGTTTGGGGCAAGGCGATCTGCACCTTGCTGTGCTGGCACTGTCTGAGGCTGCAGGACTGCATTCCCCCTCTGATCTGCTGGCCCAGGAACAGGATCAGATGCTGTGGAGTGTGACCCTGCATCCGTAACCACCAAAGGCGTACCTACCAGCACTGACATCCCCATAGAGGGTTCTACCCCTGGTCCAGGTGGGTTGGACAGAACAGAATCCCTGCCAGAAGCACTGACCTGCGACAGCACATAAGTCTCATCATCCGACTCAGCACCTGAATAGAGGTCTGGGGAGCGGCACCCAGAGACACCCCTCGACAGTATGGTCTGCAGTACCAAAGTGTTTTCACCCACCACCACACCACGTCCCTCACTGGTGCCTGGTCGTGGCTGAGAATCCTCCTGGGTCTGCACCATCTCCTGAACCTCACCAGCATCAAGTGCGTCGTCACCTGCAAAAACATGAAACACAAGAAATGGAAACAGGCATGAGCACTATAGCACACACATAGGCCTGACAAGACAGAGATCCTGTACATGGTTAACACGTGTCCCACATGACTATAACCCTGGCATGCATGCACTGTCAATGATTTTGAAGGGGAGTCGAAAAGGCAGACAATGAGGACACCAAGATGGAAAAGCAACACATTCGCAGCATGTCGTGTAGCACTGGCATCACACATCAGCCTGTGAGTGGCATGTCCAATACACATACATGACACATTCCAGCACACAGATGTCATGTTGCATAGCCATGGTAAATTAGACAACTACAGCGATATGTCAGTGAATGAGTACTGTGTCACATCCATGTCACATGGACATGATGAGAAGATTAATGCAGAAGAGTGTTGCAAAATATGCATGTGCCGCACACTGCAACACATCCAGTGTACAATTAGACAGTTTATTGTAGGCAGATGTACACATCAATGGTTGCTCACTTCAACATGACAGGAACCAACTATCATGTTCCACATGCAAACAGGCCCTAAAAATAAATTTCAGCAGGCCAATACTCCCTCGCCCTGAATGGTTTAAACATTCACATAACCAGGTAACTAAAGTGGCACAATGTGGGGTGTAAACAATGACAGAAGCATGTCACATATGTGGCATTAGGGATGAAAAAAGCATATGAAAAATGGGATATTTTAAACAATCTGCCTGAATGAACACAGAAAAAATCAGAATAATGTTGTTGCAAGATGATAGTTCAAGTGCAACAGCAGTAATTTGGGGCTAATTGGCTACTGTGGGCAGAAGGGATACTGTCATACCCAAATCAAAGGCACATGAATGGATTGGAGGAAGCACATGGGTGACCCATAACACTCAGGAGTACACACCCTCACCTGGCACTCAATCAGAACCCGTCACCCAAACAACATACACATGGATTACACACACATGCATGGGCACTCACCGGACAATGCCTCGTAATCAGCTCTCCCACGCCTTGGATCTGTTCCTCTGTGACGAAGGTCCCAGCAACAGACTCATGTTCAGTGAGTTCGTTGTCCTCTGGTGGAGACCCACCGCCAGTCACCAGAGTAGCGGCATGATTTGAGGCCAGCTTGTTCTTTGCTCTGCGTTTCATGTCATTCCACCGCGTGTAGCAATCATCAGCTGTGCGCCTCACAAATCCAAGGGCACTTATGCGGTCCACGATGGTCTGTCAGTGTGCCCTACTTTGACCAGGTGTTGTCTTGCACCCTGCAGTCACCACCATTTCGCGGCTATGTGCTGACACATAGGTCACAAGTGCATCAAGGTTGGGGTCATTAAAGCTAGGCTTCCTTGACATGCCGGACTGTGTAGCCATGTCTGGGGTCTCAGCCTGTAGTGCCAGACCACCCTTCTTCCTCTTCTTCAAAGGTGGAGCAGAGCCTGAGTGGCTTGCGTCGCTCTGGTCAGTAGGGGTAGAAGCGCAGGTGGACTGGGTACTGGGAGTGTGCGAAGGCACAATGACCATAGGTCTTGGTGCAGGCATTGGCTGAAGTGTGATGTTGGCAAGGGCAACGTCAGTTTGATGGACCAGGACCGACACTGTCCTGGCTGGGAGACTCAGAGCTGGGGTGGATAGAGCTGCAGCTGCCCCTGCAGCCTCCACACCCTGCCTACTTGGGGCAGCAGATGACATCGCTGCCCCAGATCCACGTGGCCTGGTGACACCAACTTGCACCAGCACACGTGGCTTAGACTTGCTGACCTGGAAGTCAGCCTGGGAGTCATCCTGTGCCGGGTCAGGTGCCACAATGGGCTGGTCCAACAAGGGCTGAGCTGGGATGGTGTCAGCCACGTTTCCCTCAACCATGGGGGGGGGGAGCATGGGTGTCCCTGATTGGTCCTCCACACATGGGGGTCTAGAGGCACCCTGCAAATCATAGCCACGTCCCCTACCGTGCCCACCATGCCCACCTTTTGGAGGTCGGCCACCTTTGCCTCCCTTACCGCTTGGTCACCTCCCAATCATGGCACTGATGTTGTTGTGCATATGGGAGTTGCAGTAAACAATTGTCCTGGGCAATTGGGGGTGAAAGGGTTAGGGTACTAGATGGAATTCGTACCCTAGTGCTCTAGCAAGGCTGTCTGTGAGCCCTGGGGGAAGATGACAGGTCACACAACGCACAGGCACCCCGAAAACAAAAAGTAACATGCACACAACCCCTCGTAGACCATGCGCGTGGAAAAATGAACCTGCACTACGCTGTGGCACCCAGAAACACAAAAATAAGCATACGCGTGTTACACGCAGCCTCCAATGAGTTCTGAAGGGGTACGCAACAGACGGGGCAAGCACAGTTGGTAAATGTGTGTGCGACTCACCGTCTGCCTGGAAAAAGAACGTGAAAAAATGCACGTGTGCGTGTTGGCAACACCTCCGGCAAAAGAATAATTGTACGCTGTCTGAGGAGACAGGACAAAAGAAGAAGTGAACGCTGTTTGAGGAAACAGGCCCAAAAAAAAAACGGAACGCTGTCAGAGGTAACAGGGAGTACGAACTTGAAACGCTGTGAAGTAATCGCGTGTGAACCAACAAGAAGTACAGAATTCACCCACTCGCTCTCCACGAAAAGCACGTACAAGGAAATGGGGTCCTACACGTACCTTTTAAAGCAGCCCACACGTACATCGTCACTTACGCGTGTACGCGCTCAGGCCCTTTCCTCCAATTACACAAGCTGACACTCGGACGTGCAGTTTTTGGACGTGTACGATGAACATGCACCCGTGTTGTTGGAAACGCCCGCGTGCGTCACGTCAATTACGCGCGTAGGCCATTTCCTCGGATTACACACATTTACACACGGACGTGCAGTTTTTCACGCGTGCTGAACCACTATGCCCACGTCACAAGGGAAACGCCTGCGCAAGTCGCATCACAGAAGCGCTTACGCGCTAAGGGCCTTTGGTCCAATGAAACCGCGTACGTGTGCTAACGCGCTTACGCGCTAACGGCCTTTCCTCGAATTACACGCTGACATGCAAGATTTTCACGTGCCAAATCACTCCGTATTAAGCTGGCCACGCAACAACACACGGAAGACCACAATCCTGCCCAGAAGGCTGAATTACTGCCCCCCAGAGCCCCGAGCACGCTCCCACCTGCCATCTGCTGCTGCCTGCCTGCCTGCCTGCTGCCCACGTGCCCTGGTATTTGGTGCCTGCACATCAGCCAGGGTTCCAGTTGCTGTGTCCACCCCTGCTGGAACAGAAGAGTCCCGACTGGGATACTATCACTTCACAGCCCACCCCCAGGACCCAGTTGCCCACCTATGCCTGCCTCGGGGGTCGCCATGTTGGGACAAACACCATCTGAGACCACTGGCGACCCCCAGCCAGAGAGGCAGAGGGCCACCAGCTTCAGTGTGAAGGAAGTTGGTGTCCTGGTGGAGCATGTCCTGGGGCAGTATGATGCCCTCTTCGGAACATCACGTGCCAACAAGGAAGGACGGGAGAGGATCTGGGATGACGTCGTGGTTGCCATCAATGCGGAGGGGGTGGCAACCCGCGACATCAAGCACGTCAAGAAGTGCTGGGAGGACTTCAGGCCCAGGACCCTCCACAAGGCCCTGCGCCTCGCGGAGGGCGGCCGGGTCAGCATGAGTGACATCCAGATGAGGGTCCTGGAACACGTATGCCCAGCGCATAAAATACCGGCAGCAACCATGGCGCTAATATCGCCATGGTTACCGCCTACCGTGTAATGAGGCCCAATGCATTTTGTACATTTTGAAGAAAAATCTGATTGCCAGCATATGTAAGATGAACTCCATCTCTGGGAAAAATGAATGTGCTACGAAACATAATATTTTCATTGTGGAAAGAGGACATGCCAACATCTCTTAGAAAGGCACAAACAGCCTTATTGACATTGCGCCTCGCTTTCTCCATTTGTGGACCAAATGAAGCAGAACGCAGCCACATTTGTCTGTGCAATACGAGAAAGAATTACTCTGCAATTTGGAAACATGTCCATCACCTTCTCAAGTCCTGCCTTCATTGCAAATTGCAAAGAAATTCCAAGAGACATACCCTAAACTGTTTCCTCCACAATGAATGATTATTATATCAGGATGACGCTCTGTCTGTAAAGTAACACAGAGAGGTACCAAGTCCAGCCACTTCATTCCACGCACTCCATGCCAGTGCACTTCCACATGAGGGAATCCAAGATATACAGATATACCGCAACATTCTGCATGCACCTTCAACCAATGTATCCATGAGTCTCCCAAAACCCCTGATAATCTGTTTTCGAGCACACACAGCCATAGCTGTCTGTTCTCCTCTCAGGAAAAACATGTTCTCACTAAATCTCTCTGGTCACAACACACCCACTGAACTGTACTGACCAATCCCTAGCTTCGCTCATTCTCATTTGCATGCCTCTCCACCCCAGAATCCCTGTATGTAATACGCGCTGCCAGCAGACTACCGCCATGTCCACAGACATGTAGAGGATCTGAGCGTGATGACTGGACATTTAAATAGTATTCCCCTTTTCCCCTTTAAGGTGGGCACTGAAAAGAGCCGTTTTTATTTTTATTTTTTCGCAGATGCCTGACAGACACCTGTTATTTTGTATTTTTTTGCGTTTTTTTCTTCTTAGTTTACTCCTACAATCATCACATAACCTTCTCCAAAGCAAGACTTACATTCCAAAAGAACATGGCATTTCCCAAAAAAGATAAAGAAACACCATCTGCTTCAAAATAAGCCACATTACTGGAAAGAATGTTCTCGTGGCTGCAGAAAAACATACCAGCTCTTAACATGAAAGCACGCATGCCACGATTGATGGCACACTTACCAACACTTTGATCAGGACAAAAAACAGAACTGTTGTTCCATTTTACTCTAGGGAGTAAGCCAGAAAACATTACTTTCGCAGTTGGAAAGATGTTAATGACTGCTTGAACCAACTGTTCCAAATCTCCCAACAAAGTAGTGAACTTACATAGCCCAAATGGGAAGCACCATAGTGCAAAACTACCACATGGGGACTGCTCATCCTATGCATATCTCTGCAAATTTGCAGAATTGCCGCTACATTGCAATCAGCCGCAGGGCTCCACACCATCTCCACTCCTCTGACATCGAAATTGTTTGCCACATGCCTACATTCTGAATAGTGCTGTAAACCATGGACAAAAATATCTTCGAGCATCAAGACCCTGACTGTCTCCACCTCTGCCATTTTCAGTGCACACACTCTCTTTCTACATAAATCAACAATATCAACATCGGATTGGCTGATGTCTACAGTCCCCTTTCCATGCTGGATTTGCTGTGAAACCCCGTATGTGGCACACCCTGGCCACGGACAAGCGCAGTGTCTGTGCGGCACGTAACTCTTAGCCAGTCCCTCTACCCTTTCCACATCACTCGCGAATCCATTCCCTCATTGGACACAGCTAAGCAGTCACACAACCATTCACCCATCACATCCAAGACCTCTACATCTAACTGCGTCATCAGAGTTGCGCACTTCAAATGTACTGTTGATCGCTCTGAATACAAGTCCCATATCATTGCAAAGCACCTACTACAAAAACTACTGTGCAAGTGCCGCGGATTTCTACTTACAGCTCCATGCATATCCACATGCATGATTACAAAGTACAGGTATGATTTTATTATTCAGACTACATGTGCAACTGTTCTCATATCATTTGAAGAAATGAATGCCACTAAATCTGCATAGTCAGTATATACATACCAAAGCTCCCGCTTTATTTGTTTGTTTGTTTTATTTCTATAGCGCTCCGGACCCGGGAGTAAAAGGGCGCTTAGTACAAGTTACAAGGCACAGTACGTGGTAATTAGCAATTATATTTTTAACAGTTATATACAGAATATACAGTCAGTGAAGTTACTATCAACCAAAATGACATAAAAGAGGCATGTACAAAATATACAATTTGTGGCTGAGTCTAACTTAAAGGTTGACTTTTTGTCAGTAGCCACCCAATGGCAAGTTTCCTGAATGACTGGAAGGATTTGGATGACTTAATGTTCAGTAGCAGGGCGTTCCAGAGTTGGGAGGCGAGGACAGTGAAGCTCGAGCGTCGGGCTCTTTTAGAGATAAATATAGGCACTGTGAGACATAGGGTGTTGGAGGATCTAGTGGTTCTGATGGAAGGTTTCATGGTGAATTTATTGGTGAGGTAGGGGGTGCTAGTTGGTTGAGAGCTTTATAAGTGAGGCAGAGGGTTTTTAGATCGATTTTTTGTTGGATGATGAGCCATTTGCATGAGATTCTGGTGGCAGAGATGTGCTCTCGCCTAGGAATGTTTAGCTCTGCTCGTAGCGCATTATTTTGAAGGACTTGGAGTTTGCTAATTATCGCTTGGTTGGCACCTAAGTAGAGGCTGTTACAGTAGTCTAACTTAGATTGTATGAGAGGTCTAGCTAGCGTAAGGCAATTGTTAGAGGAAAGAAATGGTCTGCAGGCTCTAATTAGTTGATGCTGATGCGGTCGAGTTGACTTGTTTAGTTTAGTAAGGTTTAGTAAGGTTAATATTGGCATCGAGATAGAAGCCAAGTGTTTTCACATTTCTGGCGACTGGGATGGTGATTATGATGTTGGAATAGTTAGGGCTCAATTTTTGTAGATTGTTTGGTGAACCGACAATGAGCAGTTCGGTCTTCTCGTCATTCATGCAGAGGCCATGTGTGGCCATCCATGCCTGAATGACAGAGAAGATTTAATTGATCCTGGTAACATCAGTATTGTAGTTGCCCGAGATGGTGAGGAGTATCTGGGTGTCATCCGCATAATTTGTGTAGATGACACCCAGACAATCCAATTTATCAAAGAGAGGCTTTGTAAAGATTTTATATAGGGTGGGGGAAACACATGAGCTTTGAGGGACACCGCAAGTGATGGGGATAGGGTCTGCTGCTGCCACCGGTGAGAAGACCTTCATGGTTCTATTGGCCAGGAAGGACTGCATCCACGTGACAGCAGAGGGAGAGAAGTGGGCAGCAGAAGAAAGGTGGTTACAGAGTATTTTATGGTCGACCACGTCGAAGGCTGTTGAAAGATCTAGGAGTAGGATGGCCACCTTGCCTTTATCTTTAATGTCGTCGATCTGGCTTTTGAGATCAACAAGGGCGGTTTCTGTTCCATGTTGAGGCCAAAAGCCCGACTGACGCAATCCAAGTAATTGGTTGGACTCTAAGTAACACTGAATTTGCAGGTAAGAACCCATGACTGTTTCAAATTGTTGGGTACCGAATTGGTGGAGAATGAAACGTTTATAAGCTTAGAAATAAATGGGGCGAGGTCTCTTGCTGCATCTTTTATAATCTGTGCGGAGCAGCTGTCCCCTTTGCAGTTTGACGGTTTGAGAGAGGTTATCATTTTTTGCACTTCTATTGTGGTTACTTTTTTGAAGGTGAAGCCATGGTTGGTGTTAGAGGTAGTGGGTGGGCTAGGGGTAGGGGGGGGCTACTGTTGGAGAGTTGTAGTCTTTTGTTTTCAATTTTGTTTGTAAGCCAGTGATTTTATTCGCAAGGGCATCTTGGACACTTGTGCACCAAAGTTGGTCCTTCAAAGTTGTGTCCGTCGGAGGATTGGGGTTTTCTAGCTCCTTCAAGATGGTGAATAATTCTTTGGCACTGGAGTTTGCATTACTTATTCTTACATTGTAGGCTTCCTTTTTAGTGCAAATTATTTCTTTTCTATAGAGGGAGGAAGCATTTGTGAGGTTGATTTTGTGTTCCTCTGATGGGTTCATTTTCCACAGGGTTCCATTCTGGTTTTCTTATTTCTTAGCACTTTGAGTTCAGGTGTGTACCAGGAATTAAGATGGGCTCTAGGTTTACGCAGTTTTAGAGGGGCAACAAGGTCAATAGCTTTGGTCATGGCGTTGTTGTAGGTGTCTACTAGTAGGTTAGGATCCGATGTGTCGGGGATCATGTTTAGGGTGGATAGAACCAATGGAATGAGGGCTTCAGCGGTAATGTTCCGCTTACTTCTCGTCAGACATGCTGGTGCAGGTGGGCACTGTAGATGGTGTGGGTTATTAGTGCTAATGTCGAATGAGAGTAGGAAGTGGTCGGTCCATATAAGTGGTTGGGGGTCCTTGCAGGTAATGTTACAATTGTGGGCAGCGAGCCAGTCTAAGGTTCTACCTTTCTGATGTGTAGGTAGGGTGTTAAGTTGAGTGTAGTTGTGCATTGTGCAAGGGAGGATGCAGGGGTGTCGTTATATCCCAAGTTAAAGTCACCTAGAATAATATTTTGTGAAAGAGGTTTAGAATTTTCTGCTATGAGGGAAGTTATATCTTCCTCGAAGGAACCTATGGGGCCAGGGGGTCTGTATATTAGTTCCAAGGTGATTGTGTTCTTAGGGGTAGTTTGAATTTTAATGGATAGGTGTTCACAAGAATTTAGTAGGGTGGAGGTGATAGATCTAATGTCAAGCGAGGATTTGAATATGAGTGCTACACCTCCTACACGGGCATTAGGTCTGTCGGCCCTGAGGATGGAGTAGTTGTCGGGAACCGCAAGGGTTAGAGAGGGACCTGCTGCGGCATGAAGCCAAGTTTCTGTGGTGGCGAAGAAATCTATGTCTGCAGAGCGGATGATGTCGGCAATTTCAGTAGGGTGGGCCACGAGGGATCTAACATTAAGTAAGGCTCCTTTGAGTGACACCGTATTTACAATGGTATTTTTATTAGTGACTTTAGTTGTAGGAGTATTGGGCATTTTGCTAGGTAGAGTGAGGAGTCTACAACCTAGTCTGTTGTTGCGGGTAATGAGATTGGGGTAGGCTGTAGGGCGATGTTCTGGCGCATTGCGTGAGTTCTGGATCTTGTCAGAGTAGGCATCTTAGGCAAGGTTAGGTGGAAAGTTACCTAGAGTGACGCTGATTTTAGTACTGTGGTCTGTAGGGGCACTGTGGGGGAAAGGAGGCATGGAGGGCAGGAAGGGTGTGGGGCAGGGAACAGGGTGGTGTCTAGGACAACCAAGCTTGGCGAGTCCATTACTGAATGGGATGTAACTATTTCTACTACATGGCGTGCAATCGGGCATAATGCAGAAGGGGAACATGATGAGTAAGAGCCAGGCTGGCATAGTTCAGATGTGGATTTGGTGCGGGATACTAGAGGGATGGTGGATGTTGTTGGCTTAGCTAGTGCATGTAAGCCCTGGGGCAGACAGGCAGGTTAAAAGCGCAGCTAAATTTGAGTTTTAGGTGCACTTGCAAAATAGCTTGTAAATGGCGTGATTAACAGGCAAGTTAAAGTAGCAGCTAAATTCGAGATTTAGGTACACATGCAAAATAGCTTGTAAATGGCGAGATTGACAGGCAAGTAAAGTAGCAACTAGATTTGAGATTTAGGTACACTTGCAAAATAGCTTGTCGCGCTTGTTATACAACGCAGAGTAAAATAAGTGAAAGGAGCATAGACTTCAATCTAACGGGTGGCAAGGTGAGGTGCAGTAGAGCCTAGTAGCTGAACAATCACAGGCTAAGTGATAACGGGGTAGCGTATTGTGACAACAATCTGTAGAACACATACGTGGTAGGCTAAAAGACTTCAGTCTAGTAGAACACATTAGTTGAGATAGGCCAGATTGCAGGGCAGCAGAGGCTGGTGACTAAATGTTGACATAAGCTAAGATGTAACAAGGTCACATACTATGGCAACATTGTCTATAACACACGTACATTGTAAACTAACATACTTCAGTCTGATTGATCGCATTAGTTGGACTGCAGGGTAGCAGATGCTGGTGATTAAGTGTTCGCATAGACAAATGTAATGGCAGGAAAGTATGTTATTCAACGCAAGAGGCTGGTGGCTGGGCGTTTAACAAGTTAAGCTAGTTTCAATAAGGTAGTTCACATGCAACATGAGTCTGCTGGTAGGTGGATTACTCCACGTGAAAAGGGCTGAAGTGCACCGCAGCGAGTCTGAAGGCAGGAAGTTCGCACAAGTTGTGATAGTAGTATGCCGTAATGAAGATACTATGTAGAAAGCCTGGTGCACGAGTACATGGTATGCAAGTGAAAGTCTAGGGAGAGTGGGCAGACTAGTGGGCAGCTCAAATGAGCAGAAGCGGAGACTTGCAAATGCAGCGTGATTAATTGGGATGGATGATCACGATGATTAGGCAAGTGCAGTTAAGGTTATCTGAGCATCGCGGAGGGAGAAACAACAGGGAGTCACGGTCTTAAGCGCTAGTAGCCCAACGTGCAGCATATCGTAGGAGGCGTTTGCAAAGGACAGAAGTGCAGCTAGCACAAGCACCAGGCAAAGCTAAACATCGAAATGCGCAAGTAAGAACATATAGGCAAGTATAAATGCATAGATCAGGGTCGACATGTATAATAGTACCGTGAAGGCGAATGCCCGCTCCAGCGTGGCATGCCGACACGCCGGCGACGCTCGGTCAGCTCAGTCAGGGTAGCCTTCTCTCTGGCCTTCCCTCGCATTGGGCGGCTCTCGCCTATCGGTGATAGGTGGCAGGCTATGTTGCAGCTTGTGGCCAATCCCTAGGCAGGAATAGCAGGTATGGAGTCAGGCATACACCCAATACAGGGTCAGGCACGACCAGCACAAAGCACAGCGGCCATCTAAGATGCTTCAAAACAAACGAACTTTGATAATTGCAAACTGCACACAGGCAGTTTACACGTGGGGCCAGCAGTTGGATGGGTGGGTAGCTTACGAGAATTTACCAAGAAGCGTGCTACACAATAAAAGCAAATTTAGAAGCAATTTTGGCGATGTTGCTCCGTGATGATAAGAGGTGCTCTAAGACAGCAGATCATATGCCTGTAGCTTACCTCTGGATTGCGGCATCTCAGGGGTGATTGCAGCTGCTCTGGCAGCATGCAGGTGGGTGGTGGAGCTCCTGCTCGAGGTTTGCACACATTGAAGCTCAGCTCAGTCAGGGTAGCCTTCTCTCTGGCCTTCCCTCTGGCTTTAAGCGCGAGACTTCCGATTTTTCATTGAAAAATCACACTACTTCTTACTATCTCCCGCATAACCTGTACGTACTTACCAACCCTCCCGATTTCCGTGCGAAACTCGATTTTCCATTAAAAAATGTCACCATTTTTTACTGTCTTCCGCCTAAATTAATGCTACTTCCAATGCCTCGTATGAGAAAAATAAACGTTTCCGATTGCTGTGGTAACATCTCCCTCTCAGGTGCTCCTGATTCTTTGCATTCCTACTTATAATATGAAAGTATTTAAATGTTTCCCATTTATTATAATGACATATCACTTCCAAACCTCTCTGCTATGTACAACACAGCTGAAAAAAAACCAAGGGAATTTCATGAACTTAAAATTGTACTCATTTGCAAAGCAGGTTTAACTAACATACAGCAAATAGCATGAAAAGGCTCGACATAGTGAAATGAAATGCATGCATACACTGTGTTGAGATATCAAACGAGAATTCCCCCACGAAAGCTGAAAAATGACCGTGTACATTAACATCACTGCTTTAAACACACAAAATTACTAACTTCTTCCTTTTACAATTGCAGTGAAGACCACTCTCCTGAAAATCAACACTGCAAACAACATATCCGAAGAAACCTCATCATTCCACAATAAAAAGTAAGTACAGCACTACCTTTGTATTCTTATTGTTCCTCAAAGAGACTGTGTGGGTTATTTATGTAATTTGCGCTCCAAAAAAAACATTGATTTCTGAACCATTTTGCCCACAAATCCCCATTTATTAAACAAAGATTAACAGGCAGAATGGCACACAAATCCCTGTGTTTTTGGAACATAAATGACATACACAAGGCTTAGAATGTTAGTACTACAAAATAAATAGCTGTTTTAATTTAATACCATTACCTTTACTATTAATGCTTCTCCTCTCCATTAGCTCACTTTCTACTCTCATCTGAAGAACAGTGTAGTAACATACAAACAGAAAAATAGCCTTCCCAAATCATTGCAACTGGCCAAAATCATTGCAACTGGCCAATGCACATTCACACACCACCACAAACATCTTCCACATCAAACTCATACACGCATGCACACAGCACACATACATTATAAAGCAGACAACCCATACCTTCTTTTTTTTAACAGACCCCAAAGAATGCCTACCAAAAAGCAAGTCCGTAGAAAGGAACACAGAAATAGAGCAAATGAAAATTAAAGTGTCCAAAGTAAGCATCCATCTCTACCAGAGTTTGTGCAAAACGTTCAAACAAAACAGCTAATGCAGTCATTTAGCAAAACAAAAGAAGCTTGAACTCCTCTATCAAGATGTGGCACGAAAAAGAAAATGCTTTATAAGAATTTGGCTACCACTAATGCTAACAATGCTCCTATAAATCCTGATATAGTAGCAAGAAACCATATGAAAAAAAGTATTTTAGCAAAAATGTTCTGCCACAGGGTCCTTCAGAATCTAATAAGAAGAGGAACGAAATCACCCTCAACCCTTAAAACCTACCGTAGAAAATTAATCCTAGAAGCTTTCGTAGACAGTGCAATTCTTCTCTAAAGGAAGTTATTTATTTTAGTGTTAAATAGGATGAAACCACTAACAAAACTAAGTAGTAAACTACAAAAGAAACTTCTCAATAAACAGAATGTCAACAAAAACAACTTCTTAAATATTTGTGGAGGTGAATGGAGTCACACAACGACCACAGAACAATATTTTAATGAAGAAGCGTACAAACAAAATCAAACAAACACAATTGACATCCATAGCAGTGGACGAGGATATGAAAAAATCAATAGTACCATCATGGAACAAGAAACACTGCTTACAAAAGTATCGGTAGAAAACTCAGAATTACCTCTCCAGTCGAATGAACCAGACCGTCCAGTATAGAAATAGCTGTGCATGTCAATGTGTAACATTCCTAACAAATCTTTCAAATCTTTACGCCAGTTCCTCAATCAGTATGTGAAAGGTAAAGACAAAATGAAAATGAAAGTGCTGCAAAATATGGAAACCTGTCCAGTGCGCAAATACACAGGACTACAAGGACATTCATTAGCCTGAATTTCTTGACATATTTGCAAAAGCACCTTCCATGATATCAAAATGATATCAACACATCATTCAAATGTAAGAAATCTAGTGTATAAACTGTACTATGCTAAAAGTCCAGCTTTAGACCTAGCCAATTTAAATAACACTCTTCTGCATGGTACACCCAAATACCTACAAGAATAAGTTGACCGTATCCAGAGAAAATATTTTGGAAGTGAAAGCCACTTACAAAATGTAATAGTGTTAGAACAGACTAGCAACCGTTCTCTACATGGCAGCCTTCTATTACATGACACAAAAGGACCAGGAGGAGGAGGGGTCTCATACCTCAGTATACCCTTATATGTTCACACATTAGAAAACTTAGGTTTATCAATTCTGTAGGAGTATTTGAATAAAGTATTTTTCTTTTTTAGATTTGATTCGCCTTCCTATGAGGTACTTAGAATTCCTTTAAAAACTGCTTCAAAGGTGAAAAAATATATTTTTATTAAGTTTCTCTATCCGCAGGGTGTTAAAAAGAGATACATATGACCGTATTCCTATTGGATACTTGTATTTATTTGTCTCAGAAAGTAGTATCCAGTTATTTAAGTTTTTTTCAAGAGTTCAATTCTCCCATGTTCCTTCTGTTCTGGTCTTTTTCATAATTTCTCAGAGTCCAGTTCAGAAATCTTAGTGATTCCCATCTTTTTTCAGGAGAGTCATAGATCAGGAAGTCCGGCGATCTTCAGTTTTTCACCATTAACTAATAAAATTAAAAAAGAAGTGATCAAATTGTGGCCACTCCTGAATGTGGGTGAGTCAAATCAGCCTTATATATACACTATGTCTCAAGAAATATAATCTACCATTTTAGGGCGGGATTTAAACAACTGATTTTGGAGAAAAGAATACCAAGCCAGAGGAGCACCACAAATCCACATGTTTTTATGGATTAAAGGTGCACCTAAATTTGGTGAGGACAGTGATGCCACTGTTTTGGAGTTCATCCAAAAATATGTCACTTGTGAAATCCCTTCACAAAGGACACATAGTGACCTTCATGGACAGATTGTACAATTTCAAAGACACAAATGTGGCAAATATTTTCGTCGCAAATACAAAAGCAAAGGGAAATACTACACCAAATGCCGCTTTGGTTTCCCTAGACGAGTTACAGAAACAGGTGAAGTGAACAACTTCCTGTCTTCAGTTCGACATAGCGTTAAAGGTAAATCACCTAAGAACACGTCTTACGTAAAAAGAACAGAAGAATCAAAATATATCAATGATTACAATGCAATCATTGCCCTCTTATGGAATGCAAACATAGATATGCAGTACATAGCAGACGATTCCACTGCAGTTGCACGATATGTTACAGCCTACTTAACAAAAGCAGAAAAAACAGAGCTTCAAGACCTCTGGAATGACCTATCATCAGACAAAAAACTATCTCAGAAATTGTACAGCCTAGGCATAAAAATGCTCTCTCAAAGAGAATGTGGCGCCTGTGAAGCTGCAGATCGTTTAACCGGTACTGCTTTGTACGGAAAATCTGAAAATGTAGTATGGCTAAGTCTTGGTCCTGCTAAATCTAAAAAAAGAGTTTTCAAATCATATGAGGACATAGAAACAATTGCGAAAATGATCCCAATAGCCAAGACATTTTGAAAAACAATTTACTGGGCACATACTACCCGAACAGGAGTACCACTTTGGAAACCATGTGTGTGTACCACATAGCCCAAAACTTTGCATACAAAAATAATATAAAACCCAATGAGAGAAAAGGTAGATATAGAGTGACAGATTGTGAAGGCAGCTTAGTGAAACTTACCAAACAAAGCTTAATTAATCATGTCAAATTGTCATTAAAAACTCCTCAACATAAAGAACTATATTACATGTCCCTGCTACAACTTTTTAAACCATGGAGAAAAGAGGAAGAAATACTAGATAACTATGACTGCTATGAAGACGCTTTCAAAGCAAATGAAAGCGCTATCACCGATGTGAACTTTATGCAGTACAAAGCAATGTTGCACAATGAACAGCAACACGAAGAACTCCAGGCCCAACTAGATAAGGACACTTCCGACACTAGTCAACCTTCTGTAACAGGAAGTTAAGAACCACTAGGACAGCCACTAATAGCAAATGAGGCAGTATTAGCTATGACAGAAGTGGAAAACACCATGTGTCACTATGAAGATGATATAGAAGACTTAATTGTACTACAATCAAAACTTAACAAAGATCAGCGCACCATTTTTGAAGAAGTAACAAAAGAAATTGCACATGGTGTACAACACGAAAGTAAAGAATGTACCTGCCAAAATTACAAACCTATACTGCTGTACGTCAGTGGTGAAGCTGGTTCAGGCAAAACATTCTTAATCAAAATCATCAGCAAGTTCCTTCAACAATTGACAAACAACAAACTGTCAGCTGTTGTAACTGCCCCTACAGATTTAGCTGCCTACAACATAGGCGGTGTCACTTTACACCGATTACAACTCCTTCCAGTAGAACACCAAAACAAATTAGACTATTACAAACTTCCTACAGAAGCTGCAATGGAACTACGCAGAGTATTAAAACAAATGAAAATGCTACTAATAGATGAAGTGAGCATGGTCTCCAACCTAATGTTGGCTTTGATTCACCTCAAATTGCAAGAAGTACTTAAAACAAACTACGAAGAACTCTTTGCAGGAAAACACATTATCATTTTCGGAGATCTTCTACAATGGACACCAGTGAAAGGTGAACCTATATTTAAAACCTTAGGACACAAACTCTGCCGTAAAACTGTTGGCAGCATAGGAAATGTCAACCTTTGGCAACATTTCCAATACAGAGAATTAACAGAAAACATGCGTCAATCTGCAGACCTCACTTACGCCAACATTTTAAAAAGTATTAGAATTGGTGTACTATCTCAAGAAGCACAAGCAACATTGAAAAACCAGCACATCCATGCACTTTATGGCGATAACGCATGTGCTACTGATGTTATGGAACAACTAGTGCTAAAAATGTCAATTGTATGGCCTTAATGCCAACTCTTGCAAGCTGTTTCAAATTCAATGAAACAATGTTAAAAAAAGAAATGCAACCAATAATTGAAATTTGCTCCACAGACAAACTGGACGTACATGGTATGACACTACCCATGTGTCAGCAAGCCACAACAAGACTAAATACCTTAGAAAATTCAATCTCCAACACAGCTGGATTGGAAAAAATATGAAAATGATCCTTAAATTGTAAACGTAACCTTGACGTAGAGCAAGGACTAGTTAATGGGGCACTGGGTACAGTTGTTGGCTTTCAAACATACCCACATGACAACAACATTCAGTTTGTCAATATTCTCTATGACAAACTTCCAGAAGAAAAAGGATAGGGCGTTCAACAGCTTGATTCCTTCTCTTAAAAGACATGTATGTACGCAGAGAACAATTTTCTCTAACTCTTGCATATGCAGTCACCATTCATAAATCCCAAGGTCTTACCCTAGACAAAGCATTGATAGATATTGGAAACACAGTCTTTAAAGAAGGCATGAGCTACGTAGCACTATCACGCTTACGTACACTTGATGGCCTATTTCTAATCAACTTTGATACAAGTAAAGTGAATGCTGATATTCCTTGCATTGTAGAATACAATAGACTGTGTTCACTGTACACCCCCCATCTGAAATCATATCCTGTTCCAGAGAAAGGAAAACATTGTAAAAGAAAACTAATTCCAACAGAAATGCAACAGAATCTGACTGCAAATACTTCAAAGAAAGCAAAAGAAGCTAATACTTCATCAATTGGAAGGAAGAAGCTATTAGTAAAAGGGAATCAGGTACTTCTTCAAAGAAGGAACAGAAACTCCGAAAAAATCACTCGGACACAGAACTATCTGGTCCATTCAAATTTTCAAATGAAAGTGGTGTAAGTTGCTACGCAAACATAGCAATGAATATTCTATTTCAATTGCCACCCATTGTTAGCAACATTTACTTACACAGTACAGACCAATTGTGTTTGCAAATGTTAGCCCTTCATAGAAACGCAACAAACAATCCTGATAACACGTATAGTGTTCACGGAATAAGACGAGAATTGGACTACTGTGCTGGAATTGTGAGAGTCACTATAAACTCACAAGAAGATCCACAAGAATTTCTAATGTACTTACTACAAGTATTCGAAACCAAAAACATACCTATAAATGAAATCTTCCATGCACTCTCTGTAACAATGTGACACAAGAACAAATCCCTAATGAGCGATTTGTGTATGTATCCAAACCTAATTGTGAATCCATTCCATTTCAGCAACTTCTACAAAATGCAAACCATGTCAGATTATGTATTATCTGCAATTCAGATAATCGCTCCACCTTACTGATACAAACACATAGTAACTACATAATACTAATGCTTCTACGTTACAATGCAGATGGTACCAAAACCAACTGCAAGCTGACTGGATTCACACACGGTCAAGTGTCACTTGGTAAGAAAACCTTCACAACAATAGGTATAATCTACCACGCAGGAGCCACAACCAATGCAGGTCACTACACTGGATATATTAAAAAGAAATGTGGATGGTTCAAATGTAGTGATAGTAGCATTACTCTAAAGCAGAGATCGCCAGCAAATCTTACAAACACGTATTTAATCTTCTTAAAGCCAAAATTTAACAACTAATGTTTACTTCCACATTAACAATAATTGAATGGAAAGACTATAAACAGTTAGAATACGCCAACAGGTATCTAACTGCCCAAGAACGTCTACCAACCACACGGATAAAGGAGCACCACTGATTTGTAACAATAAATACACAGTTAGAATACACCAACAGGTATCTAACTGTTTTAAAAATGTGCAACAAGCCAACATACAGAAACAACAAGTGAACACTCAAAGGAAACAAAAAAATAGTTGATAGCATAGCAAAAAAAATGTTTTTGTTAATCCGACAAGGATTTTTTTTTTCCCAGACCCAATGATTTGAAAAACAAACACAGAAACTGAGCAAAATGCACAGTACACTGGTTTGTAAAGTAAACATGAGGGTAAAAAAAAAGCTAAACTGTCTATTATACAATGTAAGAAGTCTTTATAAAATACAAACACTAACATGCTCTTTTCTTTTAAACAGAAATTGAAAAAGAATATTTCCTCCAAGTACTAAAGTCATGTAAGAAATATATCGAATTTCAACAAATTAAACAGTAAGTATAATTTCACACATTTCATACATAAGCGAATATATATGTCTGATCTCTGACTAATGTAGTGCAGTGGCAGGGCCTAGAGCCATGGATGTAGAAACTACGGCCTACAACCTGCAGCCATGCAACCGAGACTGTAGGTCCTATCCACAACCACCGCAGCATATCAAAACCATGGTGGCTTGTAACTTCACTTTTTATAACTTTGGTCTTGGGTGCAGGGCCTGCGGCCATGCACCTAAGACTCTAGGTCGTGCACACAAACACTGCACCACATCACACCCATGCTGATTTATAACTTCAGTGCTTATAACTTCAGTAGCATCCGTTTATCTGTGGCACAACTGCGCATATGCACATATCGTCCTGTGACGCCTGGTAGCACATAAGTGTTTCTTATGTCACCACCATTAGAATCATTCCCACATACTAACATAGTGTCCCCAACCTAACCTTACACACCACTGCACAGCCACACACTTGCACTTAAATAGCTGCTTACCCTCCCATTCACCCACTGACGCACATTGCACACATATCCATTTGAAAATGTGCACACCCACACTTCCCTTTCTTTGCCAACAGCTACTACACAATGCCTACCAAACAGCAATTCTGTATAAAGCAATGCAGAAAGAGAGCCACGCAACCTACAAACACACAAAGTACCGATCCACTGCAATCTCAACGTGAACAGAAAGGTAAAGGAGCAGAGGTAATTTAGTCATTAAGGAAAACAAATGCATCTAGCAATAAAGATAGTGTAGTGATCTGGCAAAATGTCAGAATGTAAAGAAAAACCACTATTTACAGTGCAACGCACACTACTCCTAACAAAGCACGTACAAATGGAAATGTAATCACAAGCAAGCATTCTAGAAAAGTAATTTTACAAAAAATGTTCCACCACAGAGTCCTTCAGAACCTTACAAGTAGAGGGTGGAAATCAAGGTCCACCCTGAAAATCTACAGCAGAAAAGTCATCCTAGAAGCTCTTGTAGACAGTGCTATAAGCGCAAAGTGGAAATTATTTGTAGTAATTTTGAAGAAAATGAAACCACTAACAAGATTAATTGGTAAATTGCAAGCACTACTTCGAAAACAAACGGAATGTCACCATAGATACCTTTGGCCACATCTGTACCGGTGAGTGGAGTCACACCTCCAACACAGAGCCGTACTTCAATGAAGAATCATATAAACAATAAAAAACTAACGAAATTGCCTTACATCAGAGTGGACGAGGGTATGAAAAGATACACAATACCATAATGGAAGAGGAAACACTGCTTTCAGAAATATCACCATCAAACTTAGATGTCACTCTCCTATCCACCAAATCAACACGCCTCACCTACAAATGGCCTTGCACATCAATGTGCAACGTTCGCCAATGACTAATCAAAAATGTGCAGCAATTCCTCAATCAGTATGTCAAAGGCAACGACAAAATAAAAATGAAAATACTACAAACTATGGACTCCTGTCCAGTGCGCGACTACACTGCAATCCTTAGCCTGTATTTCTGGACCAGCTTGCAAAATCACCTTCACCGTATTAAAATGTTAGCAACCCACCATTCAACAGTCAGAAATCTAGTGTACAAACTGTACTATGCAAAAACTCCAGTGTTAGCACTCCAACATTTAAATGATATTCTCCTACACAGTACAGCCAAACAAGTGCTTGATGAAAGGGAGCACATCCAAAGGAAATACTGTGGAAGTCAAGAGCACTTACCCACTCCAGCATTTTCAGACAACAGTACTGACAACATTGCAGCTATCAACTTTTTATATCACACATACAAAAAAGAAATACAAAATTCAAAAACACTTCTGCTGGAATGCCAAACCAAGTATGTGTGTGTTGTCAGAGAACTTTCTATAAAAAGAGCACCAAAACTGTAGATATAATGCAGAAAATAGAAGGCAATGAGGAATCCCAATGGTTTCAATTTGCTCTGTACAATCTAGCAGAAAACAAGTAGGACATTACCAACACCTCCATACTGTGCACATACAGTACTGCAAAACTTGACCATAACCGAAGGCCTTCACGGGCAATTAGTAATAATTTGGAACTATTTCCACTGCCAAACGCACTACAGCAGCTCAATTTCTATGAGAGCATTATAATACAAACAGTGCAACCATTTCAAGCAATAATACGGCTTCAACCAAAAACTGCAAAATTACCTGCCACCAAATTACTGAAAGGCATTCGTGGTAAAGTAGTCTATTTATGATATGATATGATATGGCATTTGTAACGCGCCTATACACAAATGTTTCAAGGCGCGACGAGGCAGGGGGGGAACAAGGGGAGACAGACAAAGATCCTACTAGGCCAGGTGTCACTCAGATCGCGCAAGGGCAGAGGGGAAGGGAAAAGTGCATTGGGGAAAGGGAGAGGGGAAAGTGCAGTACATGGTTATTAGCATACATCATACAGGATAAATAACAAGGGCCAGCTGGTTGCAAGTGCAAGGTAAGTGCAGACAAGTGCTGGGAAGGGGGGCTGTAGGGATACAGACACAGTCCCGCAGTGCAGGGGTTGCCGGGAGGCAGTGCAGGGGAGAGTGGCTGGGCCAAGGACCGAGAACGGTGAGTGGCCCAGTTGCAGATTCAGTGCAGTTTCAGTAGTATTAGCAGGGGAGAGGGGGAGAGAAAGCGGAGGCAAAGAGGTGGTTTTGAGATGCTTCCGGAACCGGAGATGGTTCTCCTCAAGTTTCAGGGAGGCAGGAAGGCTGTTCCAGAAGGAGGCCCCTGCAGCGGAGAGAGATCTGCCCCCAACTCGTTGTTTCGAGAAGCGGCTGACCCTGAGGAAGTTGGAGGCGGATGAGCAAAGAGCTCGAGAAGGAAAATATTTAGGAAGAGAGAGTTGAAGGTATTTTGGCCCAAGGCCCCAGACGGCCTTGTGGACAATGCAGAGGGTTTTGAACTTGATCCTCGCAGTCGCTGGGAGCCAGTGTAGTGATTTCAGTCCTGGAGAGCTACGGTCCCTGGGCTTGAGGCCAAGGACAAGTCTCGCAGTCCTGTTCTCGATGAGTTGCAAAGGGCAGAGAGTAGAGGCGGGCAGATTTAGATAGAGGCTGTTACAGTAGTCCAGCTTCCAATAGATCTCCAAGAAAATGTAGACACTCTACGAGTGCAAAGGCTAATACACAAATCTCTGCTTATCATGGTAAATGGTTTACCAACAAAAGATTAACAATTTGGCAACACCTAGTGGACCAAAGTGAGAGAGGCTTTGCAGTACCTCAAAGAGAACAATGAATACTACAAGGAAATAAACGTTTAAGAAAACCTGAGAGAAAGAACCGAAATAATTCAGGACTGAAGTGGTCAATTTGAACATCTAGATCCTAGTGCAGCCTCCAGTATTTTAGACAACTATACAATTCCCCCACTGCACTGCAAAGACACCATAGATGATGCACTAGAAACATATCAAATGCGGCAAGCCAAAAGAGCGCCAATCAGTAAATGGGAAAAAAGTGTGGAAGCACAAGCTTTTCCTCTACTCTTCCCCACTGAAAAAGGTTGAAGATATGATGAAAGAAGCACACAAATGACAGCATCAGAATACTGCTGTTTATGTATGTATTCTGAAGACCCTAGGTTTAGACAGAACGTGGAGTACATATTCCACCTGCTCTTTGAAAGTGAACTAACAATGCTATGTTATGGAGTTGCCCACACATTAAAAACAGGATCCCATTTCCAAAACATGCCTGCTACACAACTACTTCAAAAGGTGCAAGAGAAGGATGAATTTTTAAAGTCAAGTGTTACAAATCTCTTGGCGAACATGCGTGGTACGAAATAGTATGGGTTCCGACGGCACGCAGATGTACGGTGTATGCTACGCATCCTTGGCCCTTTCGCATGGTTTGTCACTTTAAGTTGTGCTGAGTATGCATGGGAAGACTTGCACACTTTCCTACACATAGCAAACAAAAACAAAACAGGTGTAAACATGAAAACACCAGGAGAGCTGTGCTCTCTCGATCCAGTAAATGTGTCACGCTACTTTCATCATCGCTTCCTTGCCATGCTACACTACATTTGCAATAATACACTTCCTCCCCTCGGAGAAGTGGAACACTTCTTTAGGAGAAAGGAATATCAAGCCAGAGGAGCACCACACGTCCACATGCTTTTGTGGCTTAGAAATGCTCTTAAATTTGGTGAGGACAGTGATGGAACTATTTTACAGTTCATTCACAAATATGTCACTTGGGAAATCCCTTCAGAAAGTACCCGTTGTCACATACGAGCACAAATTTTGCAATTCCAAAGACACAAGTATTGTCGACACAAATATAAGTTACACAAGTGGGTTCGCTCTGACAATTGGATTTAAAGGGGGTACTCTTTTTTTATAGTACACATTAAGTTATTTAGTCATGTCACACGTATTCAATCATGTGTGAAACCTAAACACAAATAGACTTAAAGATTCACATGTAATAGAGTTGCATTTTTTAATTATGCATTTCAACATGGAACAATTAGTATTCAAAAAATTTTTTTGTTTTTCATCTTTTGGGAATGGAGTTTAAGAAATTGTAATGACTCCCTTTTTCCAGAATATAGGAGAATCTACCGAGCAATCTCGGTCCATTCACTTTCTCTTCAATTTTGTTTGTAACAAGATACACACTATTGTTCTATGGCAAAACTTTTTTCCATTGACCAAGAACTTTTTAAAAATTCTGAGTTCCATAGAAGTTGAATAAAAGAGGTTGATGCTTCACTTGGAAAGCAGTCAATATACATGAGAAAAAGTCAACAAAAAGATAATCCAAAATATTTGTTTTTAAAACTCATTATAAGCAAATTCACCTGAATCAGAATGTGGGATCAGTTCTTAAATCCCAACTAAACGATGAACTGCGTACCATTTTTGTAGAAGTAAGTTAAACCATTGAAAATGGTATACAGCACGAAAGTAAAACTTGCACCTGTGACAACTACAAGCTTGTACTGCTGTATCCAAGTGGTGAAGCTGGGTCAGGTAAGACATTCTTATTTAAGTTATCAGTAAATACCTCCAACAATTAACAAACAACAACCTTTCTGCGGTTATAACCGCCCCTACTGGTTTGGTGGCCTACAACATAGGTGGAGTCACTCTACACCAATTGCTACTCCTCCCAGTAGAACCCCAAAACAAATTAGAGTACTATAAACCTTCTGCAGAATCTGCTATGGAGCTACCTAGAATTTTGAAACAAATGCAAATGCTCCAAATAGATGAGGTGAGCATGGTCTCCAACCTAATGTTGGCTTTGATTCACCTCAGACTGCAAGAGGTACTCAAAACAGACTACGAAGAACTCTTTGGAGGAAAACATGTAATTGTTTTCAGAGATTTCCTTCAATTGACACCAGTCATAGGTGAACCTATCTTCAAAACCTTAGAACACAAACAGTGCCGTAAAAGTCTTAGAAGCATCGGGAATGTAAATCTGTGGCAACATTTCCAATACAGAGAACTAACTCAAAACATGCGTCAGTCTGCAGACCTCACCTATGCCAACATTTAAAAAAACATACGGATTGGTGTACTATCAAAGAAGGCACAGTCTACTCTCAATAGTAGATGCATCCATGAGCTGTACGGGTGTAACACATGTGCTACTGATGTCATGGAACAATTAGCTCAGAAAAATGTTATCTGTATGGCCTTAATGCCAACTCTAGCAAGTTGTGCACAATTGAATGCTACAATGCTGCAAAAAGAAAAACAACTAGTAGTGCAAATTCATGCCACAGACAAACTTGACGTACATGGTATGACAATACCTATGTGTCAACAAGGCATAGCACGACTACACGCCTTGGAGAACTCCTTCTCCAACACAGCTGGTTTGGAGAAAATGTTTACTTTATGTATCAACTGTAGAGTTATGCTAAAGCATAACATTGACGTAGAGAAAGGTTTAGTTAATGGAGCACTTGGTACAGTTGTTGGCTTCCACACATACCCACGGGACAACAGTATTCAGTTTGTGAACATCAAGTATGATAAACTTTCAGAAATCAAAAATATAGGACGCACAAATGCGAGTTTCCTTCTTTTCAAAGACATGTATGTACGCAGAAAACAGTTTTCTCTGTCGCTAGCTTATGCAGTAACCATTCATAAATCTCAAGGTCTAACCTTAGATCAAGCATTGATTGATATTGGCAACACAGTCTTCAAAGAAGGCTTGAGTTACATAGCACTGTCACGGCTACATACACAGGAAGGACTGTATCTAGTTAATTTTGATGCAACCGTAGTCAGCGCAGAAATTCCTTGCATCATAGAATACAATAGACTACGTGCACTGTACACACCCCATCTAAAAATGTACCCTATTCCTCAAAAACCAAAAGGTTTGAAAAGAAGGCTCATTCCATCAGAAGTACTAAATAATTGTGCCACACTACCAACAAAGAAAATGAAAGAAACTCATACTATAGCAACTACCAAAAGAAAATACAAAAGGAGCAAAATAGACAAACCCTACCCAACTCCACCCACAAAAACATGCCTCTGCAAAGAAAGCATGTACGCTTCCATAAAACGGCTCAGACACATAAGTAGCTAGACCATTCACATTTTCTAATACAACAGATGTTAATTGCTATGCAAATATAACAATCAATGTTCTATTCCAAATACCAGCAGTTGTTAAAAACATTTACTTAATTGGCACAGACCAGTTGTGTTTGCAAATGTTTGTCCCTCACAGAAATGCAGTAAGTAATCCTGACACCATTTACAGTGTCTCAGGAATAAAGCAAGAATTGGACTACAGTGCTGGAATGGTACAATTCCCTTTAAACTGACAAGAAGATCCACAGGAATTTCTAATGTACTTACTGCAAATACTAGAAAGAAAAAACATACTTATAAATCAAATCTTTCACATTTCCCACATGTGGAAACATACATGCACTCTTTGCAAGCATGGCATTCAGGAGCAAGTCCCTAACAAATTCTTCGTGTATCTATCAATACCTAAGTGTGACTGCATTCCATTTCAGCAACTGGTGCAAAATGCAAACCATAGCATGTGGTGTACATTGTGCAATTCTGACATTCGCTTGACGCTACATATACACTCACAAAGTCAATATGTGATATTAATGCTCTTACGATACAATGCCGACGGTACCAAAAACAACTGCAAACTTACTGCCTTCACACACGGACAGGTATCACTTGGCAAAAAAAAAACATCACAACTGTAGCCATAATCTACCACACAGGTGACTCCAACAATGGAGGCCACTATACTGCATACATTAGAAAGCAATCGTCATGGTGTTAATCCAAAGCATAGACTACCTGCAAACCTTGCAAATGCCTACTTAATATTCTTAAAGCCAAAATGTACTCATTGATGTACAAACCTACTATACCTTATTCCCCAGCATCAACCAGTGCCTTCGTAAGTAGACAAAAAACGTTTTTCCTTCCAGACTATCGACCTAAAGCAATGTACCATACTGGAAGCATTCACAAATTGCATTACAGTGTGTGTTTGACAATTTTATCCCCAATGAACCAAAGGAGTACAGTCACACAAACAGTTTGTGTACACAAAGCACAGTACCAGTATTTTCGACTGGATACATGGAAAGGAAAGTGCTAAGTATGAGGGTTCAAAACTATCCTCAGTAACCTCTAAACCACCACTTACGCAAATGAGTCACAAGCTCTCAGAGAGTAGTCATACAACTCCAACACATATGGACGTACAACCACATAAATCCGTAATTGGACAGTACCACATCAAAATATACACAAAATTCCAAGTAACAACAGGAATGCACAAGCTTCTCTACATACCCTTTACAAATGAGACACTGCAAATAGTTAGAATATGCCACCTGCTATCTAGATGCAACCTGAATACACCAATGTTATTTGCAGCATCATAACTACCCAACTCAACCTTCTACAACCATTGTGCCACAAATATAGCATCAAACACTTCCAAACTATGAGCAGTTACACTATGCCAACAGGTACGTAACTGCAGTCAGAATTCTGCATTAGCACAGAACAACGTCATAATACTTGCAAACAACCAGCAGCAACCAAACGCATAAACAAACAGTGGTACAAAAAGTAAGCAGGAAACCATTTACAATTTACCAGGTCACCCATCCTACCAACTTGTATAGTCCAGATATAGTACACCCCTACATTTCCTTCTACTTTCGGAGTACACCTTAAAAAGTGTTGTAACCACTCCAAACGTCACTATCATTCATTGTGCACCATAGTAGCAACGAAATTTCAAAGTTTTGTTTCAATCCAGCATGGATTATATTTACCCATAAACCCAATGATTATGGAAAGAACCACAGGAAGTGCGCTGATTGCACAGTACACTGGTTCAAAGCCTAGTACTTACGATGTACTAGTTATGAGGGTCCACAAAATAAAGAAATGTATGCTATGTTGTAGACTGCAAACTAACAAAATACTTGCGCTAACATATTCTGTTCTCTTTTCTCACAGATAACGCAGCAACCAGTACCACAACATTTCACACTCCTTACAAAAAACACAGTGCAGGCCTTCCTCAATCCAAACAGTAAGTCTGCAACGATTGCTATTATACTTCTGTACAATATCCACAGTGCAATAAGTGCACTTAGTTCTGGTATACCCATACCAATGCCACCATTTAAAATGCGCACCTATATTACAGCATGCAGCTTGTGGCTACACCCTACATGCTTCACTACACCCTGTACATTTTAGGGCCTCCAGTCATACAGTAAACATTGTACACCCTCCCGCTATTGCCGCTGCTCTGCAGAAGTATACATACAAACATCTATCCACATACCACTAAACCCACACATAATGCAGCCACCTACCCCATAGCCACTACTGTGCACATTGGCTGATATTTCTTCCACAGAATACATAACCAGTTTCCTACGTACACTGGTCACCTAAGCCTATCATAAGTGCACACACTGAATTAACAACCGTACACTAACCTACCCTACAATCAGCACAATCACACCATTACAACTTCATTCATGCTTCAATACATGTTAGGTTACTATCCTAACTGCTACAACATTAGGCTCCTTCCTTTCCACTGGCACTGTGTATGCCATTAGGTCATTTTCATTATTATGTACACCATTTCCAAGACACATATCCAACCCATATTTCCCAGTAGCGCATACATCATAGCTCCCCAACCATATTGCAACCACTGCCTTACTGCTTAACATTTTAAACTTCTGTTTCCTTTTTTAAAGCCCAAAACCGCCTTGCAATGTGAGACAAACGTTCACACTAAGTGCTTTCCTTTCCTGAACTGTAGCCCCAAACAAGGTCATGCAGCATGACACCAAAGTGCGTACGATGAACCACCCACCTGCGTCTTCTGAAACAGCGAACAGTCTCACATTACCCACTGTTGCCTCAAAACACACTGCACATATAACTGGTCCCTCGCCACTGTAAAAGGACATTTTGTGTATTTTGCCATCTGTGCATTCACCATCATATCAACTTGTACGTTGCACTACCTTCCCTGTCAAGACACTACCAAAATTCGTAAATACATGCTACAATCGAAACACATTGCCGGCTAATTCCTCCCTTTCTGTCCGAATGCAGACATTCAAGACGAACATGGCACGCAAGTCGTACACTAAAGCACCACACCTTCTGCGCACTCGTACACTGCTACATTCCCTGTTCTGCCCTTTGTATGCCCTTCCACACAATTACTACGTCAACACACCCTCAGTGTACTGTACGTTATAACAGCCATAGGTGCGCGCTGCGGACAACCGGCACACAAACATGTACAGCTCGCATTTCATTGATGTACTTCTTACCAAAGCAGCTCCTTCATTCCCCAGCCATCTGAGGTGACCCTCATTATGTTTCTTCTTCTATTTCTTTCTTTGCAGACACACAGACACATTGGGCCTCATTACACTTTAGGCGGTAAGGGTTTACCGGTACCGGTATTTTACCAGTACCGATAAATCCTTGCCGCCTTACTACGAGGTCCCTTTTGCAGGCGTTAAAAACCAACCCGCAAAGGGAACCAGGGAGCTAATTACGGTACTGCAATTTG
Organism: Ambystoma mexicanum; assembly: GCF_040938575.1. NCBI lineage: Eukaryota > Metazoa > Chordata > Amphibia > Caudata > Ambystomatidae > Ambystoma > Ambystoma mexicanum. The sequence continues at coordinate 667,180,949 of NC_090922.1, forward strand.
CGGTGCCGTAATTAGCGCCTTCCCCATTCCCATTATGCCCTATGGGGCAAAAATGGGAATGGGGAAGGGCAATGGTGGAAGGGGGAATTACCGCCCCGCCAGCCTTGGAATGGGGCGGTAATTCCCCTTTCCATCAAGGCGGTGCCGGTATTTTACCGGCATGAACCATGGCGCTAATAGCGCCATGGTTCTCCGCCTACCGTGTAATGAGGCCCATTGTGTCGTGGGTCCAACTACACTCGCTACCACTGTGAACCTATCTAAAAAGGAAACACATGAAAACAGCATTTAGTCCCAACGGTTCTAAGGCATTTTCTTGTGTGCTGCCGTACAATCACAGTACTACCTACAAACCACAGACCAAGGCAGTGGGGTAACATATGACGCTACGCACTAACACACAGTTCATGGTCCATCAAACATACAGCTATTACTACATTATCCTTTCCGCAACGTTTTGTCCTGTACGCTGCAACTAATACCTGCTTACATCTACTATTGTTCTTCTTTCTACTCAGATATCTCGCACCTTACTGCACGTGCCACACCTTCCACCTTCCAATAGACGGCTGGTGGACCAACCATTGGAAGATAATCATAAGCAATTTCTTTTCCATCATTATCATCTGGGTCGACTGATATGGGCCGCTATTTCCACTTGTGGTTTCTGCTATACGAACCAACCTGAAAACCTTCATTCCGGAAGCCATCCCAGAGGCACCAGATGCTACCTTCTCTACCTTTCAAAGAAAATGTATTTTCCAAACGCGCCACCAAGCACCACTAAGTACTCTTTTTCCCACTTTCCTTAAAGGGAACAGAAGTACAGAATTGCACAGATGGCATTGGTCACTGGATTTTGTTTGCAAAAAAGCGATGAATGCACCAACTGCACATTGTCATTTACATTCTGTGGCAAAATAAAGCACTTTCAACCACTCACTGTATTGTTAGTAAAGTATGGAATGTTCTGGAACCGTTTACTCTGCGTGCGCATGTCCGCTTTTGCTTTTGTTTATGTTGTTCCTTTCCACAGCTAGGTGCTCATATGACAGAGTGTGCTACGCTTGGCATGCACATAAAATAAATACAATGAGTGCACGCCGTGTGGAACGACTGTCCACAAGTGAAGTCACTGACGCCAGTGATTGCTGCAATGCTGTATGTGTCACACAAGCATAGCTAACGGAAGCGATGCACACATTACAATTGAGCACACTAAAAGCTCCACCCGCTTCCGTTGCCCATCTCAACAAGAACGCCAAACAAAGGTAACAGTCAGATGGCCTTCCATCCTGTATATAGCTGGACATAACAGCGTTCATGATGTTGTTGGCTGCAAATGTATGTGTGTTGGACTGTACCTTATCCATATGTTACAGGTTTATTAACTCGTGTCATGTCGCACTATCTTCCTTCACTCTCAAATTACAGGGTATTATGAGCGGTATACCATACTGTACATTAATTGTGGCATCTCAGTATGTGAATGGCAACAAGGCCAATGACGTTCATCACATTCAAGTGCAGTCACTTCACGCCACCTCTACTAGTGTGCCAACTGCAACATTTCCTCCACTACCATACTGAGACAGTGAGCACCCACAGGAGACATATATATTTCATACATATTTACAACCCTGTACGCTGGAGTTACATATCAGTATAAGAACTGACCCAAAAAAGGCAACATTCTGAAACCTACTTCCGAACAATGTCCACATTGTTCAGTCAAACGGCCGTAGCCATCCATACACGACAGTAGGCGCTTGCCATTCCTAACACAACATGATACACTGATTACAAAAATCCCTATATCATCTGTAATACACTCCCCATTCCCAATAGCCTCTGAAGGTTGTCGCCTGCACACGTACCCCACAACGCTTGCTATGTTACTATCTGCGTACATGCGTCATGTCGCAAATGTTGCGCAGTAAAATAATCCTTTCATGTCCCACTTTCTTACTACAGCTCTGTTCTCGTCCACACCACTCCTAACGCAAATGGTGTCTTATCTCACCAATGCCCCTTTACAAACTGCACCATGTACTCCACAGTGATTCTGCATGTGACCTTACAACACTCACATATTTACAAGTGTATTGTATGGCACAAGGTATGCTTATAATATCTTATGCAAATGACCTAAGGCAAAGTGGAAGTACTCTTTGTACATATGTCTACAATCCAAATACCAATATCACAGTACCCCCATACATAGCAGCATTGCGTTGCGGGTTTCTTAGCAACAGCCTACTCCTTCGCCACACCCACTTCAAAGCAATAGACACATGCATGGAAACATGTCACCACTTACCGTTTCTGTCCACAGGTACATATCGGTTCAGTAATAACCTCAATCAAGGCAACTTTCTGTTACCTACTTCCAACCGGTGCCCACCATCTTATGTCCAAGGGCCCCAGCCATGCACACAAGGCAGTATGGGTTTTGCAAGCACAATACAACATAGCACTGTGACTGCAAATATCCTCATATTGTTTCCAATGCACTCCCCATCCTCAATAAAGTCTTCCTGCACTCATCAAAAAATGATAGTGTCCCCTACAACTACCCCCCGATAAAGTATATTTGAGTACCTGCATACAAACTCCTTCCATGTGCTAATGTCTGACTGCCCTCACTAAAACAAGGCTGTGCCCACGCCCTACGCTCTTGGTTACATAGGTGGAGGCCTATGGCCTCCACCCATGCACCCAATACCGTACTCCTTCAACAAACCCACTAAAATGCAATATAGACAGGATGCTACCATGTGGCCACGTACCTTTCCTGAGTACCTATACGTATGGGTACACTAACAAACTCACAAAACGCTACATTCTACAACCTACATCCAACCAGTGCCCAACCAGTTATTTCCAAGGGCCCAAAGGAACATTCTATAACCTACTTCCAACCAGTGCTCACCTGTTATGTCCAAGGGCCCCAGCCATGCACACAAGCCATTATGGGTTTTGCAGGCACAATACAACATAGCACTCTAACTGCAAATATCCTCATATTGTCTCCAATGCACTCCGCATCACCAATGGAGTCTGCCTGCACTCACCGAAAATGATACTCACCTCTACAGCTGCCCACCAATACAGTATATGTGAGTAGCTCCGTACAAATTCCTTCCATGTGCCCATGTCTTACTGGCCTCCCTAAAGCAAGGCTGTGGGCAAGCCCTATGCTCTTCGGTACATAGACAGAGGCCTATGGGCTCCGCCCATGCACCCAATTGCCTAGTCCTACTACACACCCACTGGAAGGCAATAGAGGCATGCATGGTAACATTTCCCACGGTGCTTTCCTGCCTACAAATACGTATAGCTACACTAACGGACCCAAACAAGGCAACATTCTCACACCTACTTCCAACCAGTGCCTTCCAGTCAAGGCCCGTAGCCATGCACACAAGGCAGTATGACCTTTGCAGGCACAACACAACATATTACACTGACTGCTAATATCCTCATATTATCTCCCCATCCTCTATACAGTCTACCTACACTGACCAATATATGATAGTCCCCTGTGCACTTAACCACCAATGCAGTGTATGTCAGTTGTTGCGGGAGGGGTCCATATCACAACTGGTACATATGGGTACACTAATGAACTCACACAATGCTACATTCTCCAACCTACTTCCAACCACTGGCCAGCATGCACACACTCCGACTACAAATATCCTCATATTGTCTCCAATGCACTCCCCAACCCCAATGCAGTCTTCCTGCTGTCACCAAAAAATGATAGTCGCCTCCACAACTGGCCACCAATAAAGTATATGTGAGTACCTGTGTACAAATTCCTTCCATGTTCCAATATTTGATTGCCCTCCCTAAAGCAAGCCTGTGCCCAAGCCCTAGGCTCTTTGGTACATAGGCGGAGGCTGTATAGCCTACTCCTACTAAACACCCACTGGAAGGCAATAGAGGCATGCATGGTAACATTTCCCATGGTACTTTCCTGTCTACAAATAAGTATAGTTACACTAATGGACCCAAACAAGGCAACATTCTCACACCTACCAATCAGTGACCACGCTGTTATGTCTGAGGGCTGTAGCCATGCACACAAGGCAGGCACAACACAACATAGTACACCGACTACAATTATCCTCATATTATCTCCAATGCACTCCCCATCCCCTATACAATCTGCCTACACTGACCACCATATGATAGTCCCCTGTGCACCCAACCACCAATGCAGTGTATGTCAGTAGCTGGGGAGTTGTCCATATTGCTACAGTCTGCTGCCAAACAATCCTTCCTTTTCTCCATGTCGTTATGGCCTCCCTTGCAGCAACGGTGGGTCGAGACTCGGCTGCATACCCAGCCGCTAAGTGCCTCACTACTCTCCCAGGCATGGAGGCATTACATTGCGTAGATGGTACTGAAGCCCTATGCGCTTTCTACATACCATGCCCATCCAGTAAAAAGGCTAAGTCTTACCCACAAGCACTACAAGCCAAGTCAGACAAGCATGGGAACATTTCGCCACAAACCCACCGCCGCAAAACAACCCAAACGCACAATGTCAACATAACCACTTGCAGCCGTCTTCACTTTGTCCTCTTTCAACCAGCCGATCCTGCAAACTATGTTTTCCAACGCCTTTTGGTGCGCCACTAGCCTCCGATACACCATGGCGGCGTTTCCCAAAAACTTTCACACACAGCATGCTTACCTCCAGCCAACCACCGGCCACGTCCAATGTTTGCCTACATTACGGCGTACCGCAGGCCAATGACACTTCGATCCGCGGAGCGAACAAGGAAATGGGTCCGCTTAGCGGACCCAGATATCACACATTTTTTGGGACCTACATTTCAGTGTTTTGCAAAATAATTACTGGTCCAATTTCCACAAAACACACAAAAGCACGCTTTCTGACCCAAGCCCCCGCTCCTGCTGCAAATTTGGTGAAAATCTGTCCAGCCGTTCGGCTGTAGCCGTGCGCAAAGTTATCCTCCATTCAGTCTATGGAAAAAAAATGTGGGACCCCCCCTATAACTTTACCCCCCCTGCACAAACCATCACCCAACTTGGCGAGAAAAGTTAGAGCCGGCCATATACTTTTTTTGCCTAGTTTGGTGAGGATTTCTCTGGGAGGAGCAAAGTTATAAGCCGCCGAAAAAGTGCTCTTCCTATGAGTCTAGCAACTTAACATAACCACACGCCCGCTACCGCGGGCCCTGTAATATATATGTATATATATTATTGGGCGGCGATAGTCGCCCTATAGTTAGGTGAGTCAGACTCCCATAGGAACCCCTTCAAATTCTATTGTTAATAACTTTTGATTAAAGTAACTGATTTGATCGAAATTACTAAAGTGATTAGGAACTCGTGGGCTACCCAGACTGCCAAGTGTCGTAAAGATCCATAAAAAAATAAAAAAGGTATTAAGAAGACAAAAGAAGTTGTGCCCTACTTTCCATTCATTTTCCCATAGACAAACATGGTCAATTTCTGCCAAAGCGCATAGCCCAAACCGCTGGATGGATTTGGACCAGGTCTGAAACACTTGGGCGCGAAGCGTTGACTCACGATCCATGCTTACTTTGGGGTTATTCCATGCAGTAATTTTTTTAATATTTGACGGAGAATGGGGTTCCTCTTCTCAAAAACAGATAGCTATATCTCAGGCAAATTACCAAAATCGGGGGGTTTTAGAAATGAAACGCCCTCCATCTTGTTTATCTCTAAATGTGAGAGATTTTCGAGGTTATAGCCGAGGTTATGGGAAAATAAAACATAGGAAAAAAGCATTTGCATGTCAAAAATGATGCTAATGCCATGAGGCTAGGGGTGGGGGTGGCTAGAGGGCACCAAGTGGAATTTGGGAGTTGGAGGGGGTCTACCGGCTGAGTTTGCAACACAAAGCTTTCTATGGGCCTCATTACACGAAAGACGGTAACCATTGCCGCTGGTAATTTACCGATCCCGCCATGGTGAATGGCGGAATTACCGCCCCATTCCAAGGTTGGCGGGGCTGTAATTCCCCATTCACCATTGGCCCTTCCCCATTCCCATTTGAGCCCCCATAGAGCTCAATGGGAATGGGGAAGGCGGCAATTACGGTACCGCAAATTGCGGTGCCGTAACTGCCTACAAAGTCCCTTTGCAGGTCCCGTCCTTAACGGCTGGTAATACTTTTCTTTTTTAGATGTACTCTAGTGGTATCTGCATTATCTAGTCTGTATGATAAGTACGTGAAGAAGAAGGGTGCGGGAGTTGAGCTTGGGTGTGGTCTTTGTTGGTATAGTGTGTGGAAGGCTATTCCCTTTTAAATGCATCTGATATTATCTCCCATTCTCAGTGGCCTAGATTGAACATATATTTTTTTATTTTTATTATTTTTTTATTTTTATATAGTTCATTACAAAGAGAGCAAAGCAAGAAAAGAAAAGAGACCAACAACAAACGCAGAAAAGAGAGCAATGAAGAATGCATTTCCTTTTTCACAAGTTTGCTTCGTACATCAGGAAAAGTGTAGATGACCATGGCACGTTGTGTCCTGAAATATCCTATCTGAGCTAGCCTGTTTCAGCAGTGTTTAATACTTCATATTCCATCAGTCTCTTTTCTAATGCTTCCAAAAAAATATCAATGCATATACTAGTTTGACATCAACTCCGTCGAACATCCTTTTCGACCAATCATCCCCAGATAAACAAGGACTTTCTGCCAACAACCTTCCCCAATAGTGTTGTTCTTAGTTCAGAGAGTTTAGTACAATATAGGGTCGGGTGTTTCAGAGTCTTTTTTTCTGTTTTGCAGAATCGACACTGGTCGTCCGGAGTCGTAATCGATTGTCGTAGGTGCAGAATTTCCTTTGTTTGGAACAGATTCATTCAAAATTTCATGTAGGTTCTTCTCTTGCTGGCACATGAGAATATTTCCAGGTATTTCGGGATTGTATTGTATGCCCTGGCTTCCTGAGCCGCAAGATACATACAGCGTTGTGCATTTCTAGTGTCGCAAGTTTCACACCAACCAATTTCCCACAGTTTTTTTTTTCACTTGGTTCGGATTCTGTAATAGTGATTCTTTATCTGAATTTAGTTGTGCTAATAAGTTTACGCACCTGCTTTCCCATTCTATCTGAATCAAATCAATTGCAGAACATTCCCCAGTTTGTTTCAAGATATTAAATTGAGGTAGATCTTCAGCGCCTTAATCTTCCTGCATAGAGACAGAGTGTTCCACGTTACCATGGCGTTAATAGACGTCAGACCTAATTCATATCTTGTACAAGCATTGGGGGTCCCTTTTGGGAGATGCAGGATTCTGTTCCAATATGTATTGTCACACCACGACCATGTTGCGTACGTGCACCCCAGCATGGCCTCTGCTCTGAAAATTAATGATGGAATAATTGAATATATGATGTATCCTTTTATAGGATCTCTTGTAAATGAACTGTTTACTTTATGCTGCTAGTCTTCTAAGCGTCTTTCATTCCACATTATCATTTCCACCCATCTGGTCACTTGGTGTGCAGTAAATCATTTTCTGCTCCAACAGTGTTAGTTTCTCCTTGCTTTGTTGTGTATCGGTTTCCTGTATTTTCTGCAGCTCGACCCATTTAGATTCTTCCGGTTTGTGGTCCAATTCCATGTAAGGATTTCCATGAGTGCCTCCATTACTCGTTTTTATTAGGCAGTTCTTGTGGTCAATCACTCAACACTTAACCTTTCTCTCAGTTTTCCATATGTATTTCAGTTTACAACGGCAAATGATCATAGCTACAACCCATTTGGAATTACAGTTGGTTAAACTACAAAGTATCCAATTGTACTGTAGGCCCAAATCAACTTCATCTACTCTCAAAGTTTGTGCGCACATTATACAATTACCAAAGGGGTAATGTCCTACTGCTTCTGGTAACCCCCACAAATGGGGCAATGTAAGACTTTTTATATTAGTATTATTAAGGTTATTACTGACTACTCTCTCTTATGTTCCTGGTTCTCTTTTATGCAACATTCTTTAAAAAATAATTGTTTTATTGTGTATTCAGTTTTTAGTAAACTTTTACACACACGATTTTAATAATTAATTACACATACATTAATATGTGCTTATACACAAACAATTAAAACATTAAGATCCCAAGAAAATAGTTAAAATGTAAAGATATAACACTTAAGACAACAAGCATTTACCCACTAGAACAGTAAACATTTTCCACCAAAAGGGCATGAGTGCCAATGAGAGTCTGAACCAAGGCAGATTTGGTGTCCAGTTAAAAGTCTATGCAAAAAATCCTCTCGAGATAAGGAGTCAGAGCAGTGAACAAATGTCCCCAAAAAGCTGCTTCTTAGGTTAAAGGTTTCAATACAATTCAACATAAAATGTTTTAAAGTTTCTAATGAGTAAACATCACCACAGAAACTACAACGCTGATCATGGGGCACAATATTCCTGATTGGTCCCCATCTCTCGAGGGTGGCCCAGTTAATTAAATGTAAAACGCATACAAATTTGGCTATAGGTTGGGCTGGGAAATTTACAAAGATATTTGGGCAGTAAGGTGACTGAGTAATGTATGTTCCCATACTTTTTAAAAAGTTTATACTTGGCGATAAACTCCTGATCTCAGCTCTGTTCCAAAATCTCTGCTCTTCTTTGTAGATTATCAGAATTGGTGAGAAGTTCATCGTTCCGGAAAATGCAATTAGTCAAAATGTGCTTGTCAATTCATTATGAACCATCGACTGGTTTGAGACCATCAAAGAGTTGAGGTCAATAAACAAAGAATTGGGGGGAGGGGGATTTAAAATCTTTGCATACAATTTCAAAAACGTATTCCAGGAAATAAAACAACTCTGGGATTGGGTATGCAATTCATGTCTAATTATTACAAAAGGTACGGAACTTGGAAGACCTAACAATTGTTTCCAGAGGGCACCCTCCAAGGATTCAAGAGCCTTCAGATTTTTCTTGAACAATTCAAATCCATACAATAAAGACGTTAACACTTTTCCCACATAGTATCGTAACATAGGTAACATAGTACATTTGCAAAATCCATGATAGATCCTGAGCATTTTTGCCAAATAGGGCATCGGCTTTGGGACAATCTTTGTATCTAAGTCAGCAAAGCCACTGTCTGCTCGAATGGAATAGCCCAGGTATTTCAAGGTGTCAAGTTCAGATATTTTGACCCCATCAATAGACGAATTGAAAGGGCTGGGATTTACATAATTATTGACTTTGCAGAATGACATTCCAGGTTATTAGTGCTTAGATATAGATGTAAAGTTGTAAGCAGATAAGAAAGCCCAATTTGGGTCTTGTCAAACAGAATAATAGTGACCGATGTCAAGATCTGAGGTCCACATGGATTAGTATACCTCCATCCCCAAGCACCAGTCAGAGAGGATAAAAAGACTTGCTGACCGGTTATTGGGGTCACAGGTGGCAGGAACAGGAAACACCTGGTCCCGGATGGCTGCAAAGGAAATACAAGGGTAGCTTAATAGATACAGGGTATCCACAACAAGCATCAACAGACAGGCAGAAAAAACACCTACCCTTGGGATGACCTATGAAAGTTTGGAATCTAACTGTTACCCCTGAAGGTGTGGTGGGTTGGGTCAGAGGAAAGGAAAGGGAACCTCTATGTAGAAGGGTTCAGCGTGGTCTGGAAGTAACATGCAGAACAAAGGCTTGATTCCAGATGAAAGAAAATACCTGAGTCAAAGCGGTAGGAAAAATGATGCAATCCAGGAGAGCAATTCCACAGGTCTGAGCAGTTCAGTTCAGGTAGGCAGTTCACAATAAACCAAATCCAAAGGGCAAATCCAAGAGCAATCCAAAAGGCAAGATCCAAAGTCCAGGCAGTACAATTAGGCAGTCCAAACAGATCCAAGAAACAAAACCAAGCGTAATCCACGAGAGTAACGAGGTCCGGAATCCAAAAGGTCAAAAAACAGTGAAGCAAGGAGCACAGGAAGAGCTACACGCCGTATGAACATCTGAGAAGCAATGAATGAAAGGGCTGATCCCTTTTTATTGCGTCCTTCCGGGTCACATGACCGCTCTCTGGGTCACGTGACCGAGTTACGTGTAGCTTCCTGGTCATGTGACCGCTTTCCGGGTCACGTGACCTTCCTCCGTGAGGTGCCGCGTCCAGCAGGGGCCCGTAAAGGAGAACGGAATCCCCGCCACGCCTGCAGGCGCCAGGGCAAGCACCAAGATGACCGCTGAGACAGGCGCCAGGGAAGTCCAGGAGCATGGCAACCATCCGGAGGCCGAGCGAACGCAGCAGCGGAGGGAACCCTCAACCCTTTCCGCCTACGGCACACTGCCAGGCCAGGTAGGTGTGATGATGGCATAACAACCGATCAGTATAAATGAAAAAGTGCTGGGGGCAAGAACACATCACAAATCTGACAAACGTCTCTAAATGAGTGCCTATAGTACCATTGCTATTTAATCTTACATGTATTATTGTTTTAGAGTGAAGATGGATAACCATGTTCAATAAGCACCTGGGTATCCACCAGTCATATGGGTTATTCCACAATTTTGCTCGATCCATGCAATAAAATGATAATGATAATAATGATGTGTTATTTATATAGCACCTTAATCCAAAGTGCTTTACAGAGCACATATTTACATACAATATCACCCAACTGAAATTGGTACTCATTTATTGACCTCGGAAAAATGAAAGGCTGAGTTGGCCTTGCTGGGATTCGAACCTGCAACCTGCAGATCACACTCAGATTGCAGCAGTGAGCGCTCAACCTGCTGAGCTATAGGTCCACTGAAGCCACATAAAGGTTCTGACCTAAAGTTTTTTTCCATGCTTGACTAAAGAGCAAAGTTACAAGCAAGCCATTCAAAGATGTTCCAAATCCCCTCCGCAAACCTGTTTAAAGCTTCAACGGATGGTGAATTGATGGTGCAAAGGCGGCAAGGACATCCAGGAGAAGTGATGCAAAGATCTTAGAAGAAGTGTCTAATAACGCGATAGGGCAATAATGACCTGGATCCTTGCGCCCCCACCTTCTTGTATATTGGTATCACATAGGAGGCATACCAGGTTGATGCAAAAGGACCTTCCGCTGGTATATTGTTAAAAAGAGCAGCCATCTCCCTCCCGAGCCCAGAGCTCTGGGTTTTGCTTAAAAATGATAACTGGCATACTGTCGGGGCCCTTGGCTGAGGAATTTCTGGATTTCTTAATATTTCCTACAATTGACTCATGTTATGCTATGTTATGTTACTTGGCATTTATATAGCGCCTTATGTATCACTGGTATGATCTCAAAGCGCTGGTAGGTTGAACGCCCTCGGGAACCGTAGTTCAAGTCAGTAGAGAGAGAGAGAGTCTTAAGGTGTGTGGGTGCACCGGATATGTGTGCAGCTGATGTGGCAGTTGCATGATAGCTGCTTCTTAGCGGTAGGTGTGGTGGTGGGGAGGTCAGTTGGATGTGTTCATTCTGGAGGGTGGACACCCAGACTGATTTCTGGCTGTGTTAGGCCTGAGGAGACGCTTAAGCTGGCGGTGTTTGCTCAGCTATCTGTGTTTAATTAGGAAGATGAGGAGTCTGTGGCGGGTGTTAGTATGAGAACAGCTATACCGAATGTGTCATACTATCGCTGTGTTCTAGTTGAGTGATGGTGTATAGGAGAGAGTAAGCATGGTAGTGTGATATGGCAGTTATCAGTAAAGCGCTTGAGACGGTTAGCATGTCCATGTATTCTATCCGTTCTGTCCACTCCATTCACTCCATCTATTCCATCCATTCCGTCTACTCCGCCCACTCCAATCTGTTCCAGCTTCTTCATCCGTTCAATCCACTTACCAGTTCCGTTCACTTTATCATTTTGTCCAGTCCATAGGTTTAATGTGCTCTATCCGTTCCATCCTTCCTATTAATTTGATCTGCACCATGTGTTCCACCCACTCCGTCTGTTCCATCCACTCGAACTGTTCCATACGCTCTATCCATTCCATCCACTCCATCTGTTCTATCTACTCCATCTGTTCTATCCACTCCATCTGTTCCACACACTCCATCTGTTCCATCCACTCCATCTGTTCCATCCACTCCATCTGTACCATCCACTCCATCTGTACCATCCACTTGATGTGTTCCGTCCACTCAATCTGTTCCATCCACTCCATCTGTTCATCCACTCCATCCGTTCCATCCACTTCATGTGTTCCATCCACTCCACCTGTTCCATCCACTCCATCTGTTCCATCCATTCCATCTGTTCCATCCACTCCATTTGTTTCATCAACTCCATCTGTTCCATCTATTGTATCCGTATCATCTTCTGCATCCGTTCCATCCACTTGATTAATTCCATCTATTCCATCCTTTTCATCTGTTCCATTCGTTATATCTACTCATCCTTTCCATCCGTTCAATCTGCTTGTTCGTCTCATCTCATGGGTATATGACTCACGCCAGGCACCCAAGGTGATGATGTCAAACGGGAAATTATATCGTGCCTCCTATTGCGATGAATATATGTATATTGGCCTACGCCAAGTTGCTTGTAAGCCACTGCGAAGAAATCCGTGTTGCAAGGTCCTGACCTTAGAATCAATGTAAACCACCATTTCAGGTCAATCTGCCATTTTAGGTTCTCTCTGCAACGTCACTGTGTAAGTTAAAATGGTGGAAGATGTCATTCTGAAATACAACATGGCCGTCTTGACCTCTGCGTACAACTAATATGTAACTTGCCTGCAGGCCACTTGTTGGGGTCGCGAACTGAGACCTTGTCCTTCATTGACCTGTGTGTAAAGGATTACTTGTGCCAATGAAACTAATCCGCGAGCATATGTTAAGAACAATGTATCCAAATACTGAACTGAGAACACTTGTTTAACTACATTGTATTAATGTTTGAGAAGACTCTATGAGGAATCCTAAAATACACTGTTACCGTGTAGACTTGTTGGCGAATGCATTAAAGGCAAACCCTAAGCATATAGATGTGTGAACTCGGCATGAACCAGTAATGTATTAGAGGAATATTAACCTGCAGTAGGGTTGGACATCATGTTCGCAAAGGGTATAAAAGTGCGCCTAATTCTAATGTACAGTCCCACTCGCTGAGCACACCGAACCATGCTGGAGTTCACTGTGTTGTACTGAGGGCCGATAGCTATCTGATTGTTTTGTCCTTTGAAACTGTTGAGTATAAATTAAAGATCTTTGTATGTTCCTTTGTAACCTGGTTCGGTGTATTTCCTTTTGGGGTACTCAGCCTCAATATTTTCTCTCTGTTTTTACAATGATATCAAATGATAGCTTGGTCCCTTTGGGCATACAAAATGTATTATTGAAATGTTTATGCCAAACAGAAATGGATATTACATTATCGATATATTGGCCCTCATTACGACTCTGGCGTTGACCAATGGTGCTATTAGCGCCATGGGTAACGCCGGTAACTTACCAATTCCGCCATGGTGAAATGGGGAATTACCAACCCATTCCAACGTTGGCGGGGCGGTAATTCACCATTTACCATTGGCCCTCCCCCATTCCCATTTTTGCCCCATAGGGCTCAATGGGAATGGGGAAGGCAGTAATTACGGTACCGCAAATTGTGGTACCATAATTACCTTCAAAGTCCCTTTGCGGGTCCCAAGGTCGAGAACCGCAAAGGGACCTCGTAGTAAGGCGTTAAGGGGTTGACGGCGCTGCAACCTTTTACGGCGCTGTTAACCCCTTAACGCCTGGGTCGTAATGACCCCCATTGTGTTGTTCTGTTAAGCTACACAAAACACCAGCATGTTTAGTGTAGACTGACCAATGGAAAAAACAAACGTACTGCTCTTTTGGGCCATTTTTGGGTTTGAGAAATGTGTATGACCGGATCAAGTTTTTCCTAAATGGACCCATCAGAATCCTTTGTAAATGGCCATAAAATCTTTTTAAGCAATTTCATAACTTTAACCAGATCTGCATGCCTTGCATCTCCTTTCCCATCCATGGCTGTGAGATCTTTGTGGTCCCATTTCCCTATCCCCTCTTTCTGTTCATTTAACATTTAAATGTGCATTATTTCTCCTTCTAGTTTGTTCTGTTCTACTTTTACTTTACTTTAAAATATTTATATAGTGCGGCCATGGACCCTAAGGCATGAGGGCGCTACAAGAGAACAGAAAGACACATCAAGCAAGACGTCATAGACAAAGATCAGGAAAGACTAAAATTATGGATAAAAGGTTAAAACAGGTTAGTTAAAAAGATGAGTCTTCAGCCTCTTCTTAAAGAACTCAAGTGACTCAATACTTCTCATTTCCAGGGGAACAGAGTTCCAGACAATAGCCCCGATGGAAAAGAAGGCTGAGTTGGCCACCTTTGCGGTTCGGCATTTCGGAACAACTAGCAGATGTTGGTTATTCGATCTAAGGGCTCTAATATTAGATCTCATAGGCAGGAGCTGTTGTAGATAGTCAGGCATCTTGCCTTGTTTACATTTTTAAATTATGGTTAGGGTCCTGAACAAAATTCTAGACTCCACAGGGAGCCAGTGCAGAGTGCGTCTAGCAGAAGTGACGTGATCTCTATGTTTGAGTTTCATAACTACTCTGACCGCCCAATTATGGCCCACTTGTAGTTTATTGCAGTCAGTCTTGTCTATGCCCATTAGGAGGCTTGAGCAATAGTCAATTTCTGACCCAATTATTGCTCTTGCAATGGTCTCTGCATTTTCCTAAGATATAAGGTGCCTTAGATGAGCTAGTAGTTTTATATAATAGGCACATGAAGAGACTAAGCTGCTAACATGTTGCTTCATGGACAATCTTTGGTCAAATGAGACCCTGAGTGTGGTCACTTTTTTTAAAGGAATGATGGTATCTTCACCCAGCTGAAAACTCTCATAACTTGAACCAAGTTTATTTAGAGCATGAGAGGATCCAATAACAAGAAGCTCAAGAAGCTCAGTCTTAGATTTGTTAAGTGCTAACTTGTTCTGGACCATCCAAGTTTCAATTATGCTGAAGACTTTTTTAATGGCCAATTCATCCATGGTATGTGAGCCATCTACACATCTCTCTCTCCTCAGTGAATTTCACACCCTCACTCTGAGCCAGAGAATCCCTCCACCTATCATCCAGCCATTTCTTGGCTCCGGTGTTGTTGGCTGAGCTCCCATTCCATAAAACAAACACAGGCTCATTCACTGGTATGCTTTGCAGCTCATTGTTACGCAAATGTAACATTCGCACTTTCAATTCTCGGTTTTCCGATTTTAATTTCCTCATCTGTAGTTATAAAGCTTTTGTTTCGTCATGCATGGTATCAATTTTAAATTGCTCCCGTTTTAATCTTGTGATTGGTACATTAATTCCTGTTACTTGCTCCTTATTACCAGCAGCAATTTTCAAACTTGTTTCACTCTCTGTCATCAAATTAGTTATCTCCTCTCTTAAGTACTGAAAATCATGTAACAGTTGTTTATTGTCTTTACGTAACGATTGCACTTCTATCACAACCGCATCTCTATCAACTTGAATCTGACCTATTTCCCCTTTGAACTGGTCAATGTATTCCAAATATTCATGTATTCTGTTTTCTTTTCACCTTCAATTCACTTTGCACTGTATCACATCACCGAGCACGCCTTTGTAAGTGGAACACCTCATCCATTAACTTCTTACATCTGGCTTGCAGATGTGAAAACTGTTTCCTCTCCTTGCCTGAGGCATTTTCTAGTTGACTCCATTTTTCAAATGCTTCTGGCAATTCATTTTGATACATCGCAAGTGTTTGCAATACATGACTCTGAATATCCAACACCCTTTTTAAAAACGAACCACAACCTGGTAACCAGACAAATTATACTATCATTCTGTGCTTTCCTATCATGCAGTCAAATAGCTTAATTAAACATGAGTGCAATGTCATGCCCTCTTCAAACAAATGATCTGGAGATTGAAAAATAATCTCAGACTTTAAACGTTCACGTCATAAATTAATACTCTCTAATGACCAGGTTCCTAGACAAAGATTTTTGTTTCAGTATAGTCTGCTAATCTGCCATGCTAACCTCTGACATATTTCAGCCTGTTTGCGTAACTCACAAAACCACTATATTACACCTTTATCTTTAGAGCTCACTCCAAATATAGCACACTGCTGACAACACAATGCCACGCCTGGCTGGTGCACTAACTAAGAATCCCCAGCATCTCCACCAAATATGTAGGAAAAAGCAACTTCTCTTCCAGTTTACCAATTTTTACTGTTTTATTCAAAGCCTTCAACCCAGAAATAAAGCCCAGACCTAGTACTGCAACTTTTTGTTCATTGGACTCATTCACTTCTAGATGCAAAGAAAGATTGGTAAACTCATTAATCATCATGCCCTTTATACAATAAATCTCATAAGCTATAATTAATCACTGTAGTTACATAGATTTGTTGTGCACAAACACCAACACATGAACACAGTTATTTTAAGGCACACATGCAAATCCACATTTACATTGTCATGGCCATCAAAGCAAAGCATATACGATTTGTTAAACATCTGCATTCACTTGTTATTACAGCAACATAAAAACATGTTTTTCAGTTTTCTTTTTTTTTTTGACTCCGTTTTCCCTTTCCATGGCGACGGCCATTTTCTTTTTTTTTTCTCCCGAAATGCTGCAGCGTTTCGGGACAAAAAAAAAGCTTTTAGTGCCCCGGTCACGCAATTTTTGGCGGGCTGGGGTACTAATAGCAATATAACCCTTGCTTTGGGGCATTACTGACTCTGGTAATGCCCCGGGGCCTTCGGTAAGGCCCTCGCTTCGCTCGGGGCCTTACCTATGTGCCCCGGGGCATTTCCTGAGTTGTAATGCCTCCAACGCGAGGGTTATATTGCTTAAATGTAAAATGTTAAGTACCTACTACATAAATACCTTAGTTAATACATTCTCTAACAGGCCCTATCTGCAGATATTACATTTTTACGTATTATTTTTAAGCGTGAGTTAAGGCTTAAACAAAGTTCTCCTTTAATGTTGATATTCCCAAAATGCGTATATTTGAACGTTTTATGTGATGGCCTTAGCTTTATTAAAAAAAAATGCTCCCCATTGATTTCTGAGTTATCTTAAGGGTGTTTTGGTTGATATGTATCGTAGTTATGTTCACAGATTTGTTTGGGGTGGCAAGATTTTAAGCATGTGCATAGTTTTTCAATCATTTTCCGCAAATGTGGGTTAGTTGGGTGTGTGGACTATTTTGCGAATGTTGCGGGTAAATGATGTTGGTAGAATCTAGAGTTGCAGGCATGACTTTTGGCAATATATTGGTGTGTTGGTGTGCATTCATGTGAGGGAGAGTGTGTGTGTGTTTTAGGGCAGCGGATTATGTTGTGTATATTTCGGTGTATGTGTGTGTGTGTTTAACTCTAACTGTTGGGGCCTGCAGATGTTTTTGTGCATCACATGGTATATTCTTAAATGTGCTTTGTTCTTCCAGCCCTACTGTGCATGAATGACTAGGTGTCTATGTGGGTGTCTGTGTTGGGGACTGGAGATGTTTTTGTGCATTGCACTGTATAGTCTTTATTATATCATCAGTTATACTGTGCTCATAAAACCATAGATCTTACTGCACAGTGGCTTGCCTAGAAAGTGGCATATTCTGCCCATGCCCGGAATACCCGGACCTTGGTATGTGGAAGTAAAAGGCCAGGGTGAGAGGGAAGAAAAAGCGAGAGTAAAGATAGAAAACAGACAGAATAACAATTGGGAAGATAGGAAGGGTTTGAGGGAGAAGGTATTTGATTGTAATAGTTATAGTGCATTTAAATAGAAAGGCGGTGGGTCAGATGGAGTGCTGATCAAAAACGGGACATTCAAACTCGTGATAGTGACAATTTTCCAGTGACGGATGTTTCTATTATTTGTAAGATGATACTAGAATTTGTCAGAGCATAGTTGTGTAATGGCACTGGCTAGCAGTTTAAGTGTCAATGCATGATTGCCAGTTAGTGCTTTAGGCATCCCATGCAATCTCAAGAGAATAAACCTGGGACTACCAAGTAACTATCAATAGTGACAGAGTCAAAAGCAGGCCATGGATAGGAGAATGTGGGGAACACAAAGAGGAAATTAGCATATAGGTAAGAGGGTGAGCCCAGCCAGCAAGCGTCATACTTGTATAGCTTCACAGTGGTCGTGATGCATAATGGGTATTTGGATCACTTTAGGATTGACAGCACAGGGCTCAGTGCAATTTCCCAGGAAAGGTGTTCACTGGGCTTGTTATGTTATGTCAATTAAATGCAATAGATGAATAGAATTGTTAGTGCACACCTTAATTTGGAACCATCAATCAATTCAAATTAGCAATAGGTAGTAAGATTCTAGGTGCAGGGGAGGAACAATGATCCTGACACAAGATCACAAACTATATTGAACAGAAAAATGTGGTCCAATGTATGAACTCTCCCGTCCCCTGCACACTTTCCAAAGCTGTACAAATCTGCCAAATCTTAGAGACAAAAAGTCATACAAATTTCTGATGAGTTTAGATTACACAATATCCAACACAACAGTTTAAAATAGTGTGGCTGTTTATTGACTTCAATATCTTCTTCAAATCAGGCAGTTCATTCCGGGTTTCGGCCAAAATGACCGCACCTAAAGTACTGACCTTACGAAAAGACCTAAAATGCATACTGACAAAAGTCCGAACACCAAAAGTTCGAACCTTTTGTGGTATGCATTTTAGGTAGGTAAAAAAAAAACACTGCAGGGGCAGAGGGGGTCCCCCCCCCAACACCCTGCTCACCATACTATGCAGTATAGTGAGCGGAGGGTCCGGGGGACAACCCTGCAGCTGCCTGACAAAAAAAAAAAAAAAAGGCTACAGGGGCTGCAGGGGTGTCCCCCACAACACCCCGCTCACCATACCATAGAGTATAGTGAGAGGTGGTTGCAAGGGACACCCCTGAAGCTCACCGACCAAAAGTTAAACAAAAATAAAAAAAAAGGAAAGAAAAGGACCCTGTGGCGCCGGTTCCCGATCACGTAAGTGAAAGGGAACCAGCGTCGCGGGGACACAGCACGTCGGAAAGAAAGATAAGTAGAGTGGTGGGGGTGTGTTGGGGGTGTGAGTGGGGGTGTGTGTTTGTATGGATGTGGTGTTTTTTTTTTTATGGATGTCCGCATGGGAAATGTACAAACATTTTTGTATTTCGTACATTTCCCTTGCATACCTTTTGTATGCAGTCATTTCCGTCGTGGGAAAATCACACAGATCCGTCCGAACAGAGCTGACGCATTTCGGGGTCAAAACCCCTTCTTCAAGAGCAATCCAGACTGCAAGGAAATACCAAGACAAACCTACAAGCTCTGTAAACTCATATCAAACAAACAAATATTGTGATAACTTGCTTTTAAGACTCTGGAAACTCCTGTGTTATTCAAAACATGGTTATATGCAGAAGTCGTGTTCCAAGTGGAAATACAATTCCAAGTAAACCCAATAGAGTCCAAAGAGCCAATTGGATTTAACCCAGTGATTCAAAGAAAATGGGTGAGAGAAAAGCCTAATAGTCAACACCCTGGTGTAGCATGCAGGGAACATGCAATGTGTGAATAACCAAAGTTAGGATAAAGATAGACCGGTAGTGGACATACCTGGCCACAATGACTGAAGCTCATCAGGTGAACATAAAAGACCTGTTCAAGGCCCACAAGATCTATTGACATTTAGAAGAAACAAAAAATAATAAAAACAATCAAAGATAGCTCTTAATGAATTAAGTTCCCAAAGCAATTAGCATAGTTGACACTAACCTAATCTTCAACAGTGGTAAAACAATACTTGAAAACTAGATTGAGCGGAAAGAGCTGATTCCCAGAGGTAGCTAATAAGCTAATGCAAATAATCCAAGTCCTTAACACTGTGCAATATACTCTGCAAGAAACGTAAAAGCATCACGTTATTACAAGAACTTATCAGCAGTATCTATCCACCACTCTTTCCCAAGCGGAGCCAATCACTCTATGCCCGGTTTTGAAGCTTACCCTAAAATTAGTAGAAGTCCAAGTCCCTGAATGGCGCAAAGACGTGACATTAATTTTGATAAGCCCGGGAACATCTGGAAGCCTTTAGAAGACTTTATTGTAGTAAATGCAAGTCCTACAACGCGTGCCTACGTATCACACTACAACAAAACACATCTAGGCATAAAGCAACCTCACGATTTCAATAACAATTCCCATCCACCACTCATCTAAAAGCAGAATTCAGCACACCCAAACTAGTGTATAAGGCTTACCCTGAAATATACGCTGGCTCAAACCCATGAGCTGTGTGATGGTACGCCATTGAACTGTGGATACTCTGTGTGGAAACCCAGTGAAGCATTGAAGGGCGTAAACCAACTTACTAGGGAAATTAAACACAGACTAATCACAAATCTGGAGGCCTAGGTGGCCATCTTAGATAGGTGCAGGAAGTTAGATACAAAGATCCAGAGCAGACCAACCGAAGGCTTTAAAAATATAGCGTCCATTCAAGAGAAGGAACACGATAAGTTTATAGCAGTGACAAGATATTCATCAAAAGGAAAATGCTGTAATTAAATGCGGGGTCAACACCAAATTGGCTCATTTGGTTACATTCCCATATCCAATGAGGCACAATAAATCAATTCACAAAATAAACTCTAACAGTTTGAACCGACAAGAAGGTAGCTTCTATAGGGGCTTATTTTAGAGCGTAACCATCAGAAGGATTCCTCGCAACATGCAGTCAGGCGTAGTTGTACACTATCTATAACAGACCATTAAACAGATATGTTAAAAAAAATACTTGAAAAAATAGAAACATTACAAATTCCTGTGCTCCAATTATATCAAAGATGATGTGTAGAGGATGCAACGTGTATCTAACACATTCTTCCCATTTACCTGGTTATGTATTAGACATGAGAAATACATTGCATAGATCTAATAATGTGTTGGCATAGTCAGAATGATCAGTCCCATGGGGTCATGTATTCAGGGGAAGTGTTTAATTGGGTTTACTTGGAATTGTATTTCCACTTGGAACACGACTTCTGCACATAACCATGTTATGAATAACACAGTAGTTTCCACGGTCTTATAAGCAGGTTATCACACTGTTTGTTTGATATGAGTTTACAGACCTTGTAAGTTTGTCTTGGTATTTCCTTGCAGTCTGGATTGCTCTTGAAGAAGGAGGTTTGACCCCGAAACACGTCAGCTCTGTTCAGACTGCCTGATTTCAAGAACATAATGAGGTCAATAAACAGCCACACTATTTTCAACTGTTGTGTTGGATATTGTGTAATCTAAACTCATCAGAAATTTGTATGACTTTTTGTCTCTAAGAATAGGCTGATTGTTACAGCTTTGGAAATTGTGCGGGGGACGGGAGAGTGCACACATTGGACCTCATCTTTCTGTTCAATTAAATGCAATAGCACACTTAATTTTTAAGGGTTTTCCTGAAATATAGGTTCCAGATAATGAACCTGAAGCAAATGGGAAATGCATTCCACAGAGCAGTGGCTTTAATTGAATAAGCCAGATTACCACATCTTTGCAGGCTTGAAGTGGGTCGAATCAGTAAATGAAGAGTGGATGAGCATAGAGGAACAAATGGAGTAAAGTTCCTGCTTGAAAGTCTGGGTCATTGAAAATACTCCACACTGTCAATAAAGGACATATATGGGTAAATGATCTGCTTTGGCAACAAGAGCAAATGTAATTGCCTTAGTGCAGGGGAAATGTATGCTCTGTGTTAAGTCAGAATCAGGAGCTCTGTGGTAAGTCAGAATACGGAGATGGACAAGGTGTCATCTCAGTGAACGTCATTCTTCCGCTTGCGAATGAGGGAGTCGGGTTCTTGTCAGCTTTTCCAAAGCCTTGAGTGTCCCTGGAGGTGTTGGGCAGGTACTTCCAGGCTAACTTTGACTTGGCAGCTAACCTTAGGATGGTGATGCCCATCAGGATTAATCTTCTTTCCTGGCTGGGTATTTCTACCTCAGTGATACTGACAAGGTTAAAACCAATGAACTAGAGTTTCACGCTCGCAGAGCCTAGCTGTTGGGTTAGGGCATCTCACTAGCATGAGTCCCAACCTTGTATCAGGTTATTTGAATCCAACTTCTGAGAAAACTTTTGGTAAGTCAGATTCAGGAGATAGACAAGGCGACATCTTGGTGAACATCTTGTGCTTTATTTTAACAACATATTTGTCCCCATGTTTCTGGGCCCTGTTTGAAAGGAAAAAAGAGGTCTAAATGGTGTTCACCAGTATGCCCCAAAACATCATCTCAGTCCGCTGTCCAGAAGCCTAGTCTAGCCTGATGCCTGTACCTAGCACTACAAACAGGACAAAAGCGAACACAAACAGTTACATGAGTCTGTTACCCAATGATCAATTTGTGGTTGGTTTCTGACCCCAATGTTACTTTTCTGTCTCAAAAAGGGGCCCCATTGCACAGTTCAAGTAATCAGGCAGCGAAATGTCTCTTACTTCTTACTTCCTTACGGTTATGTATGAGTCTTTGGACCAGTGACATTCTCTCTCTCTCTGCTTTACAAGGCATGTTATCATAATCCCGGATATTTGCTACCCTTGGGAAGGCTTTTTCGCTTATACGTCCACACAAGTTTTCCTCCTGGAGTTTTCCTCCACTGAGTCTCATGGTATCTCCTCTACTCTTTTGCTTCTAGATGGCTGCTCCTCCCTGCGGTTTCTCATTCTTATTCTTTTTGTGTCCCTTCAGATTACCTTGGGGCTTGCTCCCTCTTACCCAACCTTGGGGTCAGCATCTTCTCACCCCATCTTGGGGTCACTTCTTTCTTGACACGTCTGGGGGCCAGTACGTTCTCACTCCGTCTTGGGACAAATTGGTTCACTCTCCTCGCTGTGGTGTCGGGATTCCGACCCAGTCTTGGTTTTCATCTAGCTTCGGCCCACCTTGGGGCTTGCTCATTGTTACCCTAGCTTGGGGTCATTTAATTCTTACCCTATCTGGATGTTTGTCTGCTATTATCCCACTTTGGGTTTTATTTGTGATCACCCCACCTTCGGGTTGATTGTTTCTCACCCCGCCTTTGGATAGTTTTGTTCTCACCCCTCTTTGAAGTCTGTCTTGGCCTTTCCCCCACGTACCGACTTCCATGAGCGACTGCATATCTTGTGCTTTCTGGCGTTGCTCCCCTGGTCGGACATTTTGGGGAGGTGGCATGATCTTCTTCTGCCAGCTTACTTCACACTGGCTGCAGGGGTTGCTCCCTTCCCGCTGGCTTCTAGCAGAGTGTTGGTGGTGGTTAGGCTTCTAGCCATGCCTTTATAGATCCGGCTCCCACCACAGGGTTTCCTGCGCCAGATCTCTCAGCTCTGTGGTGAGGCCAGTTTGCTGAGTATTCCACGGGCTCCAGCATGGGTTGTAGCCACACACCGGGGGTAGGCTTACCTTGCTAGGACACGCCTCCCAGCAGGAGGTTCTTACCCTCTAGCTCTGAGGGCTTCTCTGTTTCCTCTCTCCAATAGGGATGGGCTCTGCTCCTTTCATGCATCAAGGGGGACGACTTATCTTCCGTTCTTGGGGCAAAAGTTAAGGACAGTGCCTAAATAGGGTCAGAAACCATATCAGACATTTGTATGCAAAGTGGTAAAACATTATACATGTCAATTCCCTTATAACCAACAAACGCATTGGATTCTTCAGACAAGGCAGGATAACATTCATCATAGCTTTTAGTAGTAGTTTCAGGAGAACTCTGGCAAATGAGTGTTTAACACTGTGGAGCTTCTATAGGGAGTAGTGCGGTATGTTGTGATAGACCACATTACAGTAATTTAAGGAGATTCACAAATGGGATCTGCTTTGAGATAGGGTCAATGGAAATATTTTAAACAGAAACAGAATTGCACTATTCGGCTAACTTGTTGTGTCATGGAAAGTCAATTTTCAATGGTTACTCCAAGATTTTCACCTAGATAGACAGTTATTGGCGTGTGACCAATATAGCTGGGACACAGATTTTTGCTCAGGAGATGGAGTCCGGGATCGACACATAACGAGCTCTGTCTCAGCGGCATTAAACCTAAGCATATTTATGTCCAGTCTACTTGCTAACCAAAGTCATTAAGTTGAAACATGATTCTGATATTCTGAAGATCATTATCGAAGAGCAAACTTCACAAAGGATAGGCCATGGGCTTGCAGGGTGTTAAAGCCTGAAGACATGAACTAAAAAGAAGTGACAAGAAAGCAGAGCCCTTAGGATGCCACAAGTGACATTATAGGCTTTAGATACAAATGGAAGGATAGCAATTATCTGTACTCTGCTCTAGACAAAATATCAAATCCATTCCAGTGCATTGTCTTGTATTCCAAACTGTTGATGTTAAGCCCTGACAATAGCATGGGCAAGGGTCTCAAAAGCCTCTCTTAGTTCAGATAGGGCATGTGTGCCAACCCTGATACCATCTACTAACATTCTTAAATTGTCCTTCATGGGTACTAGTTTAATACCACAGTTTCTGTTCCTAGTCCGGGTGGATAAATAACTTACAGCTGACTGGCAAAAGCACTTTCAGGTTTGTCCCAAAAAGGAAGCAGAGAATTTAGGTGAAAGTCAGCCCGGTCCTTGGGTTCCAGTGAGGGTTTTTAAGACATGGTAGGGCAGATGCATATTTAAGAGCTAATTGGAGTTAAATGATGCATTTGTTCAAGCACCCTATTTTATTCACACCGGGCACTGCTATGTTTGAAGATTTTTAGCAGAATAAGTGCCTTGGGAAGAGCTAAATGTTTTGACTTTACTTAAGAGTTAATTTAGTTGAAGGAGAGAAAAAAAGTGTAGCAAGTCCAGCAAGTATATAGGATAAGCGGAAGTGTCCCAGGTAGGTCAAAAAAACATATTACCCGAGAAACAGAATACAAACATACAACAAACATACAACATACAACCATTGTCACAGAAGAGAGTGAGGGAAGGGGGTTCTGAACTGAGAATATCTGGTTGGCATAACAATTGGAAATGCCAGAGCATGAAAATGCAAACTCAGTAAAATTTATTTTTCCAAACCCCTCCACAGTATTACCTAATAAGGAGTTGCCTAAAAATATTGGCTTCAATCACCAGTTCTGTAAGAAGCAAGGCAGGTGCCAGGCTTAACATTTTCCCGGTTACTGGGCTATTTCTGCATATGATGAGCTATTTTGGGCCAACACAGAGGCAAATCTTTTTTTAGTCTTTGGGCCTTTCTACCATCAGCAACCCATCCCACCCCAACTCTCTCTACCCACACCAAACCCACTCCCAGTGTCTCTACGTCCTCCCTCCCACCCCCATTACATTTACTGGTTGGGTTTTGTTTCAGCTATTTTGGGCTACTTTCGACGATTCCTGCCGAGCCTAGTTTTTTCTTCGTGTTTACTGCCCCCATGCAACTACCACCACCCACCCAACTCTCACTCCCACGCTCTCTACCCTCACTCACCCACCAACCCTCCATTCTCTCTAACCCTACCCACCTATCCTACCCGCACTTTCTCTACCTGATCAACTCACCCTACCCCCACTCCCTCTAGACCCACCCACCCTACAACCACTCTCTAACCCCACCCACCCTACCCCACCTTCTTTTCCTACCCCCACTCTCTCTGCCCCATGCACCTTGACCCCCACTCTCTCTACCTCCACCTACCATACTCCCACCACTCTCTCAACATTCCCACCACCCTACCCCTACTCTCTCTACCTCCACCCACCCTACCGCCAACATTCTCTCTACACCCATCCACCCTAACCCCACTATCTTTACCACCCCTTCACTTTCTCTAGTCCCACACCCACCCACCCAGCTCTCATTACCCGACCCACCCCGCGCTGCTCTTTCTACACCCACCCTATCCCCACTCACTGCCCCCACACATCCACCCAATTCCCGGTGGTTCTGCCCCCACTGATCCACCGTACCCCACCCTCTTTGTCTACCCTCTCTATGCCCACCCACCCTCACCCTCTCTACACCCACCCACCCTGACCCTCTCTATGCCCACGTCTCTACACCCACCCACCCTCACCCTCTCTACACCCACCCACCCTGACCCTCTCTAGACCCACTGACCCCCTCACACACCCACCCTCACCCTCTCTACACCCACCCACCAACCTTACTCCAACTCTCTCTCGCCATCCCCACTCTCCCCACCCACTCTCTCTAACACCACCCACCTACACTCACCCTCTCTACCCCCACCCACCCTATCCCCACTCTCTCTTCCATCACCCACCCTGTCCCCACTCTCTCTTCCCCCACCCTATCCCCATTCTCTCTTTCCCCACCCACCCTACCTCCACTCTCTCTTCCCCCACCAACCCGACCTCTCTACAGACCCACCCCTCTCTATCCATACTCTTCCATCCAGGCACTCACTCTCTATATATCTACTGGCTCACACAACACCCACTCACTCTACTCTCAACCACCCACCTACCTCGCTCTCCCTAAACACCCACCCACCCTGCTCTCTCTACCCACATTCACCAGCCTATCCCCACTTTCTCTACAATACCCTAATTCTCGCTGCCCAAACTCGCTCTGCCATCGCCCACTACCTTACTCCAACTCTCTCTACCCCAGCCCCACTCTTCCTACCCCACCCACCCCACTCTCTCTCACACCACTCACCCCACTCTCTCTAAAAACACCCACCTACCCTGCTCTCCCTATCCCACACATCCTACCCCACTCTCCCTACCACCAACAACCCTACCCCCACTCACCCTGGCCCCACCCACCCTACTCCCACTCTCTTAACCCCCAGACACCCACCTACACTCTCTCTACACATACCCACAGTCTCTCTACCAACATCCCCACTCAATCAACACCCACCCTACCCACCCTAAACCCACCCTTTCTCGCTCATATGTCCTCTTGCTCATGATAAATGGCACCCTCTACCAATGGCTTCCTCCTTTGCTGTATTTCCCTTATTCTCTTGCACACCTGCACCCTTTATTGCATCCTGCTTTGATGCGAAGAACCAGGGAGGCAGCAGCCTCCTGGTTCCCAAGGCACCCAATCACATCTCCTATGTTTGCTGTTGATCCCCTGCGCCCCCACAAAGACAACTGCTGCCTGTGAGGTAAATCCTGCTGGGCTGCATCAGCATGTCTTGGAGCCCCAATACCCTTAAAAAATGGCTGCAGCAATTTCCACTAGCTTTCAGCATCAGAGATGCTTCCTCTCTGAGCCAGCTGTAGTCGTTGCGGATTGGCCGCAAGTCGAAACAACTGACCCAATCCAGGGGTGCCGGCAAGTGAAGCCGGCCCCTCCAAAGGAACACCTACAAGGCTCTTGCTTCCTGTGTGGCCTGTCCAGGCATGGCCGGCATTCTGGCTAAATCAATTTATCCATGTATTTATTCCAAAACTAATTCAAAGATCTGAAAACTATTGCCACCTTAGCCGTTCCTCCAAGCTGTGCCACCAGTCCATGGCATCCCACGGATGCTCAGTTCTAACCAGAACAGGCTCTGCAGGTAAGCGCAGCTGTCGGCTATTGCACACAGCAAGCACTCATTGTTTAATATTGCTCCGTTGTCCCAAAATATGATGATCGCCCCTTTTCAAAGGTATAATGCACCGTTACGCCTCTCGGAGCCTGTCTGGGGCTTCCACTCTATCAAGTGTTAATGTACTCTCCTGCGCCCGTTTACACTGTACTCGAACTTGCTTATCAAATTCCATCGCTCGCATGGCTCCCAACAGCTAATTCACGTCCATGACTATGCCACAAATTCCTTTTTTATACTGTCTGTCACAGCCCCCAGCACCTCTAGTGGGACTTTACTGGAGTGTGCATTCACCATCCACCTTGTATTGTAATTTCCATTACTTACCATGCTTTTCCGACATAGTCCCCAGCACCTCTGGGAGAGGCTTTAACAGAGGGTGCATTCACGATCTACCCTATGTTGTAATTTCCATGCCTTACCATGCTTTTCCGACATAGCCCTCAGCACCTCTGGGAGAGGCTTTACCGGAGGGTACATTCAAAATCTACCCTATGTTGTAATTTCCATGTCTTAGCATGCTTTTCTGACGTAGGCACCAGCACCTCTGGGAGAGGCTTTACTAGAGGGTGCATTCACAATCTACCCTATGTTGTAATTTTCATGCCTTGCCATGTGTTTCCGACATAGTCCCCTGCACCTCTGGGAGAGGCTTTACGGGAGGGGGGTGCATTCACGATCCACCCTATGTTGTAATTTCCATGCCTTACCATGCTTTTCCGACGTAGTCCCCAGCACCTCTGGGAGAGGCTTTACCGGAGAGTGCATTCTTGATCTACACTATGTTTTAATTTTCATGCCTTACCATGCTTTTCCGACGTAGTCCCCAGCACCTCTGGGAGAGAATTTACCGGAGGGTGCATTCACAATCCACCCTAAGAGTTGTAATTTTCATTCCTTACCATGCTTTTCTGACATAGCCACTAGCACCTCCAGAATGTGCACCCACACTCAAGTTGCTTGTAACTGTAACTAGTGCCTAGATGCCTTGAGGCTTTGTGCGCTGCTATAAGTGTACAAATAAATAAAGCAGTGCACTCTCAACCAATCACCCTTGTGCCTATAAATGGAAAATGCAAAGAACAGAAGTAAATGCCAAAACTATTGGCTTTGCTAATGCTTGTTGAATTGGAGAATGCAGTAATAATGATGGTGAAATAATTCTGTCAGAGAAATATGGTTTGTTTGCACTGATTTTGTTTTCAATACTATGTTAAGATGCTTTGTTTACTTTGATGTGTCCGAGTTTGACACAGAACACTTGCGTTCAATGTTGTGAATTGCAATTTGTTCATCCAGCAGCTGTTTATACTATCAATGTTCGTGTATTTGTTATGAATTTAGTTCTTTGGGGTTTGTACAGTGGCTGAAATTATAGAGAGCCGTAATATATAGTTGCGAGTCCTGATTAAATCCTGGGGGGTTGTGACTAATTGAACGAAAGAACTGAGCTGAAAATGACACTACTAAGGAAGTCATGGACTCCAAAGTAATTTGTAAGCATTTATAATAGGTGAACCTGGCTGTGACTGGGAGATATTTCAGACTGATCAGTGTATAAGAAAAGGGAAGGGCATTCCTTGATGATCACACAAGCTTAATGTTTTTTTTAAAAACAAAGCCACATGAGGGCTTAGAGGAAACCATCTTACAGTGAACAAGTATGTATGTTGGTTTATTAATAAGCTTTTGAAGACCTATGTCTCCAAGTGAGTTTAAGAGTCCTTTGCTTGTTGGGCAATCTCAACAGTCAAACCAACAATTACAATAATCTGTAACACAGTGAAGCGAGTATGAGGATGTGGTTAGGTTAAAGGAAGTCTTCTTGAAAACTGGCAACCCACTTTCTAATCTTGGATGATACTTTGTCTAAACCTTTCGTAGTTAGAATTTGGGTGGAATTTGTGTATTGCTCATTGTACTGCCAATAATTCTTTCTCAATGTTTTCTGCTTCCTTCAAAACTCTGGATGCAAACATTAAAGTGTATTCTTTCCCTTCACTCACTTGGGATAGTACAGAACCCAAATCATGATTGCTGGCATCAGTAGGTATTATGGTCCTTCTACCTGAATCATATCTATTTAGTGTGGGGTCTTTGTTGAGCGCAGATTTGATGTCCTGAAATTCTGTTTCACACACACTATGCCACTGAAATGTAACACCCTTCTTTACAAGTTTTCTCACGTTTATGGCTGTGTAGCTAGACCTGGAATACATTTTGAATAGTTCTCAGCCATTCCTACAAATGAAGCAACTTGTGCTTTATTACACGGACTGGGAAAATTTAGAAACTATTAACAAGCTAGACTTTTGGCCTGATACCTTTCTCAGAAATGTCATGCCCCAGGTATTGAATTGCAGTTCTATGAAGCTTACACTTTTCCTTGCTAAGTCTTAAACCATGTTCTAGAAAGATGTCTAGCACTCTCTTCATTCAACCTCATATTATGCTCTTCCGTAGTGTCAGCATATATTAGTACATCATCTTGAAAACATAGTACTCCTGTAACATCATGAAATAATTTGTACATAACTCGTTGGACAACCGCTGCGGCAGACAGTAGGCCAAATGCCATGTGTTTACATTGCCATGATAAATGCTGTGATATTTCTCGAATCAGGATATAGTACTATTTGGTGGTATGTGGACCTTAAATCTAACATACTCATAATTTTGGCATCCATTATGGTGCCCAACATCTCTGCAATATTTGGCAATGGATGTCTATCATGTATGACAGACCTATTTACTGACCACAAATTGCAAATCAATACAGAGTCTTAGTTTTCCATTGGTTTTATGTACAATTACAAGAGGGGACATCCAGTCAGAGGAGTCTGTCTTTTCAATCACTCCATTCCTCTTCATTTCTTTGTGTTCTTTCTTATTAGCAAATCTGATATTTATGGGAACAGCCCTCGCTTTCTGAACTACTGGAACATGATTCGATTTCATCCTTATTTTGTGCATGTAACCTCTAAAACAACCTAGTTTTTCTTAAAAACCTCATGAGTCTCAACTTTAGCAGATACATTTCCACTCTTACCATCCACCACATATACTACTTCTTCTGCTTTGGGATCTAACTTTATTTTCAGTCTCTTTTGATGAGACCAGCTTAATAGACTCTTCTGTTGGAAATCCTATCTTTGAACTGCATTGTGGTCCAGAAACATCCCAGTAAATCAGTGTGTTTCCCACCATATACTACAGGTCTGATATCCACCTTAGTAAGCTCATATTTTTCATGTAACTTAGTCTCAAATATTTTTCTTGGCATCAACGTGTATTTAGCACCACATTCTATAACCATTTCAAATTCTATACCATGTATCTTAATGGTTGACATTGGTTTTCGAGATCATCACACAACTCATCCATATATTGAACATCTTTTTTCTTTGTTCTACAGCAATTAATAAAATTACCTCTCTTGTTGCATTTTGTACATGTGGCCTTGACCGCTGAAAATGTGTCACTATTGGCAAAAAGAAATATGCTATCGCAACAGAAACATCTCTTCCTGTCTTCATCATCTCTCTTCTCCTTAAATCTTGTGCCTTTCTTTCTGATAACTGGTTTCTTCTTGTCTAATGTTTTACTTTGTATGGGTAATACTTCCCTAACTTCCACTTCTTCACTCTTCTTTATATCAGAATCTGTTGTCTTCCTTTCTAATTCTCTAATGCACTTGTGGGTGTACTCTGCCTCTTTAGCAACTCGAAGCACCTGCTTTAGAGAGGGATTGCTTTTAGATCAAAATGCTTCTCTAATCTTACAGTCAGTACACTCTAACATGAACTGATCATAAAGTCTTTCAGTTAGGGTGATTCCTAAATCACAAGTGGTTGCTAAACCCCTCAAGGCTGTAATGTACTGCTCCACCGACTCATTCAAAAACTGCTTCCTTTTGCCAAAGTGATACCTCTCCAATACTATGCTAATCGACTTCTCATAATGTTTGTCCAACATCATAACACATTCATCATACTCAGATAAGATAAATCAGTCGATTCTTCTTCAGGCAGGGTTGGTACATTTTCAAATTGTTCCTGACCATAATTCCCTAAACAGTGTAATAGTAGACACTTTTTCCTCTCATTGGCAACATTTAAACCATGTACATCTAGAACACAATGTTCAAACCTCTTCTTCCGCCTCTTCCAAGGAATAACAGGTTCACCTTGGCTTTCCAAAAAATAATTGTGAAACTAGTATTATACAGTATACACAAGAATATCCAAAATGCCCTGCTGGGAGAAACAATTGCAAACAGATACAATGTGTTAATTGATCAACAAGGTACTAAGTAAGCAAATATAACATTCACGAGCAAGCTATATTGTACGTATAAAATGTTGTAGTGTCAGTCACCCGCTGAGCGTTCACTGCAGTGGTTTGTTAAAAGCGTCCAATAAAGTATTCACCACTGCTCATAACACTGCTCAGTATGTGTGGCGGAGCAATATTTGTATTAGTTGCTGCAGCAACAAAATGGCTGCCACGTTATTTACGGTGTGCATTTATCTATTGTCTCCTGACGCGCGTCCACACGCAAAGGAACCAAGTAGCTATTACGCATTGTAGGCGTTGCTCTCGTAGATGCAGCCTCTGCCATTCTAGTGGTCGGTGAGGCAACATGGCAGAATCGAAGGGCGTACCGGAGAGAGAGAATGCTTGCGGCCGCTGAAGTAACGCTGCTCCTCTTGAAAGTCGGAGCGAGAATCAGAGATATTTGCAATTGAAAGCATAATCTGAATCCGATCCAAGTTCAGCAAGTAAATTCAACACCACGATCCTCTTGAAAGTCGCACCAGAGGTCAGAGATATTTGCAATAAAAGAGCTCTCTGACTCCAATCTAAGTTCCATAGGTAAACCAAGATGCTGCATATACACACTCAGAGGGAATAGTCAACGTAAACTACTGGGAGGCAATTATGGATGGTACAATCCAGGGCTCGCAGGATCTCAGCAGAAAGTGGCTGAATTTCTGGACGAGCCCTTCTACATCCACAGCCTCTGACAAAGCACTTGATAGCCGATCTAAATTCTCCAGTAGTAATGAGAATCTCAGGTCCAGGGCACTCATGGAGCAAACTCAGGAGAAAAGTAAACAGGATTCACAACGCCAGTACTTAGTGGGGCTCCAGCCTTGACCAGTGTGTCACCATTAAAAGGTTCCAGATACACCAGTATGTTTCTTCTTATTTTTGTTAAGAGCACCTGGGGTTACAGCCTTGTAAAGATGTTCCCCGATGTTTAACTCCTCTGATAAAACCACCAGAAGATGCCAAAGGGGTGGGTGGAGGGAGGCTATACTATCGAGCCCACCGCTCCTTAAAAGGTCCAGATACATATAAGCCAAAGGGGCTAAGAATCACCTTGGCTGGGGGTGTCCAGAAATTCCATTATAATAATAAGAATTATAAGGCATCAAGGCCAGTCCCCTCATGGGACCCGGGGCTCGAGAACCTGTAGAACGTGGACCTACTGGCGAACTGGCCTGAATTAGAGGAGTCCACTAATGAACTCTATGCCCGGAGTCAACCTGGCTCCAGTGCAACTATTAAGAGACATTTGAACCTGACTACCTTGGAATTAGGTAATCAACTGGGGTGGAGGTTTCAAAATAAAGGGCTTGAACGTCAAGTGAAAGAAAATTCAGTGAAGGAGACTAGTAGTCAAACCCATGCCCTGAGGACGTGGGATGGGGTGGGGGATACCGAACCCTCTCTATTAAGACACAGTTCTGAGGGAAAAAAAATTGCAGACTGGAACCACCCCATGACAGGTCTACAGAAGACCTGATAATGATAAAACCAGCCCGCCCAATGCCAACAACAGGTACACTAAACGGGGACTGTCAGTCATGAAATAACAAAACCCCTAACCATCGTGTTGCCCCCCCTTTTTGGGCAAGCACCCTCCGGTCTTCAGACAATCTTGGACAATCTCCTATTGGGGTGTGGATCACAATACACCCCCTGCATTAGTATCAAAGGCCCTATGTGCACTGTGTACTCCTAGATTACGCCTAATAACATACAACTATCTTACTACCGTGGGCAATAACAAATAACATTAAGACACAAAGAAAACACAAAGAATCGATTCAATTTATAACAATGGGATACATTTATTTATATACACACAGCTAAGCATAATGCATAACAATGCAGGCAGTTCTAATGCTATGTCTAATTTGCACCTTTTATACTTCTGGTGCAAAGCTACCATGCAGTAACTATGTAAGCCTGTGCTGCAAGTGTGTGGTTCTAATGTAATCTAATGCAAGCTTCAAGCATCCAACAATCCTCTCCTTCAACCTTACTTCCCATTCTGTTGTCTTTCCAGCTCTCTCTTTGCCAGGCCTCAATCACTCAGTGGCAGACCTCAAGACTGCCAACTGCCACGCTCTCTCAAGCTCTCTCTCTCTCTGCCTCATCGATCTCATCAAGGCCCATCAGTCTGCTGCACCAAGCACCATTTCCACCAGCTCCCTCTGTGGCTCTCCCGATCTCTCTCGAACTCTCTCGAACTCCTAATTCCTTTCTCTCCAGCCCTCCTGGTTATAGTCTCCAATGACACACAGATCTCTATGGTAACATTCTAAGAATGTCTCTTTCTGTCTCAGCGTTCTATATTCAGGACGTGCCTGCAAGTCTGTGTTTTGCGTGTACTTTTGTGTCCTGTCACTTCATGTGCTGTCAGCGTGACATAGAACTTTATATCTCTCTGCCTTGGCCTTCTGAGTCTGGTGCGAAAACACCATCTATTCCCTGTTTCTCCATTCACTGCACTGTAAGCACCACTCTTCATTATAAAATGCTCTTTTAGGGCCTGTTCCTCTCTTACAAAAGGCACCTCTCCATCTCTCCATCGTGCTCATGGCGCAGCCCCCACCCTTGCAGTCTCTCCGCGAAGCACACCAGCCAAGCTGATAAGCTTCCCTCTCGGACAAGGGTTCATGTTATCTACCAGTGTTCCATAACAAATTCCTGGTACAGTGTTAACCATCAATTTTTTGCGCTGAGCCCAGTGTCTTTCTCCATCAGAAAATGTCTCTCAAATGCCAGCCTAATGCTTTCTAACGTTTACACTATTCTCGTAATGCAAGCACTAACATAATGCAAAACTCATTCTAAGTAACTCAACATACATACATACATGTGTGTCAATCATATCTCAAAATGTGTCTCTACAAAGCATAACAATGTGTGTTATTCTAAATGGCTTTCCATGGCACTTCAAATATGCCAGTGTGTGTGTCATTCCAGGCCTAATTCGTTTCTCTCTAGTGCAAACATAAGTTTCTCTCACAGCCTAAGCGCTATTTCTAATGCAAACATAAATACATAGCATATCATGGTGAGTATATATCATGTCTCTAAAACACTACATGGCACTTCAGATATATGCAAGTGTCATTCTATTTCAAATGGCAAAGTGCAAAGTGGCAGCATGTTTCTCTCCTAATGGCAAGCAAAATATGCATACATATCAATCTATAAGCAAATCTGCAAATGCATACAAAGGTGACAGTCTAATATTGGATAGTGTCTACTTGAGCAATGTACTAATTAGAACTAAACAGAATGCAATAATGGAATGATTCCATAGCAAAGTAATGGTGATTGGGTAATGGTGTCTCTAATGTTTCTCTAACAGTGAGTCTAATAATGGGTAATGGTTCTCTACAGATAGTATGGATTCTTCTAATGAGTGTTATGATTCTTCTAAAGATAACAATCCCAGGCTCCTCATTTCACCAATTCACAGGACCGCCGAGACATCACAGAAATAAAGGAAACATCGAATTCTGATAAAGCAGCCATAAACGCCAGTACAGTCGCTGCACTGTCACTGTTGATAACTCTTTTCACCAAATTGTACGAGGCAATCAACGATCAGCTAAAAGACCAAAACACTATGATGGCGATGCTGCACTCCAAAATTGTCTTTGTTGAAGGTTTTATAGCGATGGTACAAGATAAGCTCGACATAAACAAAGAAGAGATGAACATTTTTCTACATTGGATTCTGGACCCCATTATTAAAGAGAAAACCAGGAGACGCAGGTCCAGGGAGCCAGGGGGAACCATTTCTGACTGGTCGAGGCAAGAGCTTCCATATACCAGCCCTGAGTGGCAACTAGCTCTATTGGCTGAAGCATATGGACAAAGAGCCCAGAAGCCAAAATGGGGGGTTTCAGGGCATACCAACAACAAACCTAATAGAGTTACCATTGAGGTAAAAAAAAATATCTTCAACAAAATGGTCAACAAAAACAGCATATCCACTCAAGTGTTTTCACTAGGTGCCCAGAGTGACCAGGGACAATTGATTGAGGGAGAAAATGTGGCATCACCGGAGGAGGTGGTAGAACTGCCTGGAACTGCAGAAGGGGTTGTGGGCCCTAAATCACAACCCCTTATCCTCAAGGAACCCATTATTCTGAAAGACCTGACAGAATAACCCTGTTTGTGAGGCTTACGAATCAAAAAAATAACCTAGGAGCTAAGCCTTAGGCTACTCAAAATCAACTAACAACTAAACACAAGGCTGATGACCATGCCACCAAAACAAAATCAAAAAACGCAAGACGATTCTTCAAAAATGTAACATTACCAAACATGGCGGAAGAAAACAAAGGGCATGGAGGGGATAAAAGACAAACCCAGAAAAGGAAGCGAAACGAAAGTTATATAACTCTGTGCTCTGGGAATCCAAAGAGCAGAAACATGGTAGAAGTGGAAGTGGATGATCAACTCTTGCAGATGTCTGTTTACTCAGTGGAGGATGAAAACAACAATCCCAAGGAACCTAAATCTAGATCATCAGGCGACGAACAGGAAGACAAACTCCTAAATCCTGCAAACACTGAGACCAGAATACTACTGACTCAGGATAGTCAGCCTTCTTCAGACGGATTAAAAATGCTGGAGCAAAGGAGGATGAATTCTAAAATGCTCCAAAACTCTGCAAATGTAATGTACCGTGATAATAGCCCTGTGAAGATCTTTACAACTTACAGGAAACAGGAGGGAGAGCGTACTTGGTCCTCAACGGACAGAAGTGGCACCTTAAGGTGGGGAAACAACATTGAGCGGAGGAACCGTAAGGGAGAAAATGGTCCTGAGGACTTCAACTGTATCCTAGGTGCTATGCTGGAAAGGATGAAACAATCAGACGATGGTCTGACATTAAACAGAAGCAACATCCTCAAAATTCTGCAGCAAATACTCAGACTGCGATGGTTAACAACAGACAGCATTTCCAAGGTGGCATTTCCTACAGAACAGAGATTGGACAAAATCATACTCTACTTTCAAGATGAGCTAATCAGGGAAGCCACACTAGAGGAATCATCAGCAATTTTATCCCTGGGATATACCATATGGGGGCTAACTGATTTAATAAACCAAAAGCCACCCAGGTGCCTGAAGTAAAACTTTTACGAGACGAGAAAGACGGTAACAAAAATCAAACCTCAAAAAGGGACACTACTTCCCAGGGGAAAACAAATGCATGGAAATTGGAGTGAAGGACTTCACACCCCTACCTATAATGGTGGGAAACCTAGATAGAACAGAAAGGGAAATAAAGTGTTGCAATAACCCAGAGTGTAAAACAGACAAGAGAGGATTGTGTCAATGGCTGGCGGAAGCCCTAGTGGTTCAAAAGAAAAGAGCTTAACCATTAATTCAAAAGGGTTTAGCTACATGGTCCTTGGTGAGCGGGAACACCAGAGGTTTGAACCATCTTTTTGGAAAGGAAGAGGGGTAACCACGAACTTGTTTGCCTTCAGGAGACGTGGCTACGAGAGCCCCCAATCCTCAATGGGTTCATTGTTCATTGTTCTTCTTAAGCCCGCTGTGAAGGGGGAAAAGGGAAGACCAGTTTCCGGTCTCCTGGCGTTGAGCAAAGCTAGAGCTCTATTTGAAATCGTGGAATCATGGAATTTAAAGCCATATATTCAACTGACAAAGCTCAGATGCAACAGGCTAAGGTCAAAGAAACCTGTGTGGTTTTTATTGTGTAATATCTACTGGAACTCAGCAGATATTGAAATTGCA
Source organism: Ambystoma mexicanum (assembly GCF_040938575.1). Classification (NCBI taxonomy): domain Eukaryota; kingdom Metazoa; phylum Chordata; class Amphibia; order Caudata; family Ambystomatidae; genus Ambystoma; species Ambystoma mexicanum. Next base: position 667,218,620 of record NC_090922.1, read on the forward strand.
TACCAGGGAAACTGGACTCATTGCGTGACCATCGTGAAGGGCCTATGGTCATCATTTGTGGAGATTTCAACATGTCTGTGTCATTTGATGTTGAGGAGGTCCAATTTCATCATGATCAAAAAACAGATGGATCCCTAGTCAAAGGCCAACATTGGATGGAGGAGCCACACCTACAGGACCTACATATGTTAAACAAGAAAAGCGCGGGCGATATCCCAGCGCACCACACGTGATGGTGAGGCAACACAAGGAAGGTGCTGGACTACGTCTTTGTTTCTGGAAACCGCCTCCAATGGATCTCTTCTTTGTAAATTAGCCAAACAACTAGCAGTGACCACAATATAGTTAATATTCTGATGAACAGAACAATTTGGCCTCCACAAGACAAATTTGTATGCCTGGTATCCATCACATAAGGTTGTATCCACCTAAAAATTGATGCTGTAAAAATCAAAAGATTGGCGAATCAGATAAATACCTGAATCTCTGCTCAAAAGAACAATGAGGATAACACCTGGGAGTACTCCAGACTCCTGTTGGCCTTCATGGAAACAAGATCTTTGGGCTCCAAAGCATCCTACAAACATAAACATTGCTACGATCACAACATAGTAGTGGAAAAACATAGGCTGAGGCGAGACTTGGGGAAATTAAAAAGAGCAAATAGCCCAGATTCCTTCCCATTAATAAGATCTAGAAGACAACAGTACAAAAAATTGATTAAGGGAAGGAAAGCCAAATTGCTGCAGGAAGATTCTGAGCTGATGATGCAGAGCATCTCAACTAAGCAAAAAGGCGAGATCTGGAAACACCTTAATGCCCTTGACACCCCCCAGGATGACATTCTAGGAAACTCAGTTGCTGTGCAGGACTGGATGCAGCATTTTGGAAGAGTTTTTAATGGGGATGAAGAGCTACAGGTCGAAGGGGAAACAGACTTTGCCAAGGAATGGACCTTTTCAAATGAAAAAGAAGCCATTCTGGGAATTATCCTCAACGCAAGCAGCTCAAGAGCTCCAGACCTGGACAGGCTTAAAAAATGCTCACCTAAAAGAAGAACCAGAAATCTGGGCCAATGCTCTGACTACCTTGTTTGCCTATGTCAAAAAGCGAAAGAAAGTACCTCTGTCTTGGAAGTCCTCCATAGTTTTCCCCGTCTTCAAAAAGAGGTACAGAAAAGATCCTAGTAACTATCGACCTATAGCCCTTTTGGACTTTGGCAGCAAGGTCTTTGCCAAATTAGTGTTGGTGGGCCTGAAAAAATTGATTAAGACCTCGGGTAGCCGGCAGTCTGGCTTTGTTAAGGGCATGATCACGTCTTTTAATCTATTTGTGATCAACCTTTTAAAGAACCCCCAAAGGAAAACCAAAAGCAAACTCTTTGTGGCATTTATAGACTTGGTGCAAGCCTTTGACTCAGTCGACAGAAGGAAACTATGGACTAAACTGTCAATGTGGGGATTCCCGGAAAACCTGCTGGAGGCTCTTGAAGACCTGCAGACTGACACAACCCTTTGTGTATGGCTAGATAAAGGGGGGGTCCCTCTCAGCATCAATTCCAACAGCTAGAGTCCTAAAACAGGGGTGTCCACTTGCACCAGCCCTGTTCAATTTGTTCCATTCGGACCTCCCTGACTCTTTGTACAAAACTCTGAGTTTCCCACAGAACATTGTAGGGGAGAGATTGATCATTTAGTCTATGCCGATGACTTGGTCCTAATGGATCAAACCTACATAGGCCTACAAAGGCAACTTAAAGCCCTGGAAAAGTACATCTTTGAGAACGGACTGAAAATAAATGTGAAGAAATGCAAAATCCTGACCCGGGCGAGGGGGAGGAGACCGGGAAAAAAATCTGACACCTGGGAAATGAAAACTTGTCAGAACTAACTTCAATTTTGTACTTGGTGGGCTGTATAAACACAGCCCTAAGAGACCTCCCTCATGAACGCATGCCGAGGAAAAAAAACAAATCATTGGGCCTCATTATGAGTGTGCCAGTATCGGTAACAATGGTGCCGGTAAACTACTGGCACCGGTGCTTCCGTCCTCCCCATTCCCATTGAGTCCTATGAGACTCAAATGGAAATGGGGAGTTACTTTTTCCGACTCCTGGTCGCAGGGACTGCCGGGCTGTAATGCCCCAGTGATTCCCCATTGCTAAGGCGCCGGAAAAAAAAATGACTCTGGCGACAGCCGTGCCGTTTTTACCGGCACGGCAAGGAAAACTGATCCAAAGAAAATATGGGAGATTTTCCATTACAGCAGCCCAAACTTTCTATAAAGCAAAGGTAGTGCTTATAGTCACATACGGAGCAGAAACATTCCTGGCTCTATCTTCAAACATCTGAGACCATCTAGAAAAAATCTACTGGAAAAGCTTGTTGAATCTCCCAAAATGTCTCTCAATGGCAGTAGTAAGGCAAGAGCATGTTACCTAGAGAAATCTTGCTTTCCTACGGAAGGTTACAGCAATTGATCAGACAAGAGGATTCGGGATGCTGAAGAGGGCTCTACTGGGAGTAGGTGTCACGATCCCTGTCACACGCACACGCACACCTGTACTGGCCTGGAACCTTGCTGTCCCTATGGCACGCCTCCACCCCCCATCCCTTTCTCCCTTCCCACTCTGGGACTCGCGTGGACTCACTGGCAGCTCGCGTGCACGGGCGCTCCTTGTCCGTAACAGAGCTCCTGCCAGACTACGGCCATTTCTGCACTGGCAGCTACCTTGGCGTCTGGGATTGCGAAGGACTAACATCGGGCTTCCGCGTCGCGGGACTGTAAGGTCACGTGACGCGCTTGTCAACTCACGTGATCCAGTAGCGCACCACGTGACCAGAAGCGCGAGTATTTAAACACAGGAAGCACGGGTACTCGCTGCTTCACAGCTGTGCTTTGCATCCTGTTTGGCGTCACGTATCTCTTTGGACTTCTGGCTACTCTTGGAATCGACCCTGCCTGTTCTACGGACTCCTCTTGGATCAACCATATGGCTTTGTTACCTTGGACGTGTTTTGGCTTTTGATCGCAGACTGTTATTTGGATTGCCTCCCGGATTATCCATCTTGCATCTGGTTCCTTTTGGACTTCCTGTTTCATAGCTCCATAGCTGACTACCACGCTACCATCATCAGGTGGAAAGTGGACTACCACTCCCTCTGGAGTACAACGGTCCACGTGGGTCCCGGATCTCTCTCTTAGGTTCATTACCTCCTCCTTGACCCCCCTTGGTAAGACCTTTTGCATTGTTTCTGGCACTGTGGTTATTGTTAGTTGCTTGGTAATTAACCTGTGTTTTCTTGCAGCAGCTTGGGGTCCCAGAGGTTCGCGGTCCCGGATTTGACCATCTCTGCCTGTGGCCTCAACGGTTGCACAGAGAGTGACTTTGGGTTCTCTCTGTGCGGCATTTGGGGACGGAGGCCTCTTCTGCCTACACGACACTCAAGTCTCAACAGTAGGGGATCGTGGGATGCAGGATTGGAAGAGCACCTGTATGGGAGCCTTGGACCACATCACAGCAACAGAATTGGTGACCAACCCAGACTCAGTGAAAACTAGGATCTGGCGACAGGATTGGATATTGATGCTGGACAAAGCCAGCAAAGAAAACATATGCCTCCAGGAGACTGTAACAAGGGTCCCCTACAACATATTACCTAAATACCTGTTGAGGTGTCCTAATTATGCAATAAGAACAAAATGTATGAGGTTCCGGTTGAACCTCTATCCAACTCAGGAAGTCTTGGCTTCTAGAGACAAGGGGACAAAGAGGCCCACTGGCTGTAGACTATGTAAACTGAAAGAGGAGAGAGAAACTTTAAAACACCTGGTCCTATTCTGCCAGGCACTCACAACTTCAAGAGCGTGAATATTGGCTGTTTTTTTGAGGAAAGCAAGACCTTCACTGCAGACGAATGGTGGTCCTCTCTCCTGTCAGGCGAGGGAACCACACTAATCATTACACTGACGACCTTTCTGGACATGATTTCTAAAGTGATAGAAACTTTAGCACAAAGATGGGGGAAAGAAAATGAGCCAGAGACCTGAAAGCGATATTCAATCAACACTACAGCCAAGTCAATGCCTAGTCTGGGATGCTGAGGAAAACCCTTATTAATGTATTTTTATGTCTAGTTCAGTACTCTGGATGACCACCCTTGTATAACACCCCCCTCTTAGAATCCCCCTGACCCCACTGAGCCAAGAAGTAGGTTTGTTTTGCAAATTAAAAGGTTTATTTGAGAATTTAAACAATATATATATATATATCACTCTTTATAATAAATTAATATCTGATAGTACACTTAGACATATGATGTTGATCAACAATGGGTAATCTGGCACTAGCATACTTCTTTACAATCAATGAGGAGTTAGTATAGGATGGATAAAGTAGCAAAAATACGTTTACGATTTCAAGGGAAAAGCAATGAGGAAAAAATGCAGTACAGAAATACTTGATATGATTTTAGCAAAAGATAAGATGATCACTTTTTCTCTGGCAATTCACCCCCCTCCCCTATGCAATGTAAGAAATGGAAGGAGATGCAAAGAGGAGCACACAGTTCTCAGGAATGCAATCAAATACAATACGAAATTCAGTTCCCCCCCAGCAAGCTTAGAGGAAACAGGTAGGAGTTTGAAACACAGGCCCAAAATGCTTTTTAAATGTGATGGCAATGGATGGGAAAATGTGCCAACTAATTTTAATTCCCTCTAGAGATTCAGGGTGAGTGGGAGATGCGGGTTGGTATTAGTTCAGGCTCACTTTAGCAATGCTCTATGATTTATTACCAAGTTGCAACGGATTTTAACAAAAGAAAGAATGGAGCTGATATTTTGACAAGTGGGGAAATTGAGCGACTATAAGGAGTAGGAAGTCAAGTAATTTCTATGCTTGTTGGAAAGCTTAGATTCTAAGCTTTCAGAGGAAAGTTAAATCCCGTTCCTAGCCCAAACGGTTCCAGAGATACGGATGATTAAATAAAGGTAGTTTTTCGGATTTAAAGTAAACTCAAAATGACAGGTGACAGTAGGAGGCAGTTCTACTTAGGTTAAAATAGTTTGGATTAGATTATTTGAACTAAGAGATTGGGTTCTGCCCAGTTCTGGCGGTACTCACAATATATTTTGTGCAGGAATGGGCCTCGCCACGGATCTGTTCAGGTTTGGACTAGACTCTGGTTCTGGTCTCGGCACTTCACAGCGATCTGGGTCACTGGTTCTGCTCACAGCGGTCTGGGTCAGCTCTGCTCTGCTGGTCTAGCCTCTCTGGATACAGCGGGTCAATCAGGCACCGGTTCTGCTCACAGCGGTCTGGGTCTCTGGTTCTCTCTCTGGCAATTGCTCTTGGCAAAAGAATTCAGACAGCTCGCCCGGCTGTTGAATAGTTTGGTTAGTTTTGAGGCCTTCTGAAGAGGATTCAGCTGTTGGATTCAGGCCTCTCTGCTCCAAATTCTGGAGTTAATTTCTGCTACAGATTCTGGAGATTGATGGATTTGAAGTCTGGATCTCTGGATGTGAAGTCGTCGGTCAGCATGCTCCGCAGCAAATGGAATTGAATCTCTCTACCTGTCCCAGCAGTCTCTTTTTATGTGTTTTGGAAAGTGGGTGTGTGCGTTGGTCATAACTAAACCTGCCCCTCTCACTTATCATTGGCCAATTCCTCCTCTCTCCCTTGATTGGGGGAAGGAAATGTGAGTCAGAGTGATGCTGTAAGTTGTATGGTCAGAGGAACCTCCCCTTGTCAGATTGCACACAAATCTATTTCTGACCCAAATACATATTTATCTATGTACCATTTTTCTAATATTATAGGTCCAGTTTACATATTTTCTGTAGCACCAAACCATCCGATCCCTGTCTTTGTACGATGTCGTGTCCACTGATGACAGAATTCTCCCCTTTTCATCCAGATAACGACCTCTAAACCTTTCCAGATTTTACACACATGTGCACCAGGGGTATGGGTTACAGATGATAAAGTGTCAGATTTTTAACATGCATACATTTGGAGTGAGAACCTGTTTTCCGCTAGCAACCCCCCAGAATACACCACAGGGTCCTAACGCCTCTTAAAATGTTCACAGAAAAATCATAAAAATAATGATATTACTTTCTGACAGGTCCGCACTATGAGTTATCTATCTTTTTAAAATTATGCTCTGGTCAAAAAGGGGTGTGGCTTCCCACATCACATGGTGGAATAACTGGTTTATCCACTTCCCCCAAGCCAGCTTGTTCACAGAGGCACAGCTGCCTCCCCAGTTTCTCCCAAGAAGAAGCTATTTTACGACGCCCCCAATATAACATTTGCCTGAGTCCAGGACAGGCCTTTGTTCAACTCCCTGTAGTCCCCAGCTGCTCCACCCCTAATCTAATCAGAGAGGTGACAACTCCTTTTGGCAAGGGGAAGAGTGGCTGAGCAGGTTTCAACTCCTGTCGGGGGTAGTTGTCAGGCAGAATCCAGTTTCATTAAGCCAGGTTTCAGCTAAATGTCACTTTTTGTTCCCAGTTTAAATCACTTACAATGTTTACATATACATTAAATAATTACTTCCTTCAAGTCATTTCAGAATATAGTTTTACATTGTATCCACCTCTTAGCCAGTCTTTCCTTGGTCTGGTTTTGTTTCATTTGTTCAGTTTTACACAAAAGTCTGGTGGTTTTAAAACGCCAGCTTTCTGATAGTGGTCAGTACAGGTAATGCAACCATTTTTGGAATTAAGAAAATGAATTCCCCACAGTTCTGAGTTGCTTTTTTGGCAATCAGCATTGCCATTCCCAATGGTTTCAGGCTACTGTGTGTGTAGCCCAATGGTGGTTTTAGGCAGTGCCCTCCTGTGCTCACAACATAGGCAAAATGGGTGGCAGCCTATTCTTCATGTTTTCCCTTTGCACTCTCTGGGGAGTTCTGGCCATCATGATGTTTTCCATGCCAGTACTGCCCAGTTTTATGGTAGGGCTTGGATGTATGGGTAAAAAATCCCACAAGCCCCCCCTCTTGCGATGGCCATTCTGTCCCTTCGCTGATGGAACTCGCAAGATCTGGGATGTTCGCCTCCTCTTCTTCCAATTCCATGGATGGCACAGTTCAGCATCTTTTCCTCCCTCCAGTCGATCAAGCAGTTCTCCTTGCTGGTCCTGATGGGAGGATTGGGCGGTACCCCGGGCCCCTCGGGTCTCTGCTCCCGGTCCCCGGTCGTCCTCCTTGGTCAGTCTCCATGGTTTCATCTCTCCTAGGATGATAAAGCAAAGCGGCAATACCTATTCGTAGACATTTCTTCACCACTATTAATGGTGTGGCGAACATATACATTTTATGAATCAGAAGATATGAACATATACATTTTCTTTTTTAAATTAGGAGACAAGAACATCTGTATATACAAGGATCACAGAATTTCATATGCTATATGTGGACTATTTTAGGGTTGGAACTGAATTACTCTGGAGCGGCCCCCTCTGGGATTCCAGTGGATTCCTCCAGTTGTTGCAGAGTGTGCCTGGGCTGGCAACACTTTAGCTGATTTATATGTACCCACTTGTCTTCCCCTTCCGCCAGACTGCCTTTGGGGATGCAGATCTTATAGGCAACAGGGGAGATCTTGTCTATAATTTCAAATGGTCCCTTCCATGTAGGCAAAAATGTTCGCTGTTTGGCCTGGTTCCTTTGGAAATTGTATAGATAGACCCGGTCCCCCACAGTATATTCCTTCCTGGTGGTCTTCAGGTCATAGTGGGTTTTCATGCTATCAGCTGATCTTTCTAGATTCCGCTGAGCATAGGCAAAAGCATGCTGAAGGTGTTTCCTTAAATTCTCCACATACTCATGAGTTGTGGAGGCATTTATCAGTGTCTGCTCTTGGGTCCTGTAGAGCAGATGCTGGCGAAGCACCATCTTGCGTCCGGTCATCAACTCAAATGGTGACATTTTAGTTGCAGATGAAGGGGTAGATCTGATGGCCATTAGGACCAGAGGTAACCGGATATCCCAACTTGGCCCACAATCTGCCACAAACTTTTTTTAATATGCTCACAATTGTCCGGTTGTAGCGTTCTACTGCACCAGAAGAAGCTGGCCTGTAAGCAATGTGTAGCTTCATTTTCACCCCCAGTATCTCCCACATCTTTGTCATTACTTCACTGGTGAAGCGGCTACCCCTGTCTGACTCAATCCTTTGAGGTAGATCAAAAGGGGAAAAGATGTGGTTAATTATCAGGGCAGCTGCTATTTCTGCCTTGCAGTTTGGGGCTGGGAGTCATTCCACCCACTTGGTAAGCAAGCATGTAACGGTCAACATGTACTTGTTTCCTCTAGACGAGCGGATTACAGGGCCTACAAAGTCGATTTGCAAATCTGACCATGGCAGTGTCATCCCCCTCTTTTGGAGTGGCGCATGGTGTGTGAGGGATGATGGCTGAAATTGTGCACACACAAGACACCCCTTCAAGTATTGGTAGAGGTCCTGCCCCATGTGTGGCCAGTATGCTACCTCTCTTAAGATTTCCAGTGTTGTGTGAAACCCCCTATGACCGGCGGTAGCCACATCATGGGCGTGGCTTAACATCAGGCTTCGGAATGAGGTCGGAACCACTCACTGATCGTGGCCAGCTTTGGACTTCCTTACCAGCAAACCGTCTTGAATTCGGAACATTTTTGGACATTTCATCAACACTCTTAGGTCCTCTTTCCCAATGTAATCGGTATCCGTCAGGGGAAAGTTCTCAGGGTCCTCAAGGTGTTGGTAAAACTTACCAATGATTGGATCCCCCTTCTGAGCTGTAATTAAATCAGCATCAGGGGTCTCCTTACTCCATTATGCAGTTGAAAGATCATTGTGAGCATTTGTCTGGGACCTAGTGATAGCAGTGACCTGGATTTCCCCCAACAGGGACTCTATTTCGATTAGATCCCCTTGGATGGCCCCGGTTTTGGCCAGCTGATCAGCTAAGTCATTTCCAGTTTTGTCTGGTCCCTCTACTTTGGAATGACCCTTGATCTTCTTCCAGTAGATGGTCATCCCATTCAAGGTGACCAGATCATCAATGTTTTGGATTAACTTCCCATGTTTCAGGGGTTTGTTATTAGCACATAACATGCCTCTGGTTTTCCAATTACCCAGGTGCTCCACGAACCCGTTCCGTACATAATCCGAATCGGTGATTATGACCAGTTCGTGGAGTTGATGCTGGCCAGAAGTGAGGATGGCCTGATGCACAGCCATCAATTCTGCCACCTGACTACTTCGGGGACCAATTTTGTATCCAGCGGAGGGTTCTGGTGACTCATTCACCCATGCATTCCCTACGCCGGCCACCAGTTCTTTCTCCCCGTTGTCGTCAACATGGTACGAGCATCCATCCACATAGACAGTGGGCATTCCCTCACACTTGTCTTCTTCAAAGACTTTGTGTGGGGAATTAAGGTATGCCTCCATGTTGTCCTTGATTTTTAGACTTTCGTCCTCGAGACAGTTTTCTCTGGCACAATCATGCAAGTCAGCCAGACCTTGCGCGAGGGGACTCTTCTTGTTTTGGCCATATCTGACCTCCACAGGAAAGCCTTGCATTGACAGAATCCAGGAAGTAATTCGGGAATTACTCACATTTCCGGACCGGATTCTGTCACTTTGGAGATATTGCAGAGGCTGGTGTGGAGTCTCCACTATGATGTGTTCCCCCTGGATAAACGGGCGGTAATTCTTCAATGCCCACACCGTTGCCAGGAGTGCCTTCTCACAATCGTTGAATTTTTCCTCCACAGAGGATAAAGTTTTGCTCGCATAGGAGATTACTTTATTGACATTGTCATGGTTTTGGTATAATACTGCCGTCAAGCACGTATTAGAGAACCCCGTCTCCAGGAAGAACTCCTTGTTTCTGACAGGGTAAGCTAGGCAAGGCGCTTGTGAGAGGCTTCTTTTGAGTTGTCTTACTGCCTCGGATTGTTCTGCACCCCATTCCCACTTGACCCCCCCTTCAAGAGATGAATCAGGGGTCTGGTGATTTCTGCATAGCCCTCAATGAACTTTCTGCTGTAATTAGTCAGTCCAAGGAGGCTCCTTAGTTCCCGCAGAGTAGTGGGGCCTTTCAGTTTCTGAAGTGCTTCCACTTTCTTTTCCTGGGGACAGAGACCCTGAGGAGTAATCTCATGCCCCAAGAAATTAACACGGGTTCTACACCACTGTGCTTTCTGAAAGGAAAGTTTTGCTCCGGCGGCCCTCAACTGTGTCAGAACATAACGGATCTCCGCTATGTGTTCTTCCACAGATTAATTTTTGATGAGGACATCATCTACATAAGCCAGGTTACACCTCGCACCCAGGTCGGGCATGGCCTTATGTAGGAAAATGTTGAATTTATTGCCGGAGTTGAGGTATCCGAAGGGAGTCCGGGTCCATGTGTACTGCTGGCCCCCAAAGGTAAAAGCCAGTTTGTATTGGTCCTCCCTACTGACAGGCACGGTCCAGTATCCATTGGTCAGGTCTATTGCTGTGAATACCCGTGACCCCTGAATCTGGGCCAGCCCTTGGTCAATTTAGGGCAGAGGCCATCGGGAAGTATGGACCCATTTGTTGAGCTCCCTAAGGTTGGCGCAGAGTCTCCACTGGCTGTTTGGCTTCAATATTCCCAGCACCGGATTATTGAAAGTGCTGTGGACTGGACGGATTATTCCCCGGGACTCAAGGTTCTTAATTATTTCAGTAAGGGACTCCATGGATGCGAGAGGCAAACGATATTGCTTCACAAACACCGGAGTCATGCCAGGGTCCGTGGGAATTGTTGTGGTGTGGATGTCAGTGCGACCACAGTCATATGAGTCTACCGCAAAGAGATCTTGGAAATCCAAGAAAACTTGTTTCAACTTTTGCTTCTGTTCCAGAGTCACACATGCATCAGCTAGGTTGACTCTCTCTTCCACCATCTGCCTGAAGCCTGTAAAGACTTCTGGTTTGGCTATCTCAGCGACCTCCTCCAGCTGGGTGGAGAAGTCCCTGGTCAGAGTACTGATTTGGACTGGAGGCCTCAGGTGGGAAAGGCAGCCTTCATGGACCTGGAAAATCACCTCATCCCTCCTGAAGTCACAAGTCACATCTTCCTTACCATAAGGGCAAGAAGTGTACACCAGGAAGTTCCCCCCATGCCGGGTGAAAATCCTGTCTGGTGTTGTATTGTCCTCACTGTCACTGTCAAAACAGTCCTTGGGGATTGGTCCTAACAGTTCATTTCCTAAATCAATGGAGAAATGTCGGTCATCAATCGCCATTCCAATAATGGTGCCTGCGGCTACAGTAATACTCTTTAAATCACTGTTATCCACCTCTATTGGAATGGTGTCATGTTCTATGTTGACTAATGGTGTTGGGTTTACCCCTAACCCTTGCTGTTGGAGAGAAGCATTTAGATGGATATAAACATCAGGGTTTTTCAATTTTTGTCCTCTTTTAACTTTCACTCCCAGGGAGAATTGTCGGGTCCTTTCTGGGATGGTGACTTCCTCTTTGATCTGAATTTCAACTGCATAAGGTAGCAATTGAGCTGACCTAAATGCTTTTTCTGGATCATCAAAGCCCGTGGAATTATCCGCTAATCGGGACCAAGCTTTGAAGTTTATTAGGTCCAAACTAATGGCAAAGCGATTGAGAATGTCACTGCCTAAGTAAAAGGCGGCAGTGACGTCTCGCACGACCCAACAATTATGGACTATGCTCTTGTTTCCAATGGAGATTTTGAGCATACACCTGCTTGGCAGGAGATGTTTGGAATTAGGTGCTTCCAGGTCCATTTCCCATTTGTCTATCAGTTTGAATATGGGAATGGCTGGATCTTTTGGGAGTTGGCGGAACATGGCTTCGCTGATGAAGCTCTTACCGTCGTTCACACAGACTCGAGTGAGAACAGAGTCCTTCCCATCATTTAACTGAACAGGGATGAACAACTGCTCTCCAATTTGCTGAATATCAGCCAGGCTCTGAGCTGATTTCAAATCTTTCTGGACTATAGGAGTGGGAGTTTCTGATTGTGGATTAGTAAAGAATTTCAGGGTGTTTCCTTCCAGTGTGGAATACCACCTTAAACTGGAAGGAAGGTTGATTTTCAGAAATAGAGAGGACCCCCCATCACCAGTCTGTTGTCCTACTGCTATTACTGTCACGTCTGGAATTTGGTTGTTCTGGAAGTGAAATTCTACTTGGTCATATTTTTGTTCAACCATGTGGCAGGTGCCGTTTAAACTAACATAGTTGACACTCTGTTTTAATTTTATTGGTCGGCTAGTCTGGGTCCAGAGGACCTTGTTTACACAATCTATTAGGGGTGACAACCTTCTCAGGAGGTCATTCCCTAGTAAACAAGGGGTGCCCTCTGGAGTCACTACTATGACCGGGTGTTTCACTTTGTGTCGCCCAATTTTGATGTCCAAATCTGCAGTCCCCTCGACAGGAATTTCCTTCCCGTCAAAGTTCTGCAGTTGTCCAGGAAGAGAGGTGAGAGGAATACGGTAATTCTCTCCTCTTCCTGCATTCAGTTCATCAAAGGCCCTTCTGGAGAGAAGGGTAGCTTGAGATCCAGTGTCCACCAGTGCCGCAATTGTACCCTGCCCCTGTATTTGTACCGGGGCATAATATCTTCCCTCCTTCTCCTTAAGGGGGGACAGATAATGCACATTTTTGGACAACTGGTGGGCTAACTTTCTGGTTTCGGACATTGCTAGCGAAGAGATTTGGGCAGAATTCTGTGTAGCGTCTTGGGAATCTGAAAGAAAATGTTGGCAACTGGAGATCAGAGCCATTGTGGGTTCCCCTGGTTCCGGTTCTGGGCCGCCCCCCCCTTTTTGGAGGCAGTCATCAGGATGGGTTTGACCCAGGGGATTTCAGTATTGTGGGTTCTGGGATGAGATGATGGGCGGCGGTAGCTCAGTCTCCATGTCTCCCCAGTCTGAATTGGCATCCCTTAGGACCCATTTTTTCTTGGGAGGAGTTCCCCCATCTCTGAAGGAGAAGATCCTTTTCCCAGGATCTTCTGAGGATCCCTCTCCCTCAAATTGGAAGACCTGTACCTCCTCCACAAAGTGGGTCTGTTTGGGTCCTTTGTTTCTCCTACCCCCCCTCTGCTCCTTGGGAGGCAGGCTTTCAGGGGCAGGAGATTTTGTTTCTGGTTCCTGGTTTTCCAGGGGCTGTTTACAAGTTGGGAAGGAAGCTTCCTCCAAGGCTTTACACCCCTCTGCCCCTTGGGCCTCCTCCCTGGGAACCGGTGGGTTATCGGGGTGCTGCCCCCGTCATTGTTCTGGAGCACCAGGTCCAGAGTTTGGGGCATTCTGCGATGGCATGCTCATCTGAGGGTTCTGTTGAGCCCTCAGTATGTGACCCAGATCTCGTCGCCATATTTTGGACCTGGCGCTCAAGTTGTGAAACCCGCTCAGGCTGGTACGGGGCTCTATTTTCTCCCCTGGGCTGATCCCGGGAAGTGTAGCTATCCCTTCTCTGGTAGTACCCCTGGTTGGGAAGATTTTGGTACCCCTCCACCCTTGGCCTCCCCTCTCCCGGATTAGGTTGTCTGGTCTTAGGGAATTGGGGAAAGAAGGATGGATGATTTTGGGGCTGGAAATTGGGTGGATACCTGGGGAAAAAGTTCTGCCCAGGATTTGGTGAATTTCTGCCCTCCTGGGGGAAGTTAGGAGGGAAGTTCCCCGGGTCAGGTGCTTGGTTGGATCCCCCCCCCTTGGGCTGGAGGAGTCCACACATAACCCAGGATTGGTCGGTTTCCCTTGTAGCGGGGACTTACATAGTCAGGGGGGCGGGGGACCCCATTTGTGGGACTACCTCCTCGACTCCCTGTCTGTGACTGGCCCGAGGGCCTTCTGGGATGTGAATTATTTGGTGCAGGCAGGTTTTTAGGCCCCCCCCCATTTACAAATCTAAAACGGGGGCAACCTTTACCTCTGCCACCTTGGCAGCAGCAGGGGTGATGTTGGTTTTGGGGTTTTTCGGCGTGTTATTTTTATTTTCGATAGGCTTCTGCACCTCATAGATCCGGGAAGCCTGTTCAATGACCCAGTCTAAAGATCTTTTCTCATGAAAAAATCTCTCATGAGCTGGGTCATTATGTATTTGGGTAAGGCATGGAAAAACGTATTGATAAATTCTCTGCTATCTGTGCGCACCCTTCTGGTGGTCTGCGCAAAAGCACGCTTTAATTCTTGCACAAACTCTTGTGGGGCCTGATCCTCCCCACATTGCAAATTGTAGGCGGCCTTGCGAGCCTCTTGAGGATTTCTGTGCACAGAAAAAGGTTTCAAGATGGCCGCCCTGGATGTGGACCACCTTGAATGGTTTTGATCCTCCAGCCCCGCAAAGAAACTGGAGTATTCTGGTGAGAAGGTCCACTTTACATATTGAATACAGCTTTGGCTGTCCTTCAAATGGAAAGTCTCCATCATTTGCTCATAGAGCTCCAAGTGTTCCCAAACAGAATACTTGGCGTTCTTATGATAAGGCGTGATGACACTCCTTATTGCCTTTATTTGTTTCAATGGGACTTAAGCAAGGCCCTTTTTGCCTTATTGGCCTTTTTGGTTCGGGTAACCCTGGTCCATTCATCCTCCGACTCAGAAGCGCTGCTCCCAGAGGTGCCCGTCTGATCTTCCAGGTTTTCCCGGATTCTGCGAGCCTGGGAATGGCTGGCAGAATGTGAGGACCTGGTCTCCTGTGTCCTGTGACGCTCAGAGGAGTCTTCAGATCCCTCCTTGCTACCAGGATTTACTGGGTATCCCCCCCACTGACCTAACTGGGCAGAGGTTTTCAGGATGCCCTTAATGGGCCTACTCTCCTGGGGTTCCCCACTAAATTGCACTGTGCTTGGGTGCCCATACCCGGATGCCCGCCCCTCCATTCCTGGGAAGTACTGGCCTATGAGCCCCATACTTCTAGCTGGATAGTAATCTGCCATCCCCGTGGCCCTGGGCTCATGTGCGCGAGGGGACATGGGGGTGGCAGAGTCCAGGGACTGGGAGAGATGAAGGCCTCTGGTACTAGGGCTCCTGAGGTTATGCTCAGGAGTTTCTCTTTCCCAGCGAACCTCATCTCTATCCGCCCCTGCTTCCTGTTGCAAAGCAAGAGCCTGCGCTTTCAGTTCCTCAGTTAAGGCTTTACTAGATTATATCAGTCTTTCCTGCATGGCTACCTGTTGCTGGAGCCTATCATTGTGCTGACAGAGAGCCTCATTTTCTCTCTGTGCCTCCTGATTGGTCCTGGAGTACTGGGCCAGTTTCTGCTGCAAGAGGGTTACCTCCTCAGTCCCATCCCTACTGGCCTGCTCCTTTCTTGCCAGAGCATCCTCCACCCTCCTGGTGTGCTCTAACAAGTTCTGGTGTTCTTTTTGGAGGTCACCCAGTCCCTGGAGGGCCAGGTGATTTTCTTCCATTTTCCTTTTTAAGTGGCAGACTTCCTGGCCTAAGGTATCCCTTTCCTGACTAAGAGCCTGCATCTGTGCCGCCAGGTCGTCCCTTTGCCTTTGGAAGGCACCAGCTTTCTGGCGCTCCTGGTCAAACTCCGCCTGGGTATCCAGGTCTTTCAAAATCAGTTTATTGCTTTCCTATTTTTCCCTATCTAGGTGGCTTTGCAGGGTGACTACCTGCTCAGCACATGCCCTATTGAAATCTAATTGTTGCTCCAGCTTTTTCTGGCTCTGCAGTAGGGTGTCCAAACCTTCTTGGTACTCCCTCTGTAAGGCCAGAAATCTGGTATCCTGGTCAGCCTTTTCCTGTTGCAGCACATTCATATCCTCCTTTATTTTAGTGATGTACTGTCTGCTGTCCTTTTCTGACTCCTGGCTCCTGAGCAGCGTCTGCTCAGAAGAGTCCAGATCAGATTGGGCCTTCTCTAACGCCATCTGTTGCCTATTTGCCAGATCTTGGCCTTCAGCACATTTGTCCTGCATGGCTCCCATATATAGGTACAAATATGCCGCTATCCTGGCAATCTTATTATGTTCATCTTTGGCCTTAGGGGCCATATATAGTTCACTCAGGGCCACATGTAGGGGACCCTGATCTCTCCATGTATCTGACCCTGTTTCAGTGACCTGTTGCGCGATTGCCTGCAACCAGACTGTTTGGTCCTGATGAGTCCACTCACCTCTCACAAATAGCTTATGTAAGAAGTGCTCTCTGGCTATTTTGATGTCTACCAGTGTTGTCATTCTGGAATTTGAGTTACTTCCTGACTTACAGAAGTTTGTATTTTTTTAGAGCGTTCCTTTGAGGAGTGCTTTACAGCGTAACACAGTGTGGTGATCCGACCGGATGTATGTCTCCTGTCAGTTAGCACACTGTATTAATCTGCACAAGTGATAAATCTAACCCAGAATATCCCGGCTCCGAGCCCCCACTTTTGTAAGCGATATTCAATCAACACTACAGCCAAGTCAATGCCTAGTCTGGGATGCTGAGGAAAACCCTTATTAATGTATTTTTATGTCTAGTTCAGTACTCTGGATGACCACCCTTGTATAACACCCCCCACTTAGAATCCCCCTGACCCCACTGAGCCAAGAAGTAGGTTTTTTTTGCAAATTAAAAGGTTTATTTGAGAATTTAAACAATATATATATATCACACTTTATAATAAATTAATATCTGATAGTACACTTAGACATATGCTGTTGATCAACAATGGGTAATCTGGCACTAGCACACTTCTTTACAATCAATGAGGAGTTAGTATAGGATGGATAAAGTAGCAAAAATACTTTTACGATTTCAAGGGAAAAGCAATGATGAGGAAAAAATGCAGTACAGAAATACTTGATATGATTTTAGCAAAAGATAAGATAATCACTTTTTCTCTGGCAATTCACCCCCCTCCCCTATGCAATGTAAGAAATGGAAGGAGATGGAAAGAGGAGCACACAGTTCTCAGGAATACAATCAAATACAATACGAAATTCAGTTCCCCCCCAGCAAGCTTAGAGGAAACAGGTAGGAGTTTGAAACACAGGCCCAAAATGCTTTTTAAATGTGATGGCAATGGATGGGAAAATGTGCCAACTAATTTTAATTCCCTCTAGAGATTCAGGGTGAGTGGGAGATGCGGGTTGGTATTAGTTCAGGCTCACTTTAGCAATGCTCTATGATTTATTACCAAGTTGCAACGGATTTTAACAAAAGAAAGAATGGAGCTGCTATTTTGACAAGTGGAGAAATTGAGCCAAAATCGCAAATCGCTGTAAATTTCGCGAGTGCGTAAATCGTGATTGCGGAAAAAGTATAAGGAGTAGGAAGTCGGTTCTAGGCTTGTTCCCAAACGGTTCCAGAGATACGGACGATTAAATAAAGGTAGTTTTTCGGATTTAAAGTAAACTCAAAATGACCGGTGACAGCTTGCAGCTGCAGAATTGACAGGTGACAGTTGTGCAGCTTTAAAAATGACAGATGACACGATTTCTAGGAGGCAGTTCTACTTAGGTTAAAATAGTTTGGATTAGATTATTTTAACTAAGAGATTGGGTTCTGCCCAGTTCTGGCGGTACTCACAATATATTTTGTGCAGGAATGGGCCTCGCCACGGATCTGGTCAGGTTTTGGACTGGACTCCAGTTCTGGTCTCGGCACTTCACAGCGATCTGGGTCACTGGTTCTGCTCACAGCGGTCTGGGTCAGCTCTGCTGGTCTAGCCTCTCTGGATACGGCAGGTCAATCAGGCACCAGTTCTGCTCACAGCGGTCTGGGTCTCTGGTTCTCTCTCTGGCAATTGCTCTTGGCAAAAGAATTCAGACAGCTCACCCGGCTGTTGAATAGTTTGGTTAGTTTTGAGGCCTGCTGAAGAGGATTCAGCTGGTGGATTCAGGCATCTCTGCTACAAATTCTGGAGTTAATTTCTGCTACAGGTTCTGGAGATTGATGGATTTGAAGTCTGGATCTCTGGATGTGAAGTCGTCGGTCAGCATGCTCCGCAGCAAATGGAATTGAATCTCTCTACCTGTCCCAGAAGTCTCTTTTTATGTGTTTTGGAAAGTGGGTGTGTGCGTTGGTCATAACTAAACCTGCCCCTCTCACTTATCATTGGCCAATTCCTCCTCTCTCCCTTGATTGGGGGAAGGAAATGTGAGTCAGAGTGATGCTGTGGGTTTTATGGTCAGAGGAACCTCCCCTTGTCAGATTGCACACAAATCTATTTCTGACCCAAATACATATTTATCTATGTACCATTTTTCTAATATTATAGGTCCAGTTTACATATTTTCTGTAGCACCAAACCATCCGATCCCTGTCTTTGTACGATGTTGTGTCCACTGATGACAGAATTCTCCCCTTTTCATCCAGATAACAACCTCTAAACCTTTCCAGATTTTACACAAATGTTCACCAGGGATATGGGTTACAGATGATAAAGTGTCAGATTTTTAACATGCATACATTTGGAGTGAGACCCTGTTTTCCGCTAGCAACCCCCCAGAATACACCACAGGGTCCTAACGCCTCTTAAAATGTTCACAGAAAAAGCATGAAAATAATGATATTACTTATATAATTCTGACAAGTCCGCACTATGAGTTATCTATCGTTTTAAAATTATGCTCTGGTCAAAAAGGGGTGTGGCTTCCCACATCACATGGTGGAATAACTGGTTTATCCACTTCCCCCAAGCCAGCTTGTTCACAGAGGCACAGCTGCCCCCCAGTTTCTCCCAAGAGGAAGCTATTTTACGACGCCCCCAATATAACATTTGCCTGAGTCCAGGACAGGCCTTTGTTCAACTCCCTGTAGTCCCCAGCTGCTCCACCCCTAATCTAATCAGAGAGGTGACCACTCCTTTTGGCAAGGGGAAGAGTGGCTGAGCAGGTTTCAACTCCTGTCGGGGGTAGTTGTCAGGCAGAATCCAGTTTCATTAAGCCAGGTTTCAGCTAAATGTCACTTTTTGTTCCCAATTTAAATCACTTACAATTTTTACATATACATTAAATAATTACTTCCTTCAAGTCATTTCATAATTTAGTTTTACATTGTATCCACCTCTTAGCCAGTCTTTCCTTGGTCTGGTTTTGTTTCATTTGTTCAGTTTTACACAAAAGTCTGGTGGTTTTAAAACGCCGGCTTTCTGATAGTGGTGAGTACTGGTAATGCAACCATTTTTGGGATTAAGAAAATGAATTCCAACAGTTCTGAGTTGCTTTTTTGGCAATCAGCATTCCCATTCCCAATGGTGTCAGGCTACTGTGTGTGTAGCCCAATGGTGGTGTTAGGCAGTGCCCTCCTGTGCTCACAACATAGGCAAAAATGGGTGGCAGCCTATTCTTCATGTTTTCCCTGTGCACTCTCTGGGGAGTTCTGGCCATCATGATGTTTTCCATGCCAGTACTGCCCAGTTTTATGGTAGGGCTTGGATGCATGGGTAAAAACATCCCACAGACCACAAGTGGAACGATGGCCTAAGATGGCCTTGCCTAGTACTGCCTATCACTTATCTCGTTAGACGTAGTCTGTCATGGAGTTAAGATTCCCTCCTTTTCTCTTGTTCTCTCTTCTTTCTATCATTCTGTTATTTTTCCTTTCGTTGAGTGAT
The DNA here is from genome assembly GCF_040938575.1 of Ambystoma mexicanum. Taxonomy (NCBI): domain Eukaryota; kingdom Metazoa; phylum Chordata; class Amphibia; order Caudata; family Ambystomatidae; genus Ambystoma; species Ambystoma mexicanum. The sequence continues at coordinate 667,238,186 of NC_090922.1, forward strand.
GAACATGGAAGGTATAAAACGTTCTAAATAAAAAGTAATTGTACTGTGTAAATACATTTAAAAAAAATAATTAAGCGCTACATGTAGGCCCCATTGGCTCCTTCAAAGTCAGCTTTCCTTCTGTTCCTTTGCTTTCCTAAAGTTGCACATTCTAAAATAAGATGCAAAACCCTACAGTTCCACATAAAATTGTGTACATTCCCTGCCATCAACATATGGAATGTTACACTTTGCATTCTTATCTTTCCACATGTAAGATGCTATACTTTCTTCAATATATAGAATGCTACAATACATTATCAAGGGAAAGTAGCAAGGGAAATGTAGTAGAATGTGCTGCTGGCGCAGGCCACACATGTTCTTTTTTGCTGTACCATCTGAAAATGTGTGTTAAGAAAGACCACATGCAGTTTAATGAATAATAGTGCAACAGAGAGATATACTATCCATGTGCACACAGCGCAAGAGCATGCACTCTCTTCACATTACATTGTCTGCACAATACACTGTAGTTCAGCACAAGGTCCTGTGTATGCGACCTCTTCAAAACTGTCTAAGATACTATGAGAAAACAAAGCACTAATTGTGGAGGTAGTCTCTAGTTTGTTTATGTATGTAAGTGAACTACACTAAACATTTTGCAAAAGATGAATCTAAGGTTTTAATTGATAGCATATGCACTTTCTTTCTCACTAGCTCCGAATGGAAAGACCCACTGGCCAACGATGATCTGCCAGCATGCATAATTCGAGGCTCGGTGGTGATGAAACCGGCTACGAAAGACTTCCACGAACAGGCGGTCACATTTGAGGATGGGACCCGAGAGGACATAGACGTCATCATCTTTGCAACAGGGATAAACTTTGATTTCCCTTTCCTGCAAGAGTCGGCCATCAAAGTCAATGACAGCCATGTTGTCCTCTACAAGAATGTGTTTCCACCGGACCTGGAGAAACCGACGCTGGCACTCATTGGCCTCATCCAGCCCATCGCTCCCATTTTGGTTGCATCAGAGCTGCAGGCGCGCTGGGCCACAAGGGTCTTCATGGGTAAGTCAATGGGTGGCAACTCTATCATTGTTGGGCGTCATGAGCTTCAGGAAAGATATCTTGCACCTGCAACATTGAGGAACGTCTATCAGTGAAGGTCCGAAGTCTTGAATTAATGTGGGGGTTCCCTGCTGACGAACGGGGTGATGTGAAAAATCTCATAGCAGTACCTTGAACATCAATGCTACACTCAGAAACAATCGGATCTGAGTGTTCTATTCTCCTTAACACTGAAGTGTGTCAAAAAGTTCCCTCAGGATTGAAAGTTGCAGCATCTTACTTTAGAAACCGAGAAGATTAAACAGAAATCTCGTTCACCTCGTAAAACCGTTACTTTATCATGTTTACATTAAGAAACCGACTTTTTTTCAAAATGGGAAGAGAATTTAGGAAAGAGTTGGAATTCTTATTTAATAACAAGTTTTTTGGTATCCAGTGCCACGAAAAAAAGGCAACATTTTTTGAACGAGTAAATAATTTGCTGATAAAAGTCCACACATTCTTGCAGTGTTTTCTTGCAAATGTATGGGGCAACGAAATAAGCACTGTTGCCAACCTCCTGAGATCTATTACTCATCTTTGCACATCTTCCGTCTTGTGCATGTTGTTTAAACTGATAGCGTTACGACCTGAAGCTGCAAAGTCAACATGTTTTCCTTTTGCGCAGGCCACATCACAAGTCTCACTCAGGAAGACGAGCCATGGAGTGGGCCTGCAATGCCAATGAAGCAGCATCCCAGAATTACACAGTGCCCATTCTCACATTCACGATGACGGTTGCCCCTTCTTTACACACATTTTTGACTGGTTGGGTTTTCTCTGTTGAAAGCTGAAGGCCATCCCTCCATGTTGACAGTGGTTTCTGCTCGTGATATCTTTATACTCGTCTTTGTCGCATGCAGTATGCACCAGGAGCAATGTGTTGTGTGGTGTGATTTATTGTGCTTTTGAGTGGTTTGTTTTCGTTAGTTGTCTTTTTCTGTATGACTTCTGTGAGTGCACGTGCAGTGCTACCAGTTCTTGACTGGGTGTGTTGCCGGTGAATGTTTGTGTCATCTTTGAGTGTGATGTGCTATTCGTTTTTTTGTCTCCTATATATTGAAATAGCTTAAGGGCACGGTTGCAGTATATCATGCAGCTAAAGGTTAGGTTGCAGCACATCACTTTGCTTAAGGTTATGGTTGCAGTACATTAGATAAGGCAGGAGGTTACTGTTGCAGTAGATCTCATAGCTTAAGATTACGGTTGCAGTACATCACATTGCTTAAGGTTACGGATTCAGTTGCAGTACATCTCAAAAGGCAGGAGGTTACAGTATATCACATAGCTTAGGGTTGTGCTTGTAGTACATCATATAGCTTAAGGTTATGGTTGCAGTACATCACATAAGGCGGTGGAGCAGCGCATGGCTGTTCTATCAAATCAGGTAAGTTTCAATGTAAATTAATTTGGTGGTCTAACGATGCTGTTGTACCACCCTGCAGCACGAGGCTCTTCTATCAAATCAGGTAAGTTTCAATGTAAATTAATTTGGTGGTCTAACGATGCTGTTGTACCACCCTGCAGCACGAGGCTCTTCTATCAAATCAGGTAAGTTTCTATGTAAATTAATTTGGTGGTACAACGTGATGGCAGTATCTAGAGAAGACAATACCTGGTGCTAAATATGGTTGGTGTGTGGTTGCGTGATGGGCCTTAGTTATGTGGAGGCTTTCACCAGGTTAGTTTGTAAGCAATTCTCCATGTTACAAAGGAGAGAACTGGGGTTGCCAAGCCAGCTGACAGAAGTGCCAGCACCAAGGATTGGATGTGTATAGATGAATGCGTGGGGTAAACAAGAGCAAATTGATGGGGGATATCATTAAATAGCATCCATTAATCACCAGGAGCAGCATCATCTACTCACAGCACAAACAACAGCATCACAACTCTGCTAACAGCAGCAACTCTGTATCTATATAATTAATACAGCATCCATTAATCACCAGACCCACCAATGTCTAGCAACAGCACCACAACTCTGCAAACAGCAGGGATTCTGCATCTATACATTATTACAGCATCCGTTAATCACCTGACCCACCAACACCTATTCATAGCACAACCTACAGCATCACAGCCATGCTAACAGCAGCAACTTTGCATCTATATCATTAATACAGCATCCTTTAATCACCAGACATCTCAGTTTCTCCCCACAGCACAACCTACAGCATCACAAGTCTGCTAAGAGCAGCAACTGTGCATCTATACATTAATACAGAATCCATTTATCACCAGACACCCCAGCATCTACCCACGGAACAAACGGCAGCACCACAACTCTGCTAACAGCAGCAACTCTGCATCTATATCATTAATACAGCATCCATTAATCACCGGAAACCCCAGCATCTACCCACGGAACAAACGGCAGCACCACAACTCTGCTAACAGCAGCAACTCTGCATCTATATCATTAATACAGCATCCATTAATCACCGGAAACCCCAGCATCTACCCACGGAACAAACGGCAGCCCCACAACTCTGCTAACAGCAGCAACTCTGCATCTATATCATTAATACAGCATCCTTTAATCACCAGACACCTCAGTATCTTCCCACAGCACAAACTACAGCATCACAGTCTGCTAAGAGCAGCAACTCTGCATCTATACATTAATAAAACATCCATTAATCACCCATGGCCCCCAAATGCAATCGCTATAAAAAATGGTATAGGAGAGGAAGCAAAAAGCCTTGCCTTTTAATCACCCCCAGAAAACCTGAAGGACGTGTGAGGACTTTTTTATATCTCTAGGTCACTTCCGTTACATGCAGCAACTTGCAATAAGTTGCCACAATATATTTTCCTAATTTTCGTTTGCTAATGTATGGGGAATTAGCTTGCTGTTATGTTCTTTTATTTGGGACCTCTTGCTACAATTCCAGACCTACTGCAGTACTGGGCACACTAAAATGTCTTATTGTGAAAGAATAAACCCACACAATGACAGGCCATGCACACACACGGTTTTTGTAACAGCACTCTTTGGCTTTTATCCGAATTTGTTAAAAATAGGACAGAGTCCAAATACGGCTTATCAAAATCCAGTTGGAAATTCTTAGTACAGCATAGAACGTCTGCATGTAAAAGAGTAACGTCATGTACCAATTAGATGTGGATTTTGCAATCATAGGAAAAAGAAGCAAAACGATAAATACATGTAATTTCACATTTTACAGTGGAGAGAAAACATTCTATATTTTTCAGGATATTCATCCTTATTTGCCATTTATCTTTTCTGGACAAATGATAACATGAGAAATATATTCACAATTGGCTCAGCGAGGCGAACACACTTATGTGCCTCTTCGTGCATTCCCTCCCACCACAAGAATGTATCTTTTCTTTTAGCAAGACTTTTTATGCATCAGCATTTGTCAGGAGACCCGCATTTGACCTTCTAATTACTAATAGTTTAGTCTGTTGAGGTTAATGGTTAGTGGATTAATAATTAATCGGGTTCATTGTTAGTCCCTACACTACACCACACTGCCATACTATGCAACGTTATGCTAAATCTCAACTCCTTTCTTTGGTTTGTAGGATTCTCATCAGTGTCTCACATCAGCCCCAGGTCACACCTAAGCTGCACACTGCGGTCCCATTTACATTGTTGCTTTTTTACCATCCCTATTGAGATCAGTGGCTCTGTTGAAAGTAGTACACGGATGAAATGTGTGCACTAATTATGCCTACAGCCTGCAGGTCATTAAGCAACTCCTCCCACATTTTGTCTGCCTTTGTCTATGCCAATGTTTACCAGCTGTAGACGCCAACTCTGAATGTAATGTTTCCAGGAGTTCATAGTTATAATAACCTTCACGTACTTCCATTTTTATTTTGTTGGATATACACAAGAGAAAATATCCACTAAAAACGCACTTACTGTAATGGGGGGAGGGTCCACTGCTTAAATAACTATGGTACAATGCTGGACAGCAGGGCCACCACGCATGCCAGCAAGTGTGGTCCCTGCCAGGCTGAGCATTCTTGGTCTTGTTACAGCAGTAAAGTTGTGTGGTGCACACATACAAAGTTAGCTTATATTTTGTTTATTCTCTCTTTTCATTATCAAATGACTTTTTTGCATTTACATAATTACTGAATAACACTTTTATTTGTAAGAAATTATCTTTTGTTTCGCCTGCTATCACGATGCAGTGACAGTTTAGTATTTAGAGTTCCAAAATAACATTGGTCTTGAGAGACAGCTTCGACTTCATCGAAAGCACATTTGTTGTCTGTGAAAGTAAATGTAAAACGTCTGCAAAAGCTGAAGGGAAATGAAGTCCCACCTCTCCAAGGAATCTCTATGCCTCAATAACTAGGCCATCACATCGCCCCTCGCACCACCTGACTCACTAGGCGCCCCCGGCCCCTCTCCTCCCAGCTAACCGGTACAGCTGTACCCCTCATCTGTGCCCCTGTGTATCCTACACCCCGCTGTAAATCTGTTCTGTTGTTACCTCTGAAAAGTGCTGCGTTATGCATCTGTACTGTGTATACCTCTGCAAAGGGCTCTGTTGCTTCTCGAAGCTAGGTCCACGCTCAATAAATACCATAAGAATAATAATAATAAAAGTCTGTGTGCCTAGTCAACATTTACTGGAAAACCTTTCCCGACCATTAAACATCTTTTCAGAGAAAGATGCCTTTTTTACTCTAAACGAGAGTGGCCAGTAGACTACTAAAGCAGTTCTCGAAGGGCTGGCCCTACAGGTGAGTACTGGGCAGCTTTCTGGACCCTTGTGGGCCATTTTATTGATTTAGTAGACTGTAAAGGTGGTCGTTTTAAACCCATTTATAAAGAATTATCCCAGCAATTGATGCCCAAAATGTACTGTTTGTCTGCATGCAATGCATACCTTTCCTTCATCCAATAAAGGTTAAACTGAGAACCCTCCCCTTTTCCGCAAATACTAATGAACTGCCCAGCGTGTTTCTGTGCTACTCATTTCGCTCTGGGCAGTCTGCTGAAGAAGTTATTTAGACTTTCCAAAAATATGCATTGAACCACCTCTGCATAATTCTCCAAGTTAATTCAATAAAAGTATTTTTGTGTCAGTTTGTCATTAAAAGTCATGGATATAGATACATGAATGCGGGTCACTTTTTGTTGATACCCGGGACTATTTTATGCGCCAATGTGTCCCTTGTCAGTAGTTTGGTGTATACTACTAAAAAACAAACGAACGCTGCATTGACCTAGCTGATGCCTGTCATTGTACGACCAAAACGGGTTGCAAACTTAACAAATCATACTAATTATTGCAACCGAGCTAGGCCATTCATAGCAGGAAAGTAAGCCAGACTAATGAGCTATTTAACTCAGTGTTTACAGTGCTATATATAGGGAGATGTGCAACCACTCTTCGACTAAATGTCTGCCTGCAAGAAGCCAGATCTATCTCAGGCGATGGTATCATTCAGGATGACATTTTGGCCGAACAGTCCATCAACACATGCATTTTTAATTCAGGAAAAACATTTGTGAAGTCAGTTCCACATTTTAAATGTTTAACTTTTCTATGATTGTCCTATCTAGAGTGGGAAAACATATATATATATATATATATATATATATCTAAATTGTTTTTTCAATATACATTCCACAGGTAGTTTCAAAGTACCTAAAAAACGCCCCCTTAAACTAGCGGTCCTGATCCTCAGATATGTGGTTGGAAATAGAGTAGAGATGGCCTTGCTTCCTAATGTCCATATTTCTTCTTTCAATCTTTTATTGGTGGGGAATGTTGTCAATTGGTTTCGGTTCGTATTTTTTTTATCTGAGTGTGTTTCTCCTGGCCATGATCTGTAGGCCACTTGCCGCAAACTCCAATTTGTGCAACTGAATACAATCAAATCCATTTGTCCATTTGATAGATGTCCAACTGAAAGGCCCACCGGGGAAAACACAGGCATTTCTGGATTTATAAATGTGGGTGATTGGATATGGCTGATTGGATATTTAACCTGCTTCGTAAACTCACTGGCGTTTTAGAGAAATGCTGATCATGAGCACAGTGAGTTTTTTTCTTATGTGTATGCTTAAAGCATTAAGGAACAAAGAACATGGCAGGAGGTAACCTTAAGCTGGGTTTTCACTTCTTCCCAGAATCTTCCTCCCTCTCTCTCTCTCACACACACACACAGACACCCGCACATCTACATAGTGTTGCTTGAAAATGAGGGAATAAGGGGCTCTGATGCTGATGGTGGTCCTGCTACTGATTTTCATGACAGCAGAACATTAATGGATCCTCCCTGTGGTCCCTTAACCATTTGAGTCCTCGTCTCTCCAACAGGAGAATTAAGGCAGATTTTCCGCTCGGTTTGGCTGTTGGGAACACGGAGCTCCAGTATTAAGTGTAACTGGAAATAGAGCTATTGGTGTGCAGAAAGCTCCAGTTCTTTAACGCTACAGACTCCTGTTAGACATTGGGCATCTCTCCAGGATTTATTTAAGGCCATGTCTTACACCCCTCCAGAACAGGAACCTTTTGAAAGGGGGCTGCAATGAGTGCCTTTTGTGAAGCATGTGGGATGTTTCTGAGATTGTGCGGTATGGCACATGACCATACTACAATTTTGAATTAGCCTGCCCTCAAGTGAAAGCAGTTCTCACCCTGTGAGATCTCTCTGTGTATATGAAGTTCCTTCATAAAGGGGTAGTATGCATTTTCTAACTTAGAAAGTGCTAGTTTGGTCCCTCCCACCTTAGCCCTTCTACTGCTCCCATATTTCGTTTGCCTTTTCGTGGACAGGACCTTCTTTTGTTTCCAAAGACCTGGTAATATTCAGATTAATCATGGGATTGCCTTCACAGCTTGCATTCAATCTCCTTTTCCTCCAGAGGAGGAGAGGGTGCATCTTCTTGATGTTAGTAAAGCAGTATTATTGTGTATGGGATGGATTTCGGCTTCCTAAAAGTGAGCATCCCTGGCTGCCACTTAGAGTAAAGGCAATCAAGGTTTATCAACCTTCCTCCTTCACTTTCAGTGGGCGGCTTGCTTCTACTTTAATAGATGGTCATTTCCTTTGAGCTGTTCCTTGTCCTCTCCGTCGCAAGAAAGGACTGCAAGAAGGGCAGTGAACTCATCGGCAGAGCCAGTGTTCTTCCCCTACTTAAGGTTGCGTGGTAGCCGTGTAGCCCTGCCTCTACACTTTCATTTCTCCGTAAAAGTAAAGGGCGTGGAGCAATAATTCAAAACCCACTTTCAAGGTGAGTTCGGGCCTCCAGTAAGTTGTGTTCCTCTGTATGCCTCTTAGTGTGTTTCTGCGGTGATTCAGCCATCGTTGTGTTGTTTCTTGTGGGGACTGATGTGTGCGTTGCTTTGGTATTGCTTCACGTGTCGCAGGCAGAGGGATCTGCAAGCCTGGATTTGGGAGAAGAGTGCAGTGTGCATGCAGTCCTCGTGCAGTAGCCACCTCCACCGTCCCACCTTGCTACTCTTACCACCTGCATACTGACCCATTGACGGCCGGATTGGAAAGGCTGCCTGGGATGTGAAACCATGCTTCTATGCTGGTGTAGGACCTAACAAATAAGTCAGGCAATAGGGAAACCGGGCAGAAAAAGGGACACGTGCCCCATGTCTCGCTCTGCCGTGAGTGAACCAATCTGGAGGGGGGCTGCTTTCTCCTGCTGCCCATATCTTGTTGTAACCCGCGCACAGGAGAAAACCCTCCATTGCAAAGGGTTGCTTTCACCATATCTTTTAATTGACAAAGACAGCTACAATCTTGTCTCTTTGCAAGGTAACACTAAACGCAGTAGGAGCCTATTGTTTAGATTGCAGATAAACTTTCATGCAATTCAAATAGCAGAGAAAATAGAAATGTGTACAGTATCCATTGCGTTCCACGTGCCACATCTCATAAGGTCCACCCAAGAAGCAGTACTATCGGCATTGGCAAAACCAACAGGTCAAGCTTCAGAAATGTAGGTTACTTGTGTCCTGCTGTGCAGAGCAGACCTAAACAAACACCAAAATAACACTAACAATCTAATGCAGTGCAAGAGTGAAAAGCGCATGAATATACCAAGCATTAGTGAAACAGAACATGCGATTAAAAGTGTCATTCACAAATCTCTCCTCCAACTTGGTTAGCTCTTCACCTGAATGGCTACCGCTGCAACATTGCTTCCAGCAAAACGCACTTGTTCTACATCATGGAGCTACTGGCTGACACCAAGACTCTTCTCTGATATGTATATTCTAGAGATCTGACATTGAGCTAAAGCTCTCTCTAGCCAGAGCTAAGAAAATCAGAGAATAGATTCATGGATGAACAGCCCAGGGGAACAAAAACAGATTGCAACACTGCCACGGACATATGTCTGATTGCTTGGCAATTTAACTACTTCACGTGCATTGGCAAAACCGTAGGACCTTTAACCCTTAACTGCTGATCTTTAATCAAGTCTATGCAAAAAGTACAAGCATACACGTCCTTGCCACTAGAGAAGACTAATAGAACATACACTTTGTATTACAAATCTGATCTTTCCAGTCCTGATGGTTCAACACTTTAATTTAAAGATTTGGGAATGGGAAGATGGCATTGACATAAGCATTGGCCTGTGTTGAGCAGCACTGACAACCACCACAACCCATCATAACCCATGTACTGTTCACCACCAGTTGATAGAGACAGTTATTTTATTTTATTTACGTGCATATGGTTGAAACAACATTTCACACGATAAAAACAAGATGTAAAAACATCAAGACACTTCTTAAGTGTAAAAATCACAATTAAATCGCAATAAATGACCAAATTACACACATTCTAACAATCGAATAAATAACATATTTCATTTTAGTCAAATTGATTAATACCAAAAATAGAAGCACCTTATTGCACATTTTCCTCCACAACATACAAATACTGAGCACTGTGACCTGTTTCAAATGGAATATTACACCTTGCTGACAATGCTGGAAACGTTGCTTCAAAGGAGTGTGGTTCACTTTAATTCTCCTGTGCATGCTGGGAACTCTGCGAGCCCCTCCTACCAACTTACTGCCACTGACTCAAAAACTCCAACTCAACCGAAGCGGAGCGAAGAGAGTCAAGTGACAGTTGGCAGGTGTAGCGTGGCGTGAGTGTTGGTCCAGCCGTCAATTTAGCAATTTAACAGTCTGCCGCCTGCTGGCTTGCCTGGCTTTCTGTTCGCCTTTTGAAAATCGCATCATCCTGACTCTGGCGGAAGGTGCACACGGACGGGAAATCAACTGTAAGTAACTTTACTCACACTACTGCAGTATAAGAACCGCGCTGAACGGTCTACCGAGCTTTGTGTCTACTGTATTCCCCAGAGCTGTTACAGTGACGGAGAGACTGCAGGGCTTTGCCCTTTGATCTCTGTTGCTGTGAAGGAGTCCATTTAGCCCTTGATTTTCTGAGCACATTGTTGCACGTTTGTTTTTTGATATTTTCTTCGGGACCTAGTGGCAATGAAGACTCGCCAGGTAAAAAAAGTGATTAATACTCAACTCACTATAGATGCTAACGCTGGCGCACATCTAGATATGGATACAAATTTAACACCCAACTCAAGGCTAACAAGAGCATTGAACGCTGAAACTGCCTTTAAGCCAGTAAACGCAAATGAAATTACTAAATAGCTACAAAATGCAGACTCTTGGAAATCAAGCGAGATATTGTGTGTCGTTAAAAGAAGGGGATGCAATAGCCAAAATTAATTCTCTACAACGAAATCTCACAATTGATACTGCTGCAACTTTAGCGTCTACAAATCAACGACGGTGAGCTGGATGAAGTTTTTTATAATGCCTGTGGATTCTGAACAAGTGGTGTATCATGGAACTTTTTCCATTCGGTCCATTTCAAATGACAATCCTACTTATACGCCGAAAGGAAATAGGACATCTTCAAAGTTGGAACTGGACCCCCTAGCCAATCCAACTACTGAAATTGACTTCAGCCTTATGGATTCTGCCAAAACGATGAACAATTCAGATCTTGCTGCACAATCGGTTAAAGATCTGTCAATTCTTGCTGAAAAAATGTCCACTCAAAAGCGAAAGAGCTTGGCCACAATTCAACTCAAGCTGACTGAGCTTGAATGTAATATGTCAATGGACTGACATCTATCATTTGGCTCAGCTAATGAATCAGAATTGATTACTGATGCAAAAGCTGTCCACCCGCAACTCATGGATGATAAATGTCCAGATAGGGAAAACGTTATGTCATCACCTCCCTATAAAACATCAGAGACGAGACAAGACGCGAGGAATTCTATCTCTCAAAATCACCTAAATTCATCTGATTCGAGTAGTCTGTCCAATCCAAGTCTAGTAGATGCTAATTGGGAATCAGATCAAGCAAAGCCAAACCCAACGTCTATGAACCTGGAGAGAGTTGACCTTTAGAGAATCATGGTAGCCTCTATTTCCCTCTCGTTGTCGCCTTTTCTAAAGCTATATGAAGCATTACATGAATCCATGAGAGACCAGTCCACTTTGATGCCCATGCTTCAAACCAAATTACCAACCCTGGAGTCCTTTGTAACCTGAGTTGAGACCCATTTGGACAAAGAAGCTGAAATGTCATTAATGTGGCAAAACCGGTTGTCTGACTTAACGAGGAGAGAATCCAATGATAATTCCATGCTAATGGAAGCAATATTAGAGGATTGTCGCTGGATGCGTGCCATGTGAAAAATGTATACATTCAATGCTCTACCACAACAAGCTGTAGAACCATTGTTACCTTCAGATGACCTCCTGCCTCCAGTAATTATCATTGATCTAACAATTCCAGCTCAAGTAAAAAATGCTGACAATAATATATTCTCAATTTTTACAGACAAAGACCTGGCCAAAGGTAGACCCGATCAAGGCTTGATGATCAAAAAGTCTTTAAATAAAGACCAAAAGAAAAAGAAAAAACAGCCACCTCTGAAAAAGAAAACGTAAAGAGACAGGCTCTCCCGCATTCCTAAGAAATCTACACATCCCACTTAAACTCATAGATGACCAACCTGCCAAGAAAGCACAGAAAGAATTAGTGCTGGTGGTCAAAACTTCATTGATCCCCAAGAGCAAAATAACCATGTTTCCTATTGGCCCATCTAGAAATGAGGTAACGATAGATGATCTGGATGATTCATCTGCTCTTAGTGATCTAGTAGAGTGCATAGAGCATGAAGCATAAGATGCACATTGGAACGACCTCTCTGAATCCGAATGGGCTGAAATTGAAAACCTTGCTGCCAAAATATCACAAGATTCCCAAAAAAAAGGAAGCAAACCTTAAATCCTCCACTGATAAGCCTTGTGCTGAAAAATTTACAATGCCTGTAGTATTCTTTACAATGGAGGAAAAGAGGGAAAAATTATCGACACAAAAAAATCAAAAGCCCCCTTGAAGTGCCTGAATACGAACATAAGGTCTCGGCTTACCGGCAAAGATCAAAACAAAGAAGATCAAAAAATAAATCTGGAATGTATTGATAAAAGAAAAGTCCCAATTTTGAACAGGCTAACAGTGATAAAGCTTTTCAACCACTTACCTAGTCTAAGATTTATATCTACTGATGATCTAAAGATAGTAGAAATTGTCTTGGAGAAATTGATGGACGAAGTAATTATACACTTGAATTCTTGGCAAATCAAGAAGCGAATGCTAGAGCAGACCGAGAATCTTTCACGACTGGGTAATGCCCTTCAAGACTTTTTGTCAGTCTATTGTACAGAGGCCAAGATGTGAACAAAGATACAATTCACTTAGAGAATCTTGTGAATTCAAGAGTAGAGTTCACTCGCAAATTAATCGACATGAGTATCCACGGATTCATAATCCCAAAAGTAAGGGACTTGTTCATCAATCAAAAAAACAATCTTGGAAATCGCCAAACCAAAAATTTTAAAAATGTTAAATCTTCGCCCAGATCATGATGATAAACTAATGGCCAAGATCCGTTTTCCATCGGGTAATCCAAGAAACCAGATCTTCATGGAAAAACAAGATCTACGAAAAATTCACTTTATCGTGAGAAATAATGAAGGTAAATCTGTAAGGAATTCAATCTCCAATGACAACCAATGGAATTGGCTTGCTGTAGCCCTAGCCGATCGAAAACTCCAATAGACTATTAATGTCGTTCCACCCTCATGGACATGGGTAGCAAGTTGGAACACAAGAGGTTTTAAATCTCTATTTTCGGGCAAGAAACCGGACCTATTAAAATATGAGGTGATATGCATGCAAGAAACTTGGTTAAGATCTGCCCCGGCATGCAATAGATACAAAGCCTTGCTAAATCCAGCCGGCAAGGGCGAGATGGGGCTACCCTTCTCTGGTCTCTGAACTCTGATAAAAACAGACTCTGTCTACCAAGTAATACATCACAGAATTCCAAACCCTTATATTCAGATTTTACATCTTCAAAGACGAATTCAAAATGCTCTGGAAAAAGTCATATTGTTGAATGACTATTGGAGAGCTAACCAAAGAGATGAAAGTAATTTCCTCCAATCACTATGTGATGATATAGATCAAGTTACCATAGGCTTGAATGATGCTCTAGTGATTATCTGTGACGATTTTAATATGCACTTATTAGACAATAAGGGCTTTCCAAAAAAAGAGAATGATCCAACTGGGAATGCTCGTAAGTGGCATCAACAATTGGATGTAAAAGACTTACATATGCTTAATGATGTTATAATGGGTGATATCCCTGGCCAGGTCACCTGGGGTAGAGGAGATACGAGATATTGTTTGGATGACTTCTTTGTATCAAGAAATCTAAAAAGGAGAGTCCACCTTCTGGAAGTCAAACCACAATGTATAAGCAATCATGATCTAATCGCAATAGCCTTTAACCTTGAAGGAAATAAACATCGTTGTGAAACCATGGGTTCAGTAGAAGTTTCTTGGGGACAAAATAGACTGAGAATGGGTAAAAGAGAAAGAGCAAAGATAGGGCATATTCTTAAACAATGCCCAAGTGATGAGTTTAATCTGGTCGATTACACTTGAATCATAAAAGACTTCTCTAAACCTTGTAAACAATATAAGGGCCACCATCAAAATCACTTTGACTTAAAAGTTTACAATGCAAAGAAAAAATTGCGAGCTGACATTTGAAGAATAAAAAAGTGTAAAGAGACCAGGTGGAAAGAACTAATCCGACTGAAGAAACAGACATATAAAATTGGCTAATTGCTACATGATCACAACGTCTCCAATCAGAAGCCGAGTTTATGTTAAAGGCGTTAGCCCAGAAAAGTACACGTGATCTCTCGGAATTGCTAAGTAATGGTGGCTCATTTTGATCCGATAAAATGCTCGCAAAACATTAGTGAGAAGTCTTGGTGTGATCATTATACAAACCTATTCTCAGCACCTCAAGATACTCTTCCCAAGGAACCGGTAACATTTATGCGTAAGTGGAACATCGAAATTGACGTAGCTGACGTCGAAGACAGAATCAAGAAACTTAGCTCCTCGAGAGCAGGTGGCCCCGATGAGATATCTAACCAATTCCTCAAAAAAAATCCAGAGGCATGGAGTAGAATCGTAATGCTAATCTTAATCAAGTTTTAAGATCAAAGCAGATTCCAACAGCCTGGTGCAAAGCCATAATTGTTTCAATTCATAAAAAGGGGACAGGAAAAAATCTGCATAACTATCGTCCTATAGCATTGTTGGACTCTATGGGAAAGTTGTTTGCCACAATACTTTTGAGAGATCTATCCAAATGGGTAAAGAATGCAGGAATCCTTAATCAACAACAAACAGGATTCACTAAAGGGATTGGAACATCATTAAACATCTTTACGCTAGGCATTCTGAAAGAAACAGCCTTAGAAAATAAGGCAAAAATATATATGGATTTCTTAGATCTAGAAAAAGCGTTTGATTGTGTAAATCATATTAAATTTTGGCTGAAACTAACCAAGTGGCACTGTCCAAGAGACCTAATCGAAGGAAACCGTGCTCTTTACTCTAATACTTTAGTACAGATCAGACTCTCGAATGCAGGCACACTCTCAAAGCAAATACCGACACAGCGAGGGTTGAAACAAGGATGCGCCCTTGCCGTATTCCTTTTTAGCCTATATATATATATATATATCTGATCTAGGAATTCCTCAAGTTGAGGTTCGAGCATTTCCATCAAAAATAGATAGCAAAGCAATTGCTTGGATACTTTATGCTGATGATATAGTCTTCATTGATCTTACCACCATAGGCCTGCAAAGACGATTAGATTGTTTTAAAAAATACCTGGAACTTAATTATATGATTCTAAATGTTCGGAAATAAAGAATTATACAAATGTCATCTGGTCTAATTCCAAACTCTACGAAATTAAGCTGGTAGGCAAATGGTGTGCAACTAGAAGTTATGGACACCATTTTATATCTTGGTGTGTTGATCAATAAAACAACAATGAGAGTGCTCATTATCAGGTGCTTTGACTAAAAGTGAAACGTCTAGCTTCCCAAGGATCCAAAATCCTATGGAAGATTCTCCCTGATACCTCTGGTGACATTTTACCATCAAAATGTTGCTGCCATATTGACATATGGTGCCAAAGGAATGCTTCACCTACCATGGGAAATCTGGCCACTCTTGGAAGGCCTTTTTTGGCGAACATGCTTACGTTTACCCAATGCCCTTAAGATAGCAGTAATTCACGAAGAACTTAAATTGCAATCACTAGAGAGTATGGTGTTATGGAAATCTATCTCGCTATACAGAAAAACTAGGTTGGCAGAAATAAATTCTCCTCTAGAAATCTTCTGCTTCCCAGAGAGATGTAATGATGCCATCATCCAACACTGGTGGTCCAAGATTGCGTTAATAATGAAACAGTGAAATTTAAGCGAAGAAGACCTACTCTTTAATCCTACGAAAATTTAAATAAAACGTATTGAACAAGACTGGATTGAAACTCTGTGGTTGAGAAATCAAGATCCCAGAAGACCATCGCGAGAAACAGACAAGAAAGGATTAAATAACTTGATACTATATTTAAAAAGATTTCCATCTCCCATTTATCGAGACTTACTCCTACGAGTAAGACTTAATATTCTACCCACTAATGAGACTGCCTTGGAAAGGAAACAGATTTTGCAAAATGAAGCAACCTGTCAGTTCTGTAAAAAAAGAAGATCAGATTGAAACATTGTCGCACTGGGTGGTTGTTTGTCCAAACGTAATAGTTTTACGTTCACTCCATCTAAAGAAAATGCAAATGGTGGTTTCTATGGATCTTGATGAATCCTGGTGGCAATGGATGCTAATGGAGAAAGCACTAGCCTCTTTCTTGAAATGCTTAAGTTTATTGAGGCAATTCTACAAAAACTAAAATCTGAAAACGAATCTATTCTAAGGTGGGAGATTATCAAATGTGCTGACTTAATCTAAATGAAATTGTGATGGTTAATGGTTAATCCTCCTTTTGGCAAAATCGCAAAATATTACACTTTTGGACATCTTTTTAAGATAATTATCTTCTTTTTAATGATGTGAAGAGAGATGCAATGACATGTAAATGGTTAATTTAATTTAATTTGTAAAGCCGATTGATGGCTTGCTTATTTTGTTTTAAACCAACAAACATTTTAAAAAATAACAAAATTAAAAAAATGGTATTCTCAGCCGAGGATCACCCAGACTAAGGGTTGAGTCTCGGTTTTACCAGCAACTATATGTGGAGTGCCGCAGCCATGACCAACAACGACTTGGCCACAAAAAATTGTCTCCAACTTTGATCAGATTGGTAATTGATAAAATTGGTATAAGCCTTTTGATAAGTATGGGTCAAAGATGTGTAATCTGTGAGAATGTGATGTGAGGTTTCTAAATGGAAATTGCACAACCTGCATAAACGTTCATCTCTAGGTATTCCCCTCCAAGCGCCAGTATTTATCAAGACTGGTAAAATCTCCAAACTTAAAAAAAGAATGAAGCGTGTGAGTACAGGGTAATGGGGAGTAGTCAGGTACTTACGCAGGAATTCCGCAAAGTCACCCTGCTGAGAATAACTTAAGTATTTCCATGTGCCAGCCAAGTGTGCTATAGATTGTATTCTATCACATAGCCCAGTTTTCTTGACATACCCACACAGATGGAAGTCTAGCTCTGACTCAGGGAGTACACTCACGCCAGTCTCAGCGAAGTGTTGGAGGGCAACAGACTCCATATCTCTGAACCATACAATACGCGTACATCTCTGTGCATTGGGCAATAATCTGTCCAATCAAAGAGGGGCTCCGATATGTTACAAATCTTATACTGGCCCAGAATCGACAGACGGACACCTTCCAAAGCGAGATTAAAGATTGGAGACCCAATTCGAGTCTAATTGCCTGGACTGGGACCGTCACAGAAGGCCCAGTAAGGACTGCAGGATTCTTGCTTCCAACATTGTTAATCAATACACAGCACTTTCTGGATATATTTCCAGGCCATACAATATAACTGGTATTACAGAAAGCTTATAGGCCTGCACTTTAGCCTCAATCGACCCCCCCTTATGTTTGTCAATGACCCGCCAAAGGGTGAACCATTTTTTCCAAGCCTTCAGCAAGACTCTTTCAGACAGGTAAGTGAAAGACAAGGGGCCTCATTACGAGTATGGAGGCAGCCATGCCTTAATAAGGGCATGGCTGCCTCCATACTGGGTTCCAGTACCAGGTTCCTCCAATGAGGACTTACCAGGCTATTCCAACCATGGAGGACACGGTAAGTCCTCATTGGAAAAAACATCCCCATTCCCGTTTTAGCCCCCATAGGGCTCAATGGGAATGGGGAGGGAGCTAATAACGGGCCCGTTAATAACGGGCTAGTTATTAGCTCCCTGGTCCCCTCGCAGCACCTGCTAAGGACGCCTGGTTTTACCAGGCGTCCTTACCGGGTCCCGCAAGGGAACCTCGGAATAGGGCATCCCTTAATGAAGGGTGCCAGTCCCGTACCGGCACCCTTCATTACGGGAGCGCCATGGCCGTAATGAGGGCCAAGGTGTTCCTAATATAAATACCCAAGAATTTATATTCATTAACCTGCTCAATAGGAAGGTCACAGAGCCTCCATGAGATGGAGGGCTGTCCATGAGCTTTTTTTCCAATGGACATGATTTTAGTTTTTTGGGCATATATCTGGAGCCCATTCCCCCTAGTATACTGCCCCAACACATCCAGTGATCGTTGCAGGCCATTTGGTGTGCGATCCAAGATCACAGTATTGTCTGTATATACTGGGGAACTAATAGAGGCATTACCAAACTGAGGCAGGGCATTATTTACCATTGTCAAGCTAGGGGCAAAATCCGAGACATATAGGTTATAAAGTATGGGAGCAAAAACACATCCCTGTTTTAAGCCTTGATTAGTAGGTAGAGTGTCGGTTAAGTCTCCCTTTTTGGATAAGCGGACACTGACATAAGTGTCACTGTACAAAAGCTTAAGGAAATAAAGGATAGAAGGGTTGATATCCCACTGGGGCAGCTTTTTCCCAAAGTCTGCTTCGATTAACACTATTGAAAGCAGAACTATAATCTACAAAGCATACTTATAGAGTAGACTCCGGGGAAAGCAGTGTGTCCGAAATCAAAGTCTACAGAGCCCAAGAGCCCAAATCGAGTGGGATGTATATATATATATATATATATATACATATATATATTTGGATATATATATAATTGGTCATATATAGGTTTCTAAGCGTGGACCCAGAGATCGAACCTGTGTTGCTCTGCATCATATTTCTTCCAAGGCGAGTGCTTTGCCCCTGAGCTACACTTCTTTCTGAAACCCGGCTGAGTCCCTTTGTATCCACCCACTCTGTTAAGAACTCCAAAAGCAGGACGAGAAAATCTTCAGACTGCTGTCTAACATAGCCAACAGTTTATAGTTTCCCGGCACCTGCCGAGGGCCCTTTTTTTGGACGGGAATAAGAATAGACTGTTGCCAAGACCTTGGAAATCTACCAGTCTCACAAATTTGGACAAACAGTTGTTTCAGGATATGAGCCCAAAGACGGGGATCACTCTTCATTGTCATATTGGATAAACCATCCGGGCCAACCTCTCTAGAAGATTTGACCTGCATTAAGGTCTTAACCAGGTTAGCCCTATGTATATGCTGCCATACCAGGGAACCCACCATCGTTTCATAACCAATGATTATAGGCAATACATCTTTATCCGAAAATAATGAGCCAACATTGCTGGCCCAGCCTTCTTCGGAGACAGCAAATATCAATTGTGGCCAATCCAGCACCACAGGTTCGAATCATATGCCAGAACTTACCAGAGTCCCCGGTCCTAATAAGCTGATTCACATATTTCCAGCCTGCACAGGCTTCACTAGATCGATAACTGCAAAGCCAAGATTTATAATGGGATCTCAGTTTGGAACAGTTGGTCCTCTTGGTAAGTTTATTCATATTTTGATTTCTCTTCGTAGTGCCACGTTCAGTTCCCTTTGTTTCTTGGTCACACCAACGTCAAAAAGATGCCCTCTCCCATTCACAAGGCCATTAATGTGTGTAAGACTACGAGCAGATGGACTGTAGAGCCTTACAAAAATCTCTAGATCCCATTCACATTCGATCAGTGGGTCCCTCCCCGAATTTTCCAAGGTGGCAAGAGCATTGTTTAACTAAGATGTATTGGCCACTGACAATCTCAAATGGTTACCCTGGGTGTTAACAGTCAGGTTAAAGGTTAGATTTTCCTTAGCCAGAGGTTTAGTAATCAAGCATACAAATTAAACAATAGCATGATCACTCATGTTAATCGGAACTATTGAGAGTTTCTTAATAGCAGGATTCAAAAAATGAAATCAATAAAGCTATTAGAAATTCCATTTGACCAGGTGGACATTTCATCCTCTTTGTTTGGCAGAACCGTGGACAACTCAAATTCAGCTAGAGCCCCACACCATCTTTCACCTCTGGGAGCCCCCCGTACCCTAGGCCCCAATTTAAGAGCACCAGAATAGTCACGACAATCTACATTAAAATTTCCAGTTACAACAATCCCTCCCTTTGGGTAGTGCAAGTGCCAAGGTCTGATAGTATCACGCAAAATAGCAGTCAGACAAGAAGTTAAAGAAGAACAGAGGGTCATAGAGAGGAAGAACCAGGATTGGGCCTCTGCCAAATGCAGGGTTAATCAGTTCAGTGCACAACACATTGCTATTCGTTTTGGTGGCTATCATTTTCTTCAAGTGCAAAGGATTCCTTGCCCAGTTACAAAGACCCCCTTGGGGTGGCCTACTTTTGGTATCGGCAAGAGGGAGAAGCATAACGTATAGCCATCGAGCGAAAAGGAGCAGTCAACCAAGTTTCTTGGAGTAAAAATACATGTGCATTCTTCAGTTTTCCAATGCCTTAACATTTTGGAGAAAGGACCGGTGCCCACGAGTATTGTAAGAGATGATCCGAAAAGGACTTTCAAAATGTACAATTTATTTTAAGTATTGTATTTATTTATCTTATTTATAGGGCAGTTGCTTTTCCCTGTAAGTATAACCACCATAGGAGTTCACGATTGAAGGATTAGCTAGAAAACCAAGAGTCCTTCCTATGTTTTAATGACATATTGCACACATCATTTCACATGCTGTAGACACCATACATTTAATGTACATTACATCTAAGTGCAGCAGCTTGCTGCAGGCCCAGTAATGATGACGGCACAACATGGCATTAACACTGAAGTGTCGTGATCACAGCTGAAACATAGCTTAATTGAACTTAGCTCATATATGTTTGCATATATACAGCTATTAAAGGGTCATCTGTGGTCCTTGCCTTCCTGCGTTCTCACATACTTACTATCTATATACCCACATCTGAACAGCTGTTCAGTTATCAATTTGCATCAGTACTCCCTCCCAACCCCCCTGCGCTGGGAAAGGTGCCCTCAACACTCCAAGATTGTACAAAACCCAGAAATTCCAGAAGAAATGTCCTAAGGGGCATCAAGGCCTCAGTAAGAAGAGAATCACCCTAGAGAAAATAGTGCAAATGGAGTTGCACAGAGAAGCAGTGCAAGAGGCACAGAGTGCTCATTGCTACGATGGGTGCTTAGAAGTAACAGTAATAAGAAACCTCCTAGAGTAAACAAAAACAACATTGCTGGCACTGATATTTGTCATATAGAAGATCCAACAGGAGGCCTAGTTAATGGTTAATGGTTCACCCTCTAACTATGAGGCCTAGTTAATGGTTCAACCTCTAACTATGAGGCATTATCCTGTGTCCTTCTGCAGCCACCAGCTCAAACGTCTGCTGAATTCGCACTAGAAAAGGTTCTGAAAGTTAATACTCCACCATTTGGGTTGGCGGGTTGGCAGGGAGCTGCTTAGAGGATTGAACGAGGCAGTTACCATCAGTGTAATTGCCAGTCTCACTAGCATTTTCCATTCTGGATGATCCCAATGATAGCTCGGATATTGACATCACCTAGGATATAGAGCCACTTAATGAGTCTGCATATAGCAAAAAAACAGATCCAATGGTTGATCAAACTTTATTGGAAGGCTCTGTAATTGAAGAGCAGGCAATGGAGGGACAGGGACTTATCTATGGCCGACGGCTTGGAGAGCTTTGAATTAAGACTAGATAACCTCTCGGCCAGTATGTCAGCATCCCCCATAACATCCAGTCCCTTCAAGCATGTTGGTTGTTCAAGTGAAAAGGAACAAACTGACGTTCCTTCAGGGCATGAAGGGATTGTCAGTAAGAACATGTAAACAAAGTGCATTAGGGAAGGGCTGGCAATCCCAAATAGTTCAGACAGTTTATAAAGTCTGGACATTGGAGCATCTAATGGAGAAAGAGATCCAGGACCGGTTGTATGGGCAGATGCTCTAGCAACGGCAAAGGGCTCAGAGGTACAGGAAAGACAAAATATGTTGCACTTCCAAAGTAACACCATTCAGAGGGACCTCCTCTTACAGCACAAGTCTGAACCTCCAGGAGGTCAATTAAGAAATGTAGTGCTATTAGAAAACAAGGCTGGATGTCTGCCTGGAAGGAACGAATGCACGGGCAACTCCACTATGGCTGAACATCCTACACAATCGCTGCTAAAATTGGGGCCTATGACAGAGGATAAAGTTGGACAAGAAGGAGATGGAACACAATTAACTGTGTCCTGTTAAAAAAATAAACCTAGACCTGATGATTGTACAGCATTTGTACAACCACTGGCATCAGAGGTCTCTCGATGGACTAGTCTCAGCACGAAGAGTATCTGAGCCAATTTAAATAAAGCCTTATCCATTTAGTATCAGTGGCTGAGGCATCTGTGCCTTAAGGGCAAGCCAATATAGGCGTACAAGGCCCACTACATTGATGGAGAAGATGCATTCTCATCTGTACATTTAAAGATTGTTTTCATGGTAATAAGAACACCTATAGACTCATTCAGACAAAGGTCTTAACCAATAATGTTGGTATTTGTGGATATCTGACAAGGCACTGCAGCTTTTAAGAATAATATCAGTTTGTAAGTATGGTGGAGGGTGCAGCGTAAGAGTTTCCTTTGTCACCCGCCACATACACAATCTTGTTTGGAGCAAAAAAAATAATATCATAGCCGAGGCACGGATAGAAATCTGTTTGAACAACTTTTCCCACCTGCACTATGACTGGTACACCCCTGAAAAGACATACTTGCTATGGCATTAGGCCCATGGGCTTGCTCAAGACTGTTTCCAAAGAAAGCGGGGCTGGACTTATCAATGAGCAACTTCTAGATTTAAACCAAGCATCATTGGAGGCAGTTTTGAGAAATTCCAAAGCTTACATTCCATCAAAAGGAGCCAAGGAGAGGATATACGGGTTCACGAAGAACACACCCCTTGTGCAGGCCTAGCAAGAGAACCTGCCCCAGACACTATCCTGAAAGTGTTGTCATGGAATGCTGCTGATTTAGGAAAGACACTAAAGGATCCGGACTTTGTGAATTTTATTAGCCAGCGTGATAATGCTATGTTTCAGGAGACGTAGGAAATGACATCAATACCATAGTTTAATTTCAATGTATTCGCCACCCAAGCACAATAAACAAAAGGTTTAGAAATGGTTGAGGTCGAGCAATATATACACGGCAAAACCAAAAGTGTAAAGTCGTGGACACCTCCCTTTCTACCCCAACACTTTTGTCAGTGGAAATAACCACAGAGATAGGGGACTGAAGGCAAGCAAGGCATTTTTATGATTCTCATCATGGCCCAGGTCAGGGAGAACCCTTGATCTGCCTTGTATATGCCATGAGATCTAGCGAGTAAATTCAATCTTGTTCTAATAAAAGTGCACATCTTGTGGGCATGGTGGGGGGTGGGGGGTTAACATAAAACTTAGGGACTGCTCAATCGAACACCAGTTAAACAAAGAGGAACACCTAGCCTGCAGCATCCCACGCCCAATCATGACAGACAAGAACTCTAATTATGTGGACAGAACCTTTTGTTCTAGCTTGCTAGAACTAGGCATGCACTCATTACATGGAAGATTCCTCTTAGATATAATGGGGATATTCACTTTTTGCAATACGAGGTCAAGATCGACTATCAACAGTTTTTTGGTAGAGGTCACAGGTGAAAGATTTTGAAATCAAACGTGGAAGACTATCTGACAAAGAAGCACTATGTTCTGGGTCATGAGTGATCATTACCCATTGATCCTAACCATGCGTATTGATGGCAATCAATTAGGAAGCTGGCCCTCAAAATTGTCAAGCAAACAGTTCTCTATTCGCAAGGTATTAAATTAAAGTATTTCACACACCTTGAGGGCCATAGTACTTGTTTTAAATGTGACAACTTCAGGCAAAATAATATTATCTGCATTGGGAGATAAATTGTTGTCAGCATCTAGCCTTTTCACTGTATATAGGGAAATACTGGCCATCGAGAAAGAAAAGCGGCTTGGTTTAACCACAACTGTGGTTGGGCAACACATATTCTTTTGGACTCGTTAGAAAACTGGCAAGTGATACGTTGCATATAGTGTGGGTCCGATATAACTTTAAAAGCTCTATTAAGGAGGGGAAAAGAGAAATGCAACTGGAAGGATCTCCATGTTGGAATAGGACGCTGTATCAAACAATCCAAAAGAGTTCTGGCTGGTACCTACAAAAGGTCTGAATGTCTGCAGTGGTCTCACTTCGTTTGGAAGAATGCATTGTGTACTTACCCTAGGATGCTTTGCCCACCCAAGCAAATGGGAAGGCTGCTGGTCTAGATGCAGTTTCGAACAAACTGTTTACACATGAAGCCAAGATTAAGTCTGCAATCTTCATTGTAGCATTTAATGCTACGCTCGTTTCTGTGCATCTCCACCCAGCTCAAAGGAGGCAATTATCAACCCTTTTTTCAAGGAGGGAGATAGAAAGGATCTGAACTGTTATCCTGCCATTTCGCTCCTCAATTCATCAGCAAAATGGGTTAGAAGGGTTTTGCACAACAGAATAATGGATTGGGCCAGAGAGTATAACATTAAGTTCATGCACAGTTCCACTCAGGGATTTATTGGGTTTAATGGACCTTGATTCCACATTCAATTGCATTCATTGGACCAAGCTGTGGGGTACTTGGTGAGACTTGAGAATGCCTACCTCATTATCGGTCAAAACAATGGAGCTTTTTTGCTAGAGTACGGTATGGCCGCGGGGGAGAGGGGGCTTATCTCAAAATGTCCATCTAAAAGGGAGCAAGGTAGTGATGATGTGCAGTGCCTGTTAGGGAGAATTCTCAAGAATGGCTAATTTCCCTTACCTACTGAGTCCCTCAGCAGCTTTGCTGGATTTCTAGGATTTTTTTTTTCACCTGGTAAAAGTGTGAGCCCTTTTTCCCCACTCTTACATGTTTTTTGCTGTGTGTGTTTAACATTTTCTTGTGTTCATAGACTGTGGAGCCTCACCTACTCCATAGGCATCATCTTTTTATTGTGTGTTACACAGCAACTTCAGTGCCGTGACACAGGGTTGTCTTTTAGACCTCCCAACTCAGACTTCATTTTCTGGGACTGTCTCCCAGAACATTTAAGGTTGCCATTAACTTTATTAGTCTTTAAAAATCCACAGATCCAGTACACCCTAATTTACTTGGAGTACTGGAAAGGGTTAATACTTATCCCTTTTTGTCTGTTTCTCTTGGAGCATTGTTTCGCTCCCTTTTCATCAAGACTTGGCTGGTGGCAGTGGTCACTACCCGACTTTTCCTACTGCGGTTATCTTAATTACCTTGGTATTGTTTTAGGCTACCTTGGTAGCCTTGAACTTAAACCCGCTAGACCATGTAGGTTTTGATACGGTTCCGGCTGGGTTTATTTGCCATTTCTTTTAGAAAATGTCATTCTCTTGTTTTACTCTGCACGCCAAATCCGGTTTGGTTCCTTTGTTCACCGTCATTTCGTGGGCTTCCCCACAGAAGCCCTCCTTAGGTGCCTAAAATTCTGGGTAGGCAGGATGTGAGGGAGGGGTTTTAGGACCCCTGACATGTGTTCCCTTGGTAACCCAAGTCACACTCATGTTTGATTGGCTAGGTGACTGTCCCAGCCAGGATTGACAGCCAGGCTGTATGAATGGGGGAAAACTGCATAAAAAACATGTCTCTGGGATTGGAAAGGCAGAGTCGCCACTGGAACGAAAGAACCGACAAGGAGCTGACAGAAGAGGACCCCTACAATGACTGAACCGCCCGGTGAAGCCCTGCTGCAGGTCCGAATCTTCAAGCTCAAACAACAGAGAAGATCCACCAGGAATCTTCTTCCACTGAGCTGGTAGGACCAACCAGTTCGCCCAAACTGCAAGCCAGGACTCCCTCCTCTGGTCGAATTTGCTGTACAGAGCTACAGTGAATCGGATAGCCAGGAAGGTCGGACCCTGCTTGGGTTTTAAGGAGCGCACTTTTATTTGTTGCTTTGCTCTGCTGCTGGTTTCTTCCCTGGGAAGTGCAGGACCCTCCAGTCTTCCTACTTCATGTCAGTCCGACAGTCGCTTCAGGAACCGTGAGCCTGCAGGAACTGCCAGGAACGTCCGCTTCAGCTACAGCTTCTTCTCCATTTAAAGGTACTGTGCAAATCCGGTTGTTCGTTTCGTCCAGCCGCGGTGAAAGTGGGTGAAACCTTTCGCCAATCCGAGGGCTTGTCCTTCTCTACTCTTTAAACTAACTTTTCTGCCGACCAACTTCGTCCGGAACCATTGGCAAAGACTTAACCGCAAACTACCCTGAACTATGTGATCTTGAGCAAAAGACTTTTGTCCTATTGACTTTGGCCCTAAGCCTTTTTGATTTGATTCCATCACTGTAGTTCCTCTTTCTAGATTGCCCTGCTTACTTACCTGTTGGTGCTGCTCAATTGTTACCTAACTTTGTCTTTCACTCCCTTTTTAAATTACTGGAGTGCCACTTTGCTCATACTTCATTTTGAGTTTAGCTTGTCCAGGTGTATTAAGAGTGTGATTTTTCAACTGCTTTAGTGAGATGTTATACAACTGATGTGTAAATAAATGTATATTTTTTTCCTCAGAAACCTTGAGTCAGTGTTTGTCTGAATCATAGTAATTTCTGTCCTTTGTGTAACTATTGATACTGCTCATTTGCTCTTGAGATAAGTCTGGCTGCTCGGCCATCGCTACCACTTTACTGTGTAGTACAGGCTTGTACCAAAGGTGAATTTGTACTTGCACTTGTAGTCTTAATTGTGTGTGCTGTACCCAAAGGGTACTGCATACAATTCTGCCTAACAGTGCCCCCCGCCCTTTTCAATTTATACATCAACTCATTATTAGTGAATGTAAGTGAATTGACACTGACATTCCAAGAAGGGGGGGGTATATGCATCATGGCATACACGGATTTAGAAGAATATATGAATGAGAGAGACCTCAGATTAAATGGAGCAAAATAAAAGGTAATGTGTGTGGGTATGCCTAGAGACTCACTGTGCTAAGTGATGGTTCTGTCTTAATTCAACAAAAACAAATTCCTTGCTTGTGGTAATTTTCTCATGGTAAGTACTTCAAATCAAACTTCACTCACCACTCCCCACATTCCTCTTCACTACCACCACCACCCCAGACGATGGGGTAAAAATGAATGTAATCACAGTAAGTGAACTTGTCAAGGGTGGAAGACTAACCCCATTTCCTGTTGTTTCATTAAAATGATGCCATCATAAGAAAGACATTCCTATTTCCCTCCTTCAGAAAATAGGGGATCAGGCATGTTTAAGCGGCATTGGGGGTCATTATGACCCTGGCGGTAGCGTGTCTGTAATAAAAAAAAATGTCAGCGCCCCAATTACCAGGTCATTACGGCTTCGCCAGACCCGGTAATCGGCCATTCCTGGGTACTGGAAAAAAATGCTCCCCATATGTGCTCAATGGGAATGGGGAGGTTGGATGCCCCGGCACCGTTTATAACGGTGCCGGGGCATCCGACATGGGCTGCGAGTGGGTGCCGTTCCACCCACCAGGTAGCACCAGGCGGGCGGGAGGGAGCCCACCCACAGAACTCGTGGTTTGCTGGCCCGGGAACTACGGTACCGGCAAGTTTACCGGTACCGTAGTTCCAGGACCGTTAAACTTATAATGAGGTCCATTGTGCTTCATTGTTGGATTGCAGGTCATATATTCCGCTTGGATGTTTTTTCCTTTTATTGAGCAAGACTGAACAGAAGTCTTTTAGAAATTGCCTTCATTTAAATGTAATATTTTATTTTTTAGTTTGATGCATGGGTTTTAACTTTTTATTGGCATTTTTAAAAAAATATGTAATCCACACAGTTTTAATATAAATGAAATGAATGACGACGTATGCTAACGTGTGTATGTTGTGTATCATTAATGGAATTGGTTTAATTTCCCCAAAACACTGAAATGGTATGTTTTAATGTGAAATTCGGATCAGCAGAATGTAAGCAAGTCAACCTAGTTGTAAACCACTTTTTTAATGTAGTTGTTGCAATAATGATGAAGGATGGAGAACCCCCTTAGAAAAGAACAAAAGAAACACAGAATTATCCTCAAGACCACAAGGAGACACATCATGGAATACAAAATATTGTATCCCTAAAGAATGCCCACACAATGGCAGAAACACATCCAGCTTAGAAATACCATACATGATGTGCAATTCAACTGTGAAGCGATGTTTCAGCCAGGAACAGTCACTGCTCAATGCACATTTAATGAAGACTGGTTTAGAGAAGAATTCTTGAGCTCCAAATGAAGTGTGAATGATGGATGAGTTGGTAAGGATTAAAGAAGAGGTTAGGTCATGATTTATAATATGAAAATATATTGACATCATATTGACATCAATGGGCTAACACAAGTTTTGATAATTCTCGATACATTAACAGTCAAACTAAAGGTATGATACAGTAGGCACAACTTTGAGCCCATTAGTAGCAAGGCAATTGCATCAGAAATTACAGGAGAGACTCACACCCTGAAACAGCCCTATCCCTTCTCTACTCTTCTATTTCTGATACTCTTTATGCTCTTGCCTCTGTCATGAGGATCCATCTGAAGTCCAAAGCTAAGTGTAATTATTGGTATGACTCTGACCTCGCTACACTTAAACGTAAGTGTAGGGCGGCTGAGAGGAAATGGAGGGCTTCTTGTTCATCCTCTGACAAACTGGCCTGTCGCCTGCTCCTAAGGCAATACCACCTCTCTGTCCTCACCAAGAAGAGAGTCCACATTCAAGCCCGTGTCTCGGCGACATCTAACAACTCAGCCGAACTCTTTAAAATCTGCAAGGAGCTGGCCAACCCAGCTGCAGTCTCTACCCCTCCTGTTACCACCCAGGCTCTTTGCAATGCCTTTGCCTCTCACTTTATCTCAAAAACCCAGGACACCCTGTCCACCCTCTCCTCCCCTACCCCTCCTCCCCCCTCTCCATATATGCTCACTGATACTCCCTCAGCCACCCCCCCCCACCCCCTTCTCATCCTTTCCTCTTTTCTCCCCCAATGAGGTAGCTAGACAAGTCCGATCTATGAAAGCCTCGTCAAAACAAGTTTATCCCTGTTCCTCTAACACCATCAAGGACCACATTGACACACTCGCTCTGGCCCTTGCTGACTTTTGCAACCACTCTTTTGCCTCAGGATCCTTCCCCTCCACTCTGAAGTACTCCCTTGTGCATCCTCGTTTTAAGAAACCCACAGCTGATCCTTTCTGTCCAGCTAACTATCACACAATTTCCATTACTCCCTTTCTGGGCAAACTCCTGTAAAAGTTGGCCATCTCCCAGCTAAACCTCAACTCCGATTCTATTGGCTATCTCCATGATCATCAGTCTGGCTTCAGAGCTGTCAGAAGCACGGAAACTGCTCTCCTGAACATCCGTGAAGATCTGCTCTCTAACCTTGACTCTAACATTCCGTCTGTCCTCATCCTACTCGATCTCTCTTCTGCCTTCGACACGGCCAACCATACCATCCTACTCAACCGTCTCCGCGATAACCTGGGTATCACTGATCATGCTCTGGCCTGGCTGACCTCTTTTCTGTTGGATCGACCATCCCAGGTCCAACTTGGGTCCTTCCTATCATCTATCTTCCTCTCTACCTGTGGTGTTCCCCAGGGATCTAACCTCTCGCAATGGCTTTACAACCAATGCCTGGCAACTCTCGCCCACTGCATTGCCATTTTCTGCTCACATTTCCAGTGCTCCGCTGACAACACTCAACTCATTTTCAGGCTGCCCTCAGCCCCCTCCTCTCCCTCTCTCATTTCTGATTGCCTAACTGCCATTCAAGATTGGTGTGCCGCCAATGATATTTGTCTGATCCTCCTCATCAGCACACCTTCACCATCCTTTCCTCTCTCTCTCTGGCCGGCCTCCCTTGGTCCTCCTCCTACCCCAACCTGCGAGGCTAAGAACCTAGTCATCCTAAGAACCTAAGATCACACACATGGAGCAAGCAGCGTGCACCAGGGTGATGTTGCTTGCCTTACTTGGTTGCTAACACCATAGATGCTTAATGCACATTGAACTGTGTCTGCCCACACGCTTGAATACAGTTATGGTTTTTACACTTTCAGAAGATTTGAAGATGCTTTAAAGTGCCAATAAGCAGCCCAAGGCAACATGCTAGCCTTGCGAAACGTATGTAAGGTTAATCAGTAATGAAGCCCTTGTTTCTACTGCACTCCCTCGTACACGCTTCCATATCCTTTGAACTTGTCCTCAAGGAAGTGAAAAAGCATCCAAGTGGGATATTTGTCCTGCAATCCAAAAGAACGAACCACAAGGGCTCGAGAGGGGTCTCTAACCCCTATTAAAATGATGAATGTCCCCTGCGTCCCTAACAGCATTCACTCCTTTGCTCTTACCTGCTTTCTGCCTCATGACAGCAGTTCATGTGCCCTTGACCCTTCCAAACAATACACGGTTGAGCCTTCCCTAGTAGGTACCTGTGTTGGTTTTGGGGAAAATATACCTGCAGTTTTCCACCCAGATAACTTGCCAGTCTACCCCATAAGGCTTCTGCCCCAACCTGGTGTGGAATCCATGTGCCTTTCTTCTGTCTTTATGTCAATTCATCCACATGAAATCCCCTCCCGCAACCCCCGCTTCATACCTGTTCCTGCTCCCGCCTCCCAGCCCACCCATCACCCTCTGATTGGCCCATTGGCCGTGTTGTGGGAAGTGTAGCTTCCGTAGCCGCACTGAGGCCTCCATTTGGAATTTCATCCAGCCCGGTGAGTGTTGGCCCCTGTAATCATCATATTTGGGACTTGTTTTGGCCTTGTATTGCTCCTTGCCCCCACTCTTGTCTGTTTGCCCGTGAAATCCCCTCATGCAAGCCCCGCTTCATAGCTGTTCCTCCTCCCGCCTCTCATCCCGCCCATCGCGCTCTGTTTGGCCCATTGGCCGTGTTGTGGGAAGTGTAGCTTCCGTAGCCACACCGAGTCCTCCATTCGGAATTTCATCCAGCCCGGCGATTGTTGGCCCCTGTAATCCTCATATTTGGGACTTGTTTTGTCCTTTTAGTGCTCCTTGCCCCCACTCTTGCCTTTTTGCCCGTGAAATCCCCTCCCGCAACCCCGGCTTCATAGCTGTTCCTCCTCCCGCCTCCCATCCCGCCCATCGTGCTCCGATTGGCCCATTGGCCGTGTTATGGGAAGTGTAGCTTCCGTAGCCGCACCGAGGCCTCCATTTGGAATTTCATCCAGCCCAGTGAGTGTTGGCCCCTGTAATCCTCATATTTGGGACTTGTTTTGGCCTTTAAGTGCCCCTTACCCCCACTCTTGCCTGTTTGCCTGTGAAATCCCCCCCAGCAACCCCTGCTTCAAAGCTGTTCCGCCTCCCATCCCGCCCATTGCGCTCTGACTGGTCCAGACGAGAAGATTCCCCTCCATTACCAGTTCTCCCAGGGCAGCCCTCTGGCCGGCAGCCCATCAGCTAAGGACCAGAGGCAAAGGACGGCTCCTACAGAGACGGCTCCAAATCGTATCTGCTGGTATCCGCAGGAGAAGCAAGAAGCCAACTACAAGAAAGTGTGGCAAGGGCAGGGACAGAAGCAATTACTTCACACCTTACTACCCTACCACCCAACCCTAGAAGCTAAACTGCTGTAATAATCACCATTGCATTTAGAAAACCCTCCTAACAGTATTGCTGTGATATTGTTGCTTTGAGAAAGTGTGCAGAATGGCATATCTGTGTTATAGTTGTGCATTGAAAAGGGAATTCACCGTAGATTTTAGAATTGTGCCTAATAGCGTGCCCTGGTTGATTTTAGAAGGGTGCCTAATAGCCTCTCTGTGTAAAGTTGAATCTAGAAGTGTGCCCAACAGTGTACCGTGCCCAACAGCGTACCTTGCTTGCATTTAGAAGTGTGCCCAATAGCCCAATAGCGTGCCCTGGTTGAATTTAGAATATGCCTAATAGCCTCTCTGTGTAAAGTTGAATTTAGAAGTGTGCCCAATAGCGTGCCTTGCTTGCATTTAGAAATGTGCCCAATAGCGTGCCTTGGTTGAATTTAGAAGTGTGCATAATAGCCTCTCTGCGCAAAAGATGAATTTGGAAGTGTGCCTAAATATCCCCTCTGTGCAAAGTTGAATTTAGATCTATGCCTAATATCCTCTCCGTGTAAAGTTGAATTTAGAAGTGTGCCTAATAGCCTCTCTGTGTAAAGTTGAATCTAGAAGTGTGCCTAAATATCCCCTCTGTGCAAAGTTGAATTTAGATCTATGCCTAATATCCTCTCTGTGTAAAGTTGAATTTAGAAGTGTGCCCAACAGCGTACTGTGCCCAACAGCGTACCTTGATTGCATTAGAAGTGTGCCCAATAGCCCAATAGCGTGCCCTGGTTGAATTTAGAAGTGTGCCTAATAGCCTCTCTGTGCAAAGTTGAATTTAGAAGCGTGCCTGATATCCCCTCTGTGCAAAGTTGCTTTTAGAAATGTGCCCAATAGCGTGCCCTGGTTGAATTTAGAAGTGTGCCTAATAGCCTCTCTGTGCAAAGTTGAATTTAGAATATGCCTAATATCCTTTCTGCGTAAAGTTGAATTTAGAAGTGTGCCCAATAGCGTACCCTGGTTGAATCTAGAAGTGTGCCCAACAGCAAACCTTGCTTGCATTTAGAAGTGTGCCCAAGAATTTAGATTTGTGCCTAATAGCCTCTCTGTGTAAAGTTGAAATTAGAAGTGTGCCCAATAACGTGCTCTGGTTGAATCTAGAAGCGTGCCCAACAGCATACCTTGCTTGCATTTAGAAGAGTGCCCAAGAATTTAGATTTGTGCGTAATAGCCTCTCTGTGTAAAGTTGAATTTAGAAGTTTGCCCAATAGCGTACCTTGCTTGCATTTAGAAATGTGCCCAATAGCGTGCCCTGGTCGAATTTAGAAGTGTGCATAATAGCCTCTCTGTGCAAAACTTGAATTTGGAAGTGTGCCTAAATATCCCCTATGTGCAAAGTTGAATTTAGATCTATGCCTAATATCCTCTCTGTGTAAAGTTGAAGTTAGAACTGTGCCTAATATACTCTCTGTGTAAAGTTGAATTTAGAAGTGTGCTTAATAGTCTCTCTGTGTAAAGTTGAATTTAGAAGTGTGCCTAATAGCCTCTCAGTGCAAAACTTGAATTTGGAAGTGTGCCTAAATATCCCCTCTGTGCAAAGTTGAATTTAGATCTATGTCTAATATCCTCTCTGTGTAACGTTGGAAATTAAAAGGGTGCCTAATTATCCCCTCTGTGCAAAGTTGCTTTTAGCAATGAGCCCAATAAAGTGCCCTGGTTGAATTTAGAAGTGTGCCCAATAGCTTGCCCTGGTTGAATTTATATTTGTGCCTAATACCCTCTCTGTGTAAAGTCGAATTTATAATTGTACCTAATAGCGTGCCCTGGTTGAATTTAGATGTGTGCCCAATAACGAGCTCTGGTTGACTCTAGAAGCGTCCCCAAAGCGTGCCTTGCTTGCATTTAGAAGTGTGCCCAATAGCGAGCTCTGGTTGACTCTAGAAGCGTCCCCAAAGCGTGCCTTGCTTGCATTTAGAAGTGTGCCCAATAGCGTGCCCTCGTTCAATTTAGAAGTGTGTGCCTAAGGGCCTCTCTGTGTAAAGTTGAATTTAGAATTGTGCCTAATAGCGTTCCCTGGCTGCATTTAGAAGTGTGCCCAATAGCGTGCCCTGGTTGAATTTAGATTTGTGCCTAATATCCTCTCTGTGTAAAGCCTAATTCAGAAGGGTGCCCAATAGCGTGCCCTGGTTGAATTTAGATCCGTGCCTAATATCGTCTCAGTGTAAAGTAGAATTTATAACTGTGCTTAATAGCGTGCCCTGGTTGAATTTAGTTGTGTGCCCAATAACAAGCCCAGGTTGAATCTAGAAGCGTCCCCAACAGCGTGCTTTGCTTGCATTTAGAAGTGTGCCCAATAACGTGCCCTCGTTGAATTTAGAAGTGCATTTAGAAGTGTGCCCAATAGCGTGCCCTCGTTCAATTTAGAAGTGTGTGCCTAAGGGCCTCTCTGTGTAAAATTGAATTTAGAATTGTGCCTAATAGCATGCCCTGGCTGCATTTAGAAGTGTGCCCAATAGCGTGCCATGGTTGAATTTAGATTTGTGCCGAATATCCTCTCTGTGTAAAGCCTAATACAGAAGTGTGCCCAATAGTGTGCTGTGGTTGAATTTAGATCTGTGCCTAATATCCTCTCTGTGTAAAGTAGAATTTAGAATTGTGCCTAATAGCGTGCACTGGCTGAATTTAGAAGTGTGCCCAATAGCGTGCCCTGGTTGAATTTAGATTTGTACCTAATATCCTCTCTATGTAAAGCTTAATTCAGAAGTGTGCCCAATAGCGTGCCCTGGTTGAATTTAGATCCGTCCCTAATAACCTCTCTGTGCAAAGTTTAATTCAGAAGTGTGCCTAATAGCGTGTCCTGGTTGAATTTAGAAGTGTGCCTAAATATCCCCTCTGTGCCAAATCGTACTTAGAAGTGTGCCTAATATCATCTCTGTGCAAAGTTGAATTTAGAAGGGTGCCTAATAGCGTGGCCGGATTGAATTTAGAAGTGTGGCCAATAGCGTGCCCTGGTTGAATTTAGAATTGTGCCTAATATCCTCTCTGTGTAAAGTTGAATTAAGAAGTGAGCCTAATAGTCTCCCTGTGCAAAACTTGAATCTAGAGGTGTGCCCAAATATCCCCTCTGTGCAACGTTGAATTTAGAAGTGTCCCTAATATCCTTTCTGTACAAAGCTAAATTTAGAAGTGGACCTAATAGCGCACATTGCCCGAATTTAGAAATGCGCCTAATAACGTGTCCTGGTTGAATTCAGAAGTGTCCCTAATATCCTCTCTGTACAAATTGAACTTAGAAGTGTGCCTAATAGCTCTGTGTGCATAATATTCCTCTCTGTGCAAAAGTGTGCCTATTAACTTTGAGTTATTAGTTGAATATAGAATGCATCCCCAATATCCGCTCTGTACAAAACTCAGATCTAGAAGTGTGCCTAACATCCCCCCTTGCTTGAACCTAGAAGTGTGCCTAATAGCACGCCCTCAAAGAATCGAGTACTGCATTTAGAAAGTCCTTCTAAATTGCACTTAAAAGTTCACCTAAAAGTATACCTATGGCGTTGTTACATAAAAAATTCTCCATAATAGCTTACCTGTATTCCTGCTTGCTAGAAGAAAGTCTACCCAACTGTGTAACTGTGCAGTAGTGCAACTAAATAGGCCACCTAACAGCATATCCTAGTTACAATTAGTACATTAAAACCTAGAATAAGTGAATAATATCACCCTGCTTAGTGGAACCCAGAAACAAAGAATAATCTCACCCAGCGATATAGCCAACTTATAAGTCCAAATATAAAGTGTAATTTGTATCTGAACATATACCTAATAGCAGAAACTAACCATGAGTGCACCCAATCCACCAAGGTCTACCGGAAACGACCACCGTGGACTGCCTCCGCCCTCCGAACCCCGGCCAGGCCCCCCTCCCCAAATCATCCCACCCTCCACCTCATCCCCTACCCATCCCCTTTCCAAACACAAGGCCAGAGGGGCAAGATGGTGAGCCAATCACCCTAAGACCACTGCTCCTCCGAACCTCCCCACCGATCAGCATACTTTGATCATACCCACCCCCCTCACTAACATGCTGGTCACACCCTGGCCAGAAATCATGCAACCCCCGCTTTTACCACAAACCCCCACCATCATTCCCCCTCGACCACACCCCTTCCCCTCCCTAAAAACCACACGCCTGGCCCTAGCAAGAACAGAAGCCTCATCCATCTCCCCCTCTTACCCCCCTACCATCTCGCACACACCAATCGCAACAAAGACACTAAAGAAGAAACGTACCTGGTCCCCCTCATTCTCTCAGCACTCATCGCCTCCCCTATCTCGACCCTCCACCTCATTCCCCCAATCACCCTTCCTGAAACTCCTCTCCCCCGATTTCTCACCAACCGCAACTGAAACTCCCAACCCCCCCCACACTCCACCGTCAAATACCCCGTGCCAAACCCAATCACCCGAACACACGCATCCATCCAATCCCACCCGAAACCCGCCAACTTTTCTGCTCGCCCACTTTTCCCATCGATCATGAACCACCCCACCCCTCTCCAGTTTCCACCCTGTCCCCTCCCACCCCCTATTGCTGCAGCTCCGACACCATCCTCACCTACCGAAATGATTTGCATCCTATTTAATGCCCGATCCGAACTTGACCTCCTCGCCTCTGACAAACCAGACCTGGTTTTCATCACCGAAACTTGGTTCTCTGACAGCTTTGCCCCCATCGCCAACGAAGCCTTCCCCCCGACTACTCCCTTATCCCACTGAACCGTCCCTCTAGAGGAGGGGTAATAGCATTCGTCTACAAGTCTCACTTCCATGCCTCAAACATCGACAACCAACCTTCCATTCCTTCCTGCGAATCACTCTTCGTTAAACTATCCCTTTACCCGTCATCCTCAAACAGCTTCCTAATAATCTACAGACCCCCTGGCTACGATAGACAATTCTCAAACAATCTCTGCGACTCTATTGCCACCCTTCAACTAAACCATCCCAACCTCACTCTTCTAGGAGACTTCATCATATGGCTCGACATCCCCACAATCCCTATGACACGGAACTGAAACCACCCTAACTTCAATCTGGGATGACCTTAAAATCACGGCAGACTCCGCGGGAGGCACCGCATTAATCCTTCTCGACCTATCCGCCGCCTTCGACACAATCAATCACTCAATCCTCCTTGACCGCCTCCACTCCCTAGGAGTTCGTGGAACTGCTCTCAAATGGATAGCTTTGTTCCTCAAAGATAGGTACCAAATAACGCAACTCTCCACCTATTCCTCCCAATCCCGACCGGTCGACACGGGAGTTCCACAAGGTGCATGCCTTTCTGCCCTCCTGTTCAATCTCTACTTAATCACCCTCCCACCGATAATTCGTTCACACAACATCCTATGTTACAAATACGCTGATGACACTCAACTAATTCTAAAGCTCCTGAACTCAAAACCCAACTGCCAACCTGACCTCGCTTCCTGCCTCCTCGACATAGAGCTCTGGATGACCAGAAACCACCTCTTGCTAAACCCCTCCAAAACCGAAATCATGGTATGTGGCAACTCCGAACTTCTTCCACAACCACTACCCTGGCCATCTGCCATGAGCAACTCACCGACTCCCTCTAATTCAGTAAAAAACCTTGGATGCACTCTTGACTCTGACCTTACACTCTAGCGCCAAGTCAACAACGCCTCAAAGTCCTGCCACTAGCACCTTAAAACTCTTAGGTGCATCTTTCCATACCTCTCCTTTCCAAACAGACTCGCCGCGGTCCAATCAATTGTTATATCAAGACTAGACTACGCTAACCCCCTCTACCTCGGAGTCCACACTTACCAACTGAATAAACTACAAAGAGCACAAAACGCCACAGCCAAACTGCTACTAGCGCTCGGCCCGAGAGACCCCATCTCCCCAGCCCTCAAAACTCTAAAGTGGCTCCCGGTGGCCCGAAGGGTGACCTTCAAAACCTTTTGCATTTCTCACCAAGCACTGCATAAAACCGGACCTCAATATCTTCAAGACAAGCTGAAACCCTATCACCCCCACGTACTCTAAGATCAAGCTCAGCCGGCCTCCTAGTCATTCCTAATACAAAATCAGTCAGGTTAGGCAGATCATCATTCTCAGCCTTGGCCCCCACACTGTGGAATGCACTCCCACCCCACATCCGCCTAACTGAAGATCTAAAGTCTTTCCGCAAATTACTGAAAACTTGCTCTTCCTCTAAAACCAACCCCATACTCAAACTAACTCAAACTGAATAACAACATCTCAATGACACCAACTCAACAAATACCAGATCTTGAATAACAATAAGACAAATAACAATACAACATCCAGATCCAAGCGAGAAATCAACAACTAATAACCGCTAATGTAAACTAAAAGGACAAACAGAATAGAATGAGTAAAGTAGATCAAAGCAGTGAAGTAGATAAAAGAATAAATCGTATGAAAACAGTAATGAAGTCTAAATTAATGAAATGGATGCAATGATTGCAATGGTCAAAATGAACAAAAAGTACGAATTGAATAAAGTGAAGAGGATGGAAAGTGGAATACAGGTGAGTCATGAGTATAAAGACAGATGGCATGGAATGTATGAATGCATGGCATAAATGGAAAGTACAGAATAGACAATTCAAATACATGAGACGGATGTAATGCATGAAACAGATAGAGCGCACGGAACGGATCCATTACGTATGCCAAGTGACATGGCCTGAACCGATAATGCATGATAAATGAATGAAGTGAGTGGAGCGGATGAAATCGGTAGAATGGAAGAAGCGCGTGGAACGGGTGAGCGCGCTGAGCGGATTAATGCGTTGTGCAAATGAATGCGTTGTGCAGATGAATGCGTTGAGCGGGTGAGTGTGTAGAGCGGGTGAGTGTGTAGAGCGGGTGAGTGTGTAGAGCGGGTGAGTGTGTAGAGCGGATGAGTGTGTAGAGCAGATAGGTGTGTAGAGCGGATGAGTGCGTAGAGCGTAGAACGGAAGAATGCTTAGAGCGGATTAATGCATAGAGCGGACGAGGGTGTAGAACGGATGAGCGTGTAGAGCGGCTGAGTGCATAAGAGCGGAGGAGTGCGTAGAGCGCAGGAGTGCACAGAGCAGATGAATGTGTAGAACAGATGAGTGTACAGAGCGGATGAGTGTACAGAGCGGATGAGTGTATAGAGCGGATAAGTGTATAGAGCGGATAAGTGTACAGAGCGGATGAGTGTACAGAGCGGATGAGTGTATAGAACAGATGAGTGTATAGAACAGATGAGTGTATAGAGCGGATGAGTGTATAGAGCAAAGGACTGTGTAGAGCAGATGAGTGCATAAAGAAGATGAGTCCGTGGAATGGTCGAGTACATAGAGCGGATGAGTACGTGGAGCGGATGAGTACATAGAACGGACAAGCTCCTTGAGGGGATGAATGCGTTGAGCAGATGAGTGTGTATAACGATGAGTGTGTAGAGCGGATGAGTGTGTAGAGCAGATGAGTGTGTAGAATGGGTGAATGTGTAGAGCAGATGGGTGTGTAGAGCGGATGAGTGTAGAGCGGACAAATGCGTAGAGCGTAGAACGGATAGGTGCTTAGATCGGATGAATGCATAGAGCAGATGAGTGTAGAACGGACGAGTGGGTAGAGCGGATGACTTTATTGAGCGGATGAATGGGTAGAACGGATGAGTGTGTAGAGTGGACAAGTGTATAGAGCAGATAGTGTATAGAGCGGATGAGTGTATAGAGCGAAGGACTGTGTAGAACAGATGAATGCATAAAGCAGAAGAGTGCGTGGAAAGGATGAGTGCTTAGTGCGGATGAGTGAGTGGGGCGGATGAGTGCATGGAGCGGATGAGTGCATGGAGCGGATGGGGGCGTGGAGCGGATGGGTGCGTGGAGCAGATAGGTGCATAGAGCAGAGGTGTGTGTGGAGCGTTTGAGTGCGTTGAGCCGGTAGATGCGTTGAGCGGATGGGTGTGTAGAGCGGATGAGTCTGCAGAGTGGAAGGATTCTTAGAGAGGACGAATATGTAGAGCGGACGACTGTGTAAAGCGGACGACTGTGTAGAGCGGACGAACGTGTAGAGCAGACGAACGTGTAGAGCGGACGGGTGCGTAAAGCAGACGAATGTATAAGAGCGGATGAATGCGTAGAGCGGATGGGTGCATAGAGCGGATGGATGCACAGAACGGACGAGTGCGCAGAGTGGACGAGTGCGCATAGCGGACCAGTGAGCAGAGCAGATGAGTGCGCAAAGCGCACGTGTGCACATAGTAGACGAGTGTGCAGAGCGGATGAGTGTGTAAGAACAGAGAAGTGTGTAGAGCGGATGAATGCGTAGAACGGACTAGTGTGTAGAGCGGACTAGTGTATGGAGCAGATGAGTGTATAAAGCGGATGATTGCGTAAGAGCTGCTGAGTGCATAGAAGCGCGTGAGTGCGTAGAGCGCGTGAGTGCATAGAACGGGTGAGTGCGTGGAGCGGGCGAGTGCGTGGAGCGGGCGAGTGCGTGGAGCAGGCGAGGGCGCTGAGCGGGCGAGGGCATTGAAAGGGCAAGTGCGTGGAGCGGATAAATGCGTGGAGCGGACAAGTGCGTGGAGCGGACGACTGCATGAACCAGAAGGAGCGTGTGAAGTATGCAGATGGAATGGGGATGTATGCGGATCGAATGGGGACATATGCAGATGGAATGGGGACATATGCGGATGGAATGGGGAAGTATGCAGATGGAATGGGGACGTATGTGGATGGAACGGATGAAGTAGGTGGAAGGTACTGGTGTAATATGTGAAAGGTACGGGTGAAATATCTGGAAGGTACGGGTGAAATATATGGATGGGGCGCATAAAACCTTAGAATTCATGGAAATGATCGGAGTACATGGAACAAATCCGAGTGCATGGAACGGACTGGAATGCATGAAAAGGACTGGAGTGCATGAAACAGTTCGGAATGCGTGGAACGGATTGGAGTGCGTGGAACAGACTGGAGTGCATAGAGCGGACTGGAGTGCATGGAGCGTACTGGAGTGCATGGAGCAGACTGGCGTGCATGGAGCGGACTGGAGTGCATGGAACTGATTGGAGCGATAGAAGTGCGCAACATACATGGAATGGCTGGAGTGCATGTAACGTTTGAAAGAGCGTGTAAACCATCATATCACATCACCATGCTTACCCTCTTTACACCATCACTCAACTAGAACACAGAGATACTATGACACCATTCAGTATAGCTGTTCTCATACCAACATCTGCCTCATACTCCACATCACTCTAACTAAACACTGCTGGCTTCACACCCTCCAGCCAGGGGTTCTCCTCAGGCCTAACGCAGCCAGAACCGGTCTGGATAAAACCTGCCAGAACGAACACATACTCTTGATCTCTCAACCACCACACCTACCGCTATGAAGCAGCTATTACACGAATGCTGCACCAGCTGCACACATATCCGGTGCTCACATGCACCTTTGACCCTCTCTACTGACTTGAACTTCGGTTCCCGAGGGCGTTCAACCTACCAGCGCCTTGAGACCATACCAATGGTACATAAGGCGCTATATAAATGCAAAGTAACATAACATAACATACAGGTGCACATTTTGTGTAACTGACATGCCAGTGTCACATCTTGCTGTGCTTATAAACAATTGACAGCATTTCCCTAGTTATGATAATATGATGCTAATTAACCTTTGTCTGTTGGGAGTATATATGCCATGTATCGGTCCTAAGTGAAAAGATCTTTTAATAAAGATTTTTTCACAAAAATACCGATTTAGAAATACCGATCTGTGCTTGCACAGAGCGGTCTTTCTAAATCAAACTGTCATGCCACAAGTGCGCACAGGGGCTGACAGGCTCTGCGGGACCCAGAAGCGGAGGGCAAGGAGAATGGGTGTGTGGGTGCGTGTGCGTTGTCTGTATGTATGATTTTTGGTTTGGGCTGGGGTGAGGAAGGGGGAAGGGGGCTGAAATCCAATGGAGAGGGTGGGGGTGGGGGGTGGGGGGCGTGGGGATGGGTGTGCCAATGGAGGTGGGGTAGGGTGGGAGGGGTTACGGAAGAACAATGGAGGGCTCAGGCCCCACATTTCTTTTTAAATCATTTTAAAGGTCTCAAGAGAGAAAGACCTTTACAATGCTGTTTTTATGATCAAAAGAAAATCGGGCATTGTATATCAGTCTTTTTCTCTTGAGACCATTACAACTAGGTCTTTTCACATAGAACCCATGTATCACACGTGTTCACATTAGCTTTAAATATCCCCTGTAAGAGTGTGGCTGAAATCATCTCTTGATCAGGCCCCTGACACTTGATCTCAGTTGGCTGTGGCCTCCTGCATCACGTCCATGCCACACAAAGAATCCGTTTGTGTTGCCCTCAGTGCACAGTATCACTGGGTAATGCAGGGATGTTATGGTGTTTGGACTCTCTGAAAAGATTGAGCTTCGGGGTAAACTCATGTTGTTTGCTAGGCCCTGATCCAGTCCTGGATTTTTCTTTCCATTTGGGACTGGGTTTATTCGTAGCATGCCAGTGCATGAAGTTATGACTTTCCCATTTTAAATGAAGTTCTACGACTGCCAGAATGGAAAACAAACAGGATTGGGTGAGCTGCTTACTTATGACATGGGATAACTTGAGAGTTTTGCGATTCTTTCATTTTAACTTTGATGCGTTTGACTTTGAGTTGTGATGTGCTTGCTATCTGTGAGTGCTGGTAGCATGTTAGTTGTGTGCAGAGTGGATTTACAGCCCAGGAGGTGGTTGGGTGCAGATCGAATCAGTTGAGCGTGTGCATTGAGATGACGAGGGTGGCAGGTGTGGGGTCTCTTTGGGCATCATTAAGAATACTACCATCACACTTCCTTACCATTAATGGCACTTGTGGGGTGCAAATTTGACAAATGACTAGTGACAGGGTCATGATGTCAGTCACCGTTTTGGAGTCATGTAAGAATCCATAGATGTTTGGAGCACTTACCCAATTTCTCTGGAGGAAAACCTTCCCGCTGAGCCTTCGAACACGGGCACTAGGGGTTTGTGTCCTGTGTAGACTTTGAGAGGGTGTCCTATTAGGTACACATGAACATGTCTGCACCCTCATAGGATGGCCAATGCCTCTTTTTCGGTGTGCACATAGATTTGTTTTTTGTTAGCACTCTGCTGGTGAATGCAATGGGGTACCTAGTGGCTTCTTTGTCCACTTGTGTTAAATCTGTGCCCAAGCTTACAGGGCTGGCGTCCACCAGCAGCTGTGTGTTTTTAGATGCATCAAAAAATGCCATGGTCGTGCCGGCCAGGAGGGATTCTTTGATTCTCTGAAATTCTTCTTTCTGTTCCTTGCCCCATTCCCACAGGGGGACCC
This sequence comes from Ambystoma mexicanum, assembly GCF_040938575.1. NCBI lineage: Eukaryota > Metazoa > Chordata > Amphibia > Caudata > Ambystomatidae > Ambystoma > Ambystoma mexicanum. The sequence goes on from NC_090922.1 coordinate 667,281,215, forward strand.
TTTCGGGTCAAGTCTCTGAGTGGCGCCACCACGGTCACCAGATCTGGAATGAAATGAATGCAATACATTGCCATGCCTAGAAAACTCCTTATTTCTGTGGCATTGGTGGCGGGGTACGCACCTCTGATATATAACACTTTTACTGGATCTGGCGATACTCCGTCTGCATTGAACACATAGACAAACAATGCTAATTTGTGTTTTCCAAACTTACATTTCTCCGGATGGAGTGTCAACCCCGACTCCTCAGGGCATTAAAGTACTGCTGATAGGTACTTGTAATGTTCTTTCAGTGATTTACCATACACCAGTAGGTCATCGATGACATTGGTGGCTCCTGGCAGGTCGTGGAGCACTTTCATAATTTCATTTTGAAACACTTCGCCAGCCGACGAGATGCCAAAGTTTAGCTGGTGGAATCTCCTGAGTATGAGTTGAGAGGAGAATGTAGGGATGCAACGTGACTTTTTGGCCAGCTTCATATGGTGGTATCCAGAGCTTAAGTCTAGTTTATTGAAGATCTTTGCTCCCGTTAGCTCAACTATCAGCTCATCGATTGTAGGGGCAATATGTCTCTCCCGGTCAATTGTCACATTCTGCAGATGCATGTCTATGCAGATTCTTATGGCTTTCGGTTGTTTGGGTTCTGTCGTAACCTCCATCGGGGATAACAACAGAATGGGGCCGGACATCTTCTCGATAATGTGAAAATCTTCAAATTTGTTCAGTTCACCTTCCACGGCTTCTCTCATATGGAATGGTACTGCCCTGTGTCGCACTGCTCTTGGTTCCACTGTGGGATCTATATGCAGGGTGACTGTTCAGTTTTTCAGGCACCCAATCCCCTGGAACAGCTTTGAATGTCTACAAATTCTTGCCTTAGTGTTGGAGGAGTATATCCTACAGATTTCTTTGAAAAATCTTGGTTTACGATTATAGCAAAGTTGGGAGGAGGGCCAGGTCCCAAGTTGTATGATGATATGGAGGATGTGGGGGCAGGGTTCTCGGCCCCGATTATGATGGATTCCAGATTGTGCGCAGAGGGGCAGAGGTTGTGGCATTACCTCCATGATTGGGGAATGCGTACTGTACATTGGTTGCCATGATGGTGACATTCCAGGTAGGATAACTTTCTCCTCCGATGTAAGTAGTTCTTCTATTTATTATTTTTGTATCCCAGTGAATTTTTCAGTGGAAGTGAGGGGGTTTAAAGTGGTGATGGACACTTGCAGTGACCAATTTCCCACTAAGCTTGGTATTGTCTTGGGCAAGAGAGATGCTTCATCAGGGCATGTTTATTTGCCGCAGGTATGTGCATCTGTATCGGGAGGTAGATTGAGGTGGAATAATGACAAGAGAGAGGAACTATTGAGGAAGGCTGTTCAATGATGTTTACCCGGGTAATGGGTAAAAGAAGTGCAGCGCCAAGGACGGGATAGTTTGACCATGGATGTGCTAGAGCTAAGGCTTACTTACTCCTAGTATTAAAAAATCTCCATGCCACCAAACACTATTATCTGTGCAAGGTCCCTTTTTAGAAAGGCTCTGGCTAGTAGAAAAAGATTAATTGAAGCCGAGGCATGGGGTACACGGGTCAGAGCATCCCAGGATAATGATGTCAAATATTTCAGGGAAATTGCGAATCATGGCCCATTTTACAAATATAATCAGAAAGCTCTGGTTTCAATGTCTCTGATCTGACCAGGATGGATCATTTTTCATCCTTATATACTGCACAACGAGGGGAAGTAAATGGTACTTTTGGTATTGAGGAGAATAGGGGGGATTTGGAGGGAAGTGCTCTACCTTAGGGATTGTCTTTTCAGTAGTGGAAATAACTAAAGCCATTGGCTGCCAGCGCTGTAATCAGGCACCTGGTCCCGATAAAGTGCCGGCAGATTTGTTTGGCGTGGCCCCGGATTTGTGGGCTCCAGTTCTAACACAAGGATTTAATGCCATCTGTGAGGGGGGAGCTGTTCCCTCCTCTTGGTCCTGCACAACCATTTATCCAATATTTAAAAAGGGGGTGTGGGATGCAGCAGCTTCATACAGGCCCATCTCATTGCTGGACTCTATTTTCAAAATGTTTGGTTGTGCAATCTTGGCAAGGCTAGAGGAGTGGGTTGTCGACAGTGGGGTGCTTTCATTAGTGCAGCTGGGATTCCGGCCAGGGCTGGGCACGGCCAAGCAGTCTTTTAACCTCTGTGTGATACTTTCTCACTCGATTTACATAAGGGAGGAGCCAATTTATTTGGCATTCATGGATCTGAGCACGGCCTTAGACAACATCAATCGAGCTAAGTTGTGGACTGTGCTCGGATCCATGAAATGTCCCCTGGCCTTGGTGAACCTTTTGGCATGATTGCATGATTCTACACAGGCTTGTGTCAGGAGTGAGGCCAATGGGAGGTATAAAGGCTCATTCAAAGTGGAGTCAGGGGGGGGGGCTCCAGGGCTGTGTCCTGGCCCCTCTGCTTTTCTGCTTGTACATTAATGGTTTTCTTGATCACTCAATGAGCTCCTCATCTGATGCTCCAAAGATGGGTGGTCACCCCCTACCGGTTATGGTGTACGCGGATGCCACTGTTTTAATGGCGCTTACCTGATGGCCTTACAGCGACTTATTCTCAATCACGCTTGCTTCATGGGCAGCTTGGACTTGGTGGTTAATGCAGCGAAGTCTGTTGTGGTATGCCATTGTGGGACGGGTATGGTGTAGTCGAAGGGGATTTATTGTGGGTGGCTCTGATCCCTAGGATCGATAATTTCGACTATCTGTGGGTCAGTTACTCATCCAATTTTGGGTCAAATTCGCATGCGAGCAAACAGACAGCTTGCTTTAAGCAGGCCATGGGAGGTATTACCAGGTCAATTGGTATGTTTAGAGCCAAACCAATTGACCTGCTGCTAAAATTGTACAATGGCAAAGCGGCTTCTTTTGCCAGATTTGTGATGGAGCTATGGGGATACTCTAATAACAACTCCCTCCAAGTAGTGGAGAACACATTTTTTTAAAAAGTATTTTGGCCTTGGGCTTACCACCCTCTACTCTGAATTCTGGGGTACATTTGGAATTGGGCTGCAAATTAATTGGGGATGAGATTTCCCTGATGCCTGTTCTTCACTGGCTCAGGCTATGGGGCAATGAAAAAGCAGTTCTTACTCATGAACGTATTAATTTCATGAGTTCTAAAGATAATGGTGAAAGGTCCCATGGCTGAGTCACATTAAGAAACAAATGTTGGAAATTAATATCATACATTTGTACCCACCTCCTAATGTTGTATCGAGAGGGTAGATAAGATCATTGACTAACGTCTTCTGTGGTAATGTAGGCTTAAGGCAAGAGAGTTTGGAGCTGGTGAAACCTAAGAAAAGAAGTTTGATGACTATTACGTCTCCTGGCATACAGAAATATGTATTATGGGTTAAGTCACCAGCAGACCGAGTCATTTTAACAAGGGCAAGGTTTGACTGTGTTTTGTTAAGGGCGGTGGGGGTTTATTGGACAGGGGAAGTATGGCAATCAGTCTTGCTCTTTGTGTGATGCTACATATGTGGTTCTCGCTAATTTTCTGTTTTTCTGCCCGGCACATGAGAGTGCTAGAGGCTCTCTGTTTACGTCCATTGTTATGTGAATTGGTTTTGTGATTCTCCACGTGTTGGGTGGACTCTTTCATTGTATCTCAAAATAGCACTTTATATTAGAAAGCGTTTTCTCAGGAATATGTTATGAAATGTGATTTCTCTATTGCAGTTTTTTATAATATGATATTGATGTGATCATTTTTACAACAGGTGTTTTTTTGGCCCTATATTGTTATTTTTTCTATTTTGTATTGTTTATATGAAAAGCTTTGTTCATTTCTGAAATAAACATTATGATGATGAGCTTTGAATGTCTGTCAAGTAGTTCTTCAATTTCAGAGTTCAGAGCGGTGAAGGCGAAGTGAATGATATTCAGCTTTTTTGAGATTTTGCAGCTGAGAAAAGTCTCAATTCCTGCATTCACTACATCATTTTATGTGCAGCAGGATCCTCCTTTGTACGTTAACGTGGATTTGAACGATCCTGTGATCGCAGGGGCCTCTTGCATCCACACACAAATAGTGTAACTGTCTTTCATTGCAGTTGACGATGAGTCTGTACGTTGTCGAGGTTGGTATGGCTTTCACCGTTGCGCCTGTGTCGATCACAATGCATGTTGGTGCCCCGTCTGCTAGGACCACACAGGTTGGTTATGTTGACGTTTCAACTTCTTTTTAACCTTTTCGGTTCTATGGCGGAGATCGTGTGTATCTTTTCACTCCTTCTCTGGCGGTAACCTGAGGGTCTTTCTGGTGATGAGTCATCCTTTCTTCACTCTGGGTTCTTTTCCCTCTTTCTCTCGCCTTTGCCTCCCTCTATCTACAGTTGAGTCCTGCATACCTGACTGTCTCGAACGGTGCTCCTCAGGAGGGACGTTGAGTCTGATCGACTCTTCTGTTGCTGCAGAGTTGCTTATGTGACTTTTCAGGTGGGCTCTGCGTCTGCCTTCCAAGATTGTTATTCATTCTCGCAGCTTGGTCAGTGCAGAGTCCCTTACATGACTTTGCAGCTGGGCTCTGCTTCGCCTTTCCAAGGATCTTCTCCCTCGTTCTCGCAACTTCTAGAGGCTTCTCCAGCCATCTGTTGCGCCTCGGCGCATCCTCCTGGTGCTCATCGTGGTGCTGCTCACAGATGTTGGTGTTCTCACTCTCTTTCTGGCCACACTTATGTTTGTGTGATTAAGCTCCACAGGGCCTTTGTAGCCTCCGCTGTGATTGGCTGTCCATGGAAGCTCCTCAGTAGGCTGGTTCACTCAGTGGTAGAAGTGTACTGGAAAAAGTAGTGGAACTGTGGTCTTGGCAGAGAAGAGGGTGGGTGGAAACAAAATGCAACATGTGACAAATGTTGCGGCCGTGGCATTCCAATAGTCTAAGTGACTAGTAACTAAGCTCCTATTACAACTTTACACTTGCACAGGGACATGAATGGACAAATCCTCTATATAAAATGGTGAATATGGTCGTAAAAAGTAAAGGCATGGTAAACCAGAAAAAAATATCAGTAGTGGAACACAGCTCCTGACTGTTCCGCTCACCTTGATCACTGGGTTCACTTGTCTCTCCTTAGTCTTCACAGTTTATTAGGCATACCTAGGGTCAGAAGCCAAGTCAGCCATTATTAAAGTTTGTTCATGGTGATCGCAAAATCCGACTCCTGCATACCCTTCAATGATATTTGAGTCTGGAGTCAGATAGTGACTTATGCCCCTGTTGGAGTCTCTATCCTCCAAGGTGGGTGACCTTCAGAGGGATACCACTTAGCCTGTACCCTAGTGAGTATTAAGCGTAGCTGGCTCACCTCCCTTCTCCCAATGGAGGTGGCTGCCCCTTGGGAATAGGTGACTATCTCCTTGGACTCATCACATATGTTTAAGATTTAACAGATTTAAGATTTTACAGATTTTGAACAGCACTGTCCCATTTGTCTTCCAAAGATGGACCAGCAACAGAAAGAAAGTAGGCCAGGATGTATGTGTGTTTGATGGCATTGCTAACTGCATTTAAAGTGAAGTAGCTCCTAGCAGGAATCGTAGCAAAGCCCATGAAGGGAGTAATGAGATGTGTGGTGCACCCAATACCTTTCATGCATGAAGCTATTCCTGGTATATTTTACACTTTCATCTGCAAAGATAAGTTTCCTAAAAATACAGTGAACATAAAATGTTTTAAATTCCATTGAAATCATGTGCATCACACCAGCTAGTATTTTAGACGCATTTATTATCAGTGGCCATTTTAAAAGCCACTGCAGGACCAATTGCAAAGCAAAACACACAAAGAATGATTGCATGTTTCGAGAATGTAACCTATATAAAGTTAGCCTTTCTTCTGAACGGTGTAGAGTTTACTTTAATAATCTGTTCTGAAATCTCTTATTATGTGAGAAGAATTTGTAATAAAAGTTGCTAAAAATCTTCATGATCTAACAAATAAAAACGTTAGCTTTATAAATACTTTTATTAAGCAGGCTATTCAGTCTTAGCAGACAGCTTAGAAACAACTCTGTCTAGGCTGAAGTTTGATGTTACTACTTTATAAAGAAAGTTCAAAGAGATACGTGTTTGTAGTATGTGTTTTGCGCTGGCAGGGGCATGTATTGGGTGGAAATGACTATAGCAATTAGTATGGGTATGGGCAGTCAATAGGTGGGTAACTAACCAAACAACACCCACAAGCTATGTGCCCCTCCTCGTATGCCATCTCCCTCCTCGCCGTACGCCAATGCAATAGTTTCGGCTTATAGTTGGCACAAAAGAAGAATATGACTCCACAGATAATATCAAATTTTCTGTTTCTTCATAACAATAGGCAATATTTCAATGAACCCTCTTGAGGTAAGACTTGTGGGTAAAACCCATTTTTCTATGAGATGCAACATATGGTTTAAACCTCTATGATGCTGGATGCATTCTCTGTAGAAACTGAGATGATGGTGAACTCTCCATGTTAACGGGTCACTTGCCGTCAGGCTTGTCATGCATGACTTGCGCGTTCAACCTTTTTCTTGTCTGATGCACACCATAGTACATTCCAAAGGCTGAAACATTAAAGTAATGTGTGTGCCCAGTTTCCAAACTCTCTGTGAACATATTCTGCTTACTTCAGTGGTGTAACTGCATTGCAGTGACACGCCTGCCCGGCTACATAATGGCGATGAGCAATGTCTACCAAGATAGCTTTGCCTTGTGTTTGGAGCCCACATGGATGGCTAACATGGCGAGTATAGAAAGGTGGAAAATGGTGAGCAATTGTAGATAGGTCAGTGTATAAGAACATAGTAAACTGTATTGAGAGTGGTAAGAGTGGAGGACGGGCCCCCTTAGGAGTTTCAATCAGCTACTGCAACTCAGAATCCTGGTTAATCTGCCAGAGGCTGAGTGGTGGCCTAGCGGTTCTAATCACCATTCATGGAGTCCATTGGGACTTCATTGAGGATTTGAAGAATTTGCCAGGGGCGTTACATTTGGAGATGCAACCCTGTGGTTCCCCCATTTAACTTTAACCCGATATCTGAGATAGCATTAACAAAAATTATTGAACAGATGAAAACCTCCCACTGCAGAGGGGATGCATGTTCTTCTATGATAATGAAAACCTGTACCCCTCGTTTATTAAAAGCAGTATGTACCTTTATAAACTCTTCATTGAAGGAGGACAAGGTCCCCGATGACCTCAAACAAACAATGGTCACCCCCATTCTCAAGAAACCAGGATTACCTAGGGACAACCCCTTGCACTATCGCACTATCTCTAACACTCCATTCTTGCTCAAAATATTGGATAGGGTTGCCTATAGTCAGATTGCGGAGCACTTGGATCACTATCCAATTCTTCACTCCCATCAATCTGCTTTTAGGAAAAGATTTGGAACAGAGACATCACTCCTTGAGCTGAAGTCTAAACTCCTTGCTCAGGTTGATAAGGGTGCTCTCTCTCTCTCATTATCTCTCTCAATCAATCGGCGGAGTTCGATTTGATCGAACATACCATCTTGATTTCTAGACTAAAGGAGGTTGCCAACTTCTCAGATACGGCAGCGTCTTGGATTTCCTCCTTTCTGGAGCACAGATTCAGCAGTGTCTGCTCGGACGTAGCTGAAGCCTCACCCATACCAGTACTTTATGGTGTACCACAGGGGGCTAGCACATCCGCTTGTCTGTATAACCTATTCATTACTCCCTTCTTCTCTATGCTAGAGGAGGAGGGTTATGTTTTCAAACTATGCAGACGACACACAATGTGTCGTCCCTCTAACAGGTTCTCATGGGCAGGACAAACAGGAAATAAACAGAATATTCAAACTTATAGAGAAGTGGATGCTGAATAACTATCTAGCCCTTAATAGGGGTAAGACCGAACTTCTGATAGTTGGTAGCCGAGACGCTTTGCGCAAATTGAATCAGGCATATAGTTAATTTAAACTAGGAGATGACATCATCTCTCCCCTGCCTAAAACAAAAATCTTGGGAGTCACACTCGATCAGACCCTGTCAATGAGAGCCCATGTAACTGCTGTTGTTTCGGCATCAGTTTACTACATTAAGCTTTTGTCACATCTTAGGCCCCTTATTAATTGGGCAAGCACTGAAACCATTGATCAGGAAATAACAGGGGGCAAGATAGATTATTGCTGTAGCTTTCTACTAGACGTCAACAAGCAAGATATACACAAGCTCCAGGCAGTGCAGATCTGGGCGGTCAGAGTTGTTCTAGGCCTCTCCCGGCGGGACCATGTATAGGAGGCCCGACGCACTCTTCATTGGCTACCAATTGAGGCTAGTGTCAAATTCAGGGTTCTCGTCATCACCTTTAAATGTAGACTACGATTGATGCCACCATATCTGCATATATATATCAATGCTAAAGTTAATAACAGAGCATTGAGGTCCTGCACTCAGAATTATCTCGTTCAACCAAGATGCAGAACCTCAAAAGCCGAGAATGGTGCTCTCTTTCTGATAGCGCCTAAACTCTGGAACCAGCTGCCAGAAAATATGAGAAGTCAAAGTTCTCTACGAGCCTTTAAGAGAGATCTGAAGACGCTGCTTTTCACTTGAGAGGGGATATGATATTCCACCCAAAGTCACTTGCCATTGGCCTCTGTTTGGGTAGGCCTAGTCTAGAAGCCTTACCCTCTTCTTTGGTTTATGTTTGTTAGTTCCACCTGTCTGCGCCTTTATGCCTGAGGGTCTGTAGTGCGCATTATAAATGTTGTAATGTAATGTTGTGGGGCGTAAACCTCCATGCAAGCCTGAGAGCTTTTCTATCCATACAACCATCAAACTCTGAATATGGCAGTGCAGTGAATGGCAGTACAGTGGTGGTAAGGCCACTACTGCCACTTTTCTGCCACTTTTTTACCCCACGGCCATACTCAGAACGAGGTCCAACGTGCTTAAAAGCAATAGATGACCTGGATTCTCAGCAATTACTGATTTACAAGTATTTGATCAATCCAATTACAGAACGGAGACCAACCTCTTTGTTGGTCCCTAATGTGTGCACCCACAATGCTCCTCTCAGAGTTCGATAGTCCCCTAAATATGCTTCCCTTTTTTATATGTTCACTACTTTGCTACCCTAAGAAATGAATAGGGTGCTTGAACACAGGGAATGGTTTCATTAATATTGTCAGTTTATCTGCTTTCTTGATTTTGGTTCAGTATTTTGTCATCCTTATTATAATCTATATATATCTGTTTATCCTGCTCAGATAAGATAGTTCAAAGTGGCAGGTGATACAGTTCCCCAAATCATTTATTCCTTCAAGATACATTTGTGTTATGGATGCAAGAGCGGGTCAGGTTTTTTTCTGCTGAGATTTCAAGGACAGTGTTACTATGCCCTACAGGGAAGAATGGTGAGGGGCAATATGAGGGATGGTGAGCCTTGCAGGGATGGATGCGGATAGGAGGAGTGTGACAGAATGCCATCTGGTGAGGGCAGGATAGACTGAACATGTTTGATTTTAGATGTAAAATGATGCAGGTAATTCTATTTCTGAAAGAAACACATGCAAACCAGAGCCCCTTTCACAATGATCCATGCCAAAAGCATAGTGTCTCTTTTTTTTGTGCCTAGAAACACTTGTGTACAGGTGCGTTATGAATGCCATATCATATCATATCATGTATGTTTGCTGTGACTGTTTCCCAACATCCCAAGTATTTGCCCTGAAGTGCTTACAGGGTAGGTTCAAAGGTCACATGAGCATTTCTGAACAGCTGCTAGAACACACATTTCTATCAGGCAAAGGAAGCTTTTTAATTCCCTGCCACCCTGGTTCAAATTCTTCTAATTTTGTATTCCAGCAGGCTGATTGCATGTCAATATCTAAATATAAGCCATGATTGGTTAAGACATGGTGGCAACTGAGATTATACCATTATAATTTCACAAGGATTGAATGTCATATTACTGTCCGCTTGGTGAGTTGAGATATTCATGACAGAGCTGGGTGTGTATTAGCCATCCGGTCTGGGTGCACCCACAGCAAGCATGTGGGAACATGCCCAGGAAACCTCTATTTTGATCCCCCTGAGGGAGGTCAACAACTTCCTCTAGGAGAACCCTCGGAACCTGTGCTTAAATGACAGGCCTGACATGACAAAGTAAGCAGACAGAAGAAGAGGGTGGAGTTAGAGCTCCCCAGAAGAGAGGTTTAGTCCAGAGAGGGATTCCACTATTTGCAACTTTGCTAGGGCTCCCCAAACTTACTTCACCATCCCAACTTCCTGTAGGCAATGCACTCTCGGTATGACACTGGGCCAAAAATAGACACTTGTTACAGCATCCTGTTTGGAACCTGGGCGACAACCTTGCGCTCAACCAATCTGCTGCAGCATTTTTCTTGTAGCATATTTCCCTTATTTGATTCATCTTTGGACTTCAAGAAAAGAAGGATTCACTTGAAACTCTGTTGGGCCTACAGTATATTCCAAAGTACTTTGCCATAGAGGTGAACACAGAAGGCTCCACGGAATGGGAAAGCTCTTCTCCCCACTCATCCCAAAGGCACATTTGTAGTGTAACTGCTGTGTTGGTAAGGCCTGCTGCAAATGAGGCACTGCACCCAGCACCCTGCCACTGGAGGGAACACAAATCCTCCAAGTGCCCTTTTCAAACCTTTCTCATTCTGAAGGGCCAAAGAAAGGACCCACCTTGCCCCTGAGATCCTGGACTGGGTCTCCCACCAACCACAGGACCAATGAAGTGACCCCTGAGTCTTCCTTCCCTACATCTCTGAACTGCCTGAATGCCACCTTGGGCATATTTGACACTATCCAAGCTGCTAAGGAACTGCTGGATGTGAAGGATGCTTGACAGCCTCTATACTGCCTGCCTTCCTTGGGGTCTAGACCCACAAGCTGTCAACACTGTTGAACAGCACTGTATAGTTGGAGCCTGTCACTCCTCAACTTTACCCCGACACAGATAGCGCCCAGATTCCTGGTTCAACATCAAAAAGCCTGGCTCAATAAAGTTAAAACCCAAAGACAAGATCATAAGGTGTTTGAAGAGGCCCTGTCCCCCTGGTCCACCCTAAAGAACATCCTCTTCTCTACCTTTTTTAAAGAAATCTTCTTGAAATTGACGACATGCTGCTGAGCTCTTGGCCTGAGCACCGAGTCTACAACCCAAGCATGCACTTTAGTCTAAAGTCTGCTTTCTCTGTGTTTTCCCTGACAGGGGGGAGCCAGTAGTCTTTTTATTAGTTGTGTGTACTGTTCATTTAATTAAAGATCCTACTTTTCCAGAACTTTGGCTGTTCATTTTCTTATTATGGTACCCCCATACTATTGTTGTTTGTATTGCTTCTGTGCCAGTACACACACGCCCTGAAGAGTATAGGCCGCACGCTGCCCACATTACCTAAAGTAGGTCAAAAGAACTCAAGCGGCCAGTGAGGGACAACAAAGCCCCAAGGAATGGAAAAGGATGACTACTGCTCATAGGCATGGAGAGCGGCAAAGAGCAGAAACATGGTGCATGGGTCATGCAAAAATAACATCCACAAAAACATTTTTTCATAGAATCATTTATATTTAAAATTTTGATTATGCCTGGTATTTGCGCATGAGATCACCCTTGATCAAAATATCACTGGTTGTGTGTTCTCCCTCCTAGACACATTGGCTCTTGTTGATATTTTATTAATTGAAATCACTTACACAAGCACAATATGGTGAAGAAAGAGAGAGAAGGATTTGTTTGAATGCAGAATTATTGCATTAAGTTATTTATGACCTTCCCAATGAGAACTCCAGTGGAATTCCTCCAATGTGAAAGGAATATTCCTTCTGTTAAAGCTTTACATACAATGCAGTGTGCAATGTACGATTGGAAACTAAGAAGGTGGACTGGTAGCTCCTTGCTTACTTTCCTGTTGGCGGAAGCAAATAGGATGATCATTCTTAACAAGATTCTTATATGTGCTGACAGACCTAACCTAGGTACTAAATGGGAGACACTCCTAGACCTGAACATGTCTAATTTATCTAGAACCAGATATCAAAAAGAAGGTAATGCAATACTTGTTCGTGTTAGAGAACATGCATGGGTTAATTTGGCATCAGAGGTTTCTAGTATAGATTGTATAGATGGTCTAACTGTATACACCCATCCTAGACTCTACTTAAAAGAATCTCCCAACTCCTTTTTACGTGCTGACTACCTGAGAATCAAATTAAATTAATTGGACACTTTGGATTCATTTGATCCTAGATGGGTGATCACTAGAAAAGATCGGGAAGCCGAGTCTGAAAAAGATCTATTGTGCTCGTGTATAGCTTTAACCAAGTAGGGCACTGCTGGCAGCAGGTGTAAGCGCCTACACGCAACAAACAAATTGTGGCGAGAATATATGGAAGGCAACAACCCCTCATTAATATTCCATCTAACCAGATTCTGGAAGAATATACTGGAGCTTTTGGACATATCTGCCGCAACATGAACTGAAATATCAAAACTGTCGGGCAATCCTGTTCTGTACATGACTACATAGGGGAGAGGAGACACTTCAGCATTTTCAACCAAACATGACTTATATGTTATGATTTTAGATCCATTGACCGGATGTAGAGTATGGCTTTGCACCTTCAATTAATTGGCTGAATTATAATTAAAAAAAGAAATCACATGCCTTATGGAATGCTTGATTTGAATTAAGTATTGGATTCCATAATTCAATTATTCTATCCATCTTTGTTGTGTTTTGTTCTAAATATATACATTGTTCTCTTGATCTTTCTGTAGCGCTGATTCCTGCTGCTTTAACAATATCATGGTCATAACCCTTCCCAAAAATGTCCTTGCATCAGGGCATGGTCCTCCATCAGTCTCCGTTGGTCAATGTTGATACTTTTCCCTCTAACAAATTTGCAAAAACCTTGTAAGGCTCTAGGTCTACTTTTCATCATCCAACTTCTCTGTACCTGTAGCTATTTGGCAAGTACTGATCCCCACATCACCACTTTTAACATATTCAACTGGTCAGCAGATCCTGTCATGGGTACTGTATTAGCATTACGCACTTAAGTTTGTTTGCAATTTATGTAAAAGCAAATAAATCTTCACTAGCAAAATTAGACCTCACCTGTGTATGCATACATGCACATTTAAGTCTATTTGTAATTTTTGTCAAAACAAAGCTTTAGTGACATGACAGTGTATACATTGTCTCATTGTCTGGGCTGTGAATATACAATGAGGGCTGGATATGCACCTTGTGATGTTGTAACAGAGCAAGTCATGACACGTAGATCATGATGTGGTGTACGGATGCATATCGCTGATCTTACTTGATGGGGTCCCTTCTTCCCTCATACCCACCCAGCCGTACTCCTCCTTTGAAATGCTGGTCTGCGAGCTTGGTATCTCTCCCACTTCCTCTTTGACCTTTGCCACTTTCTACAGACCCCTCTGTCCCTATCTACTCCTTTCTTTCAGAATGGGCCAATTTCTCCTCCTCTCTCTTGACGTCACCTCTAAACTCCTCATTCTGGGTGACTTCAACATCCACCTAGATTCCTCAAGCAAGGTCCTCCAATCTCTTCTGTGACCTCTGCACCTCTCTCGCTTTCTCTATTCTCCCCTCTGGTCCTACTCATTTGGCTGGACACACCCTTGATGCCTTCATCCATTTTTATCTATTGCTCTCTACCTCACCCTCCACCCCACTCTCCTGGTCTGACCACACCCCCCTTTCCTCTCACTTGGGATCTCTCAGCCCTCTGACCGAACCTCCCCCAGCTTTACCTGCCTCGTTTGGGGACACCCGGCCAATGAAATGAGTGTCAGTTGCTGGATTCATTTTCACCTTCATCCCCTCCCTCCAACTACTGACTCAACCATTGACTCTGCTCTCAACAATTTAGATCTCGCTATCCCCTAACACTCTCGATATTCTTGCCCCTGTCATGAGGATCCATCTGAAACCTTCCACCAAACGTAACACTTGCTACGACTCTGATCCAGCAGCTCTGAAACGCAAGTGAAGAGCTGATGAACGGAAGTGGCTGACCTCAAGCTCATCCTCTGATGAACTGGCCTGTCGCTTTTTCCAAAGGCAATATCGTCTCTCCATTCACTCCAAGAAGAGGGCAAACAGCCGGCCCACGTCTCTGGAGCTTCTAACAACACGGCTGAACTCTTTAAAATCTGCAAGGAACTAGCCAACCCATCTGCAATCTCTGCCTCACCTCTTCCCTCCCAGGCCATCTGCACTGCACTGGCCTCCCACTTCACTGCTAAAACTCAGGACATCCTGAGTTCGCTATCTTCCTCCCTTACCCCTGCCCCGATGCCCCTGCCAAAATCAGTCCCTCCTAAGCCCCTATCCACTCTTTCCTCCTTTTCTCTTACCACATCGGACAAGGTCACTAGAGTTGCCTGCCTTATGAAGGTCTCTTTCAAACAGGTCTCCCTGTTCTTCCAGATCTATTAAGGACAATATAGTCTCCCTTGCCCCTGCACTCGCAGACTTCTGTAATCACTCTCTTTCTACTGGGACCTTCCCCTCTTCTCTCAAGCGCTCCCTTGTGCGACCCTCCTGAAAAAGCCTTCTGCCAACCCCTCATACCTGGCTAATTACTGCCCCATCTCTCTCACTCGCTTCCTTGGGAAACTTCTGGAGAAGTTGGTCTTCCCCAAATTTACTGTTTGCCTGCACAACCATAAATCGGGATTCCAAGCATCCAGAGGAACAGAAACTGCTCTCTTGAACACCTGTGAAGAATTGCTCACACCTCTTGATTCGATCTCACCTTCTGTTCTCATTTTACTTGATCTCTCTTCTGCTTTTGACACGGTTAACCACTCCATCCTCATAAAACTGCTCCATGATACTCTTGGTATCTCAGAGCGGGCACTGGACTGGTTGACCTGCTTCCTCACTGACCATCCCTCCCAGGTTATCCTGGGTTCTTTCTCCTCACCCCCTCTATCTCCACCTCTGGCATTACCCAGGGCTCTATTCTTTTGCCTTGGTTCTTTAACATCTATCTCTCCCCTCTGGCTCACCTTATCTCTACTTTTTCCCAACACTTTCAGTGTTATGCAGATGACACCCAACTCAGACTTCCCTCTGCATCTCTTCTGACTTCCCCTGTCATCCCTGATTGCCTGTCCGCTATCCAGTCTTGGTGTACCTCCAATGTTCTCGGTCTCAATACCAGCAAGACTGAGATTCTTCATATCGGGACTCCTGTTCCCTCTTTTCTTTCTTCACTCTGGCCACCCTCGTTGGGCTCTCCCTCCTCTCCTTCTTCTGAGACCAGAAACCTGGGAGTTATCTTCGACTCCTCTCTCTCTTTCATTCCTCACATTCTGGACCTGGCTAAGTAGGCACATTTCCAACTCTATCTCCTCAGAGGTACCTTCCCTTTCCTCACTTTTCCCCAGAAGCTCAATGTCTCCAGAGCTCTGATTCTCTCCAGGCTGGACTATTGTAACAGCCTCTCCTTAACCTACCTTCTTCTCTCTGCCGCGTCCAGCTTATCCAGAATAGGGCTGCAAAGACTTATCCTTGGCATTAAGCCCGGAGACCGTATTTATCCAGCCCTAAAATCCCTCCACTGACTCCCGGTTGCTGCAAGGATCAAATTAAAATCCCTCTGCATCATCCATAAGGCTGTCTCGGGCCAGGGACCACGCTATCTGCAACTGCTCTCACCAAATACTCTCCCACCAGATCCCTCTGATCCTCCGGATCTCTCTGCTTGTCAAGCACTTCTCTAAGCAGAGAGCAGGTGGACGTTCCGTTTCCTTGGCTGGCTCCCTCCTCTGCAACAGCCTCTCCCTTTATCTCCATCTTGAGCTGGATCTCCTCTAGTTCTGCAAGCTCCTCAAGACTTTCCTCTTCTTCTCCTCCTCCTTCTCTGTCTCCTTCCTGTGATAATCCCCACAGTCGCTGTGATTGGTTGTCTGGGCCCTTATGTGTCCTTCTGGGTCCTGATCTTCTCTTGATTCTCCCACAGCATCCGACCTCCACATGCCCTTGTCCTTAGCCTATGTTTTCCCAGAGGTCTGCACTTACTTATGGGCTGGTGACCCCTCTACCATCTAGTGGTCACTTACCTGTTGCCTTTGCAACTGGCTCTCTGGCACTTACCTGTTGGCATTGCAATTGGCTCTCTGTCTCTTCACGCCTCTTTGGAACCTCTAGCACTTACCCCCTTCCCCTGTCTGCTATCTCTCTGCACTTGCACGATACAAATGTTCACAAGGCCTAGTAGGATCGCTTTTATTTTATTTCTTTTTCTCGTCATTTTTATCATGTTCCTTTTTCTTGCTGTTCCCTTCCCTTTGCCCTGTGGGTGCTTTGAGACACAATATCTTGATGTATAAGCACCTTACAAATGCCCAATAAAATAAAATAGAGGAATAAAAGCAGAGCATGAGCCTGGAAACGGGGGGAGTGCCAGTTACACGGTATACAGAGTCACTGTCGTTATTACTGCTGTGGAGCCTAGCGGATCGCATCTGCATAGTGAGCAGCTCCAACTCACGGCAGGCTCCTCCATGCCCCAGGACCGAGTATCGAGCACACGTTGCATGTGTGACCTGGACACTCAATGGCCATGCAGCACATTAGCAAAGGGGTGAGAGCAAGCTCACCGGGCCTCCGCCGGGTGACCGTAGGAGTCGCACCATGTCGGCGAAGTGCCCGGACGAGGGAACAGCATCCCCAGACAAACAGGAGGAAGGTGGTCCAGCCCGGGCAGCAGTGGCCCCAAGCAGAAGACAATGCAAACGCACCATGGAGGACAGATTGCTTCACAGTGCAGATGGTGGATGATCAGCAGGCATTTCCAGCAAGAGCAGTAGGGTCCAGACCAGCCAGAGGAGCGGTTGGCAGTGTTGAACTACCTCCAGAAGCAGCCACGTGGCTGGATTAATTGCAAGGGACATTCATGAAGCTGTTTGAGCCGTATGCGCCAGGAGCAGCCCTATGGTGGGAACTCTGGTTGCAACAATTCGAACTAAACATTGAATCCAGGAAAATCACAGTGGAGGAAGATAAACGGACCTTTCTGATGCTGAAACTAGTTGCGCTAACATTGAGATTATTCCATTCAGTACTACCCAACAGTGGCCCAGGCACCGACTACGAGGTGGCGAAGACAGCTTTGAACAAGTTCAAGCCGCATCTCAATCGAGATTATGAGCACTTTCAAATGAGCATGGCACAGCAAAGGCCGGATAAGAAGAGCAACGATTTTCACTCCAGATAGAGAGAGATGGCGCTTGGATGTGAATTTCCTGATGACAACTTTGCTGTACGACACATATCATACATGGATTATCTTCGGAGAAACTACGAAGAGCAATCCTGTCAGAATGGAATTTAGCACTAGAGCGTATCCTAGAGATGGGGTGCCAAAGGGAAAGCAAGGACACTGAGGCGGCGGCCATGGAAGCAGCGATGAGTAGACTCCCCATTGATACAAATAAATCAGATGCGACAGTAGCCGTGGAAATGAGGAACAGAGGCCGAGGCACCCGAGCTCCAAGATGGACACAACCGTGTAAGTGGTGTTGCGGAGCATGGCACGAATGGGAGACGCATCCAGCGCAAGACCTGATGTGCCGGAAATGTGGACAGCTCAACCACTTCACCACAGTGTGTCCAAGTGCTACTCCGAGAAAGGATGATGACAAGAAAACAGTGAAGAACAGCCAGAAATGAAACAAGGAAAAAGAAAGAGCACTAACAAAAGAGTGACAGCGAGAGTGGAGAAGACAAAGCCAGCAGCCATCCCTGCCAGAGTAATAATTGCAAAGTCGTTCTTTGTTTTGTTTTTTGTTTGTTTTGAAAGATATTGAAAGTGGTTAGGATAGAGTAGGATTGCGAACGTAGGACTTTTATTACTTTTAGACATCCTGACGAGCACCCCTTTGTCTTCCTTTTGTTACAGAACAGAGCTTGTGCTATTTGATTTAGGGAAAAACTATTTGGAGTCGATAAAAATAAAACCCTTTACACAAAGTCTAGTCATCTGAGTCCTGATTCTAACCTACCATACATGTTAAAAAAAATTGGTCGATGTAAGGTACCAAGCGTTCCCATGCAGATATATTCCCAACACTCCATCTCTTTCTGTGTGTGCTCTTCCACACATGTGAAAACTGGGATAGATCCAGAGGATGTAGTGAAGAACTTGCAGTCAACTTCAAGTTTTTCTTTACATGAAACATACCACTAACAGGAGGATGTACTGTATACGAGATCTGCAGAATTATGAATTTGTGTGCATCTATGCATCACTGTCATAGTTTGAAGGATCGTCTATACATTTCCTTCTGTAAACCAAAGACAAAATAATAAAGAAATCGCTGACCAATACATAGTAAAACAATCATTGACAAAGTCAACAGTTTTGGGATGGGAGCTGCAATTTCCAGGCACTGCCAAAATGGTACTACCCAAACATAAGAAGCACCAGCCGGAAAATGGTGTTAGTATAGGGGCATTTGATGGCAGTGCCTGGCGCATGCATCAAGAAGGAGCCAAAACTGCAGAGTTTGTCAATGTTTTACTAGACTGTCTCTGCAGAGTGGGGTTATTTTTTGTACGCCCATTCTGCATGGGCCTTTCTACCCTGCGGGAACAAAGCATCATGAAGGCATGGATGACCTGGTTTCCCATGTCAGCAGAGGCTAAAGTGGCAGCCCTCTCAAGCTGTCCCGTGCCAGATGTGAATAGGTCATCCATAGCTGGCATTTCTTTAGTGAAGCATGTTCGATGAAAAAAACAACACAACAAGTGCCATAATGTAAAGAAGATATAAAGGACATTTTCAGACACCTCCCCCTTCACATTGGGCAGTCTGAGAGCTGTTAAGTAATGTGAGTTAATGTCTGAGTTATATAAGGCAGATGCCCCGCCTTAAACGTGTGCTGATGCAGACCAGATTTCTGGGTACAAGAACATGTTCTAATTGTCGATCAATTATAAAAATGTTTTAAACTGCCAGTGCCCAATGCACACCATCCATACATTTTATTGAGTGAATGCCTTCTTTGCATCTAACCATTTATTAAGCAGCCATCACATTGTTTCACTTAAATATGGCACATCAAATGGAATATCAAAGTGTCTTATTCATGCATGGCCTTCGTTGTAGACAAGGAGTAATAAGGCCAGGATATTACATTTCAAAAGAGAATTATTCATTTTCAACCAGGGTTTGTTATGGTGCTATCTGTGACATTTGCACAATAGCAGCTGGCAAAAGGTAAATGCCAATGATAGATAGACATCATTGATTAGTCCTTAGTTTAATGCAAGCATGATTTCTACCTGTTGTGCACTCCCTTCCTAGTTTGTTTATGTCTACCCGTACCTTTCTCTATGACCTCTTTTTTGAGTGGCAACCATATCCTTTCCTGAAATATTTACAATGACTCCTGTCCCTTTAGTTTTCGTTTCCCTGTTTAGAGATTGGACTGGGGACAGGAGGGGAAGAGTGGCTAGGGGTTAATCTTAAAATGACTGTGCCTCCACCAACCTAACCATTTGTTGGCAAACAGAGGATACATCAAAATGCTTTCTTGAAGTATCTCTGAGCTCCCTGCTCACAATGCCAACCAAGCTCAAATGATTACCTCTCCTGAAGGTGCTGAGAGGCAGGTAGCACATGTTTAAAATCGGGCGCGAAATCAGATAAAGGACTTGGAGTATGATTCTGCATGTGTTTAAGTTTGGGAAATTAGGTGGCACTTTAAGCAGTGCCCATTACTATTGGCCTGGGAAGTGAAGCTAGAAAAGATAGGATGTGAGAGGGAAAAAACATTTTTCGGTTTGTATCAGCCCCCTGTCCACGCATGACCATGATTGTCCCTATGGCCATTCTACTCCACTATAGTCCCCCTCCCCCCTCCGCCCCAGTCCAAAGCACCCTTCCTCCAGGATCTCTTTGAGCTAGGTCTATGCTTTAATGGGGATGCCTATGGTATCTCCAGGGAGTCTACTGAAAGGTAATGTTTTATTTAGAGCAATAAACCAGCTACTGGTGAAGTACAAATGCCCCAACCAAGTGGGCCTTCAGCCACTTGATGTATTAGCAATATGTGTGTTCCTGTGTCTGATCTTTGCACTTAATTCCTGTTCATAACAAGCATGGGCAAAGCCAACGGTGTTGGCTCCTGTATAGGGGACATAATATACCAAGGTGCTAACATATTGGCCATAGGCTGCCACTTATCACCAGGTAGTACCATCATGGCACTGACTACAAATTAACCCAAACTGTTGGCTTTGCCAATGTTTGTTTTACCTGTGTCAAGGTAACTGTGAAAACAAAGGCACGGTAAAATGACTCTGCACTTTTGCCTCAAATGTGCTGGTGTGGTAGTGGTGTAGCAGGCGAGAGTATGCATAGGTCAGGCATTCAGCAAGATTCAATCAACGAGATGGCATATTACAGTTACATTCACACACAGATTTTCTGAGTTTAGACTGAGTTACGATTCTTCTTATGCAGGTTGTCGGGGTGCTGGGAACAGTTACAGAGGACCCCGTGCAGGGTCCCCGAGATGCATGACTGCTTGTTGCGGACCCCACAAACTGTTTGCCTGATTTGACTGTTTGCGAATATAGTTACTTTGTGTGAACAATTCCATGAATACGCAAGGCACTTTTTACTTTCTGCGCGCAGGCTCACGCAGTGTCCTTCTCGGCGCACGCCTCTTGCAGGATTTCTGGGCACATTTCTGTGAATCAGGCCCTAACTCTCCCTATTTAAGGGGCAACTTCCCCTAAGCAATGGGTGGTGGAACGCCTATCTACATAGAACCTCAGGCCCACTATACAACGTGGGTTCCCCACTCATAACACTAACACCTGGGGCCAGATAACAGAAACGTTGCACCAGTGTAAGTGCAAGGTTTGTACGGGAATAGCACTAGATCAAAGTTTGCCCTATGTTTAAAAAGACTGGGACAGATTAAAAAACCATTGCACCTCGACATGTGCAGTTTTGCATATTAAAAGCACCAGGGCTAAAAAAGGAGCCTGTAAGTCGTTCAGCGTCACCGTTGGCTTGTGGCCAGCCTGGGGTGATCCTTTTGTGCCATATGTTGGGGTCTTGAAAGTATTGTGGAAGTTCTTGGCTGGTGAAGGGTGGCCTGTTGTTGCTCTTGATTTTGGATGGAATATCCAATTCATCAACAAATCAACAAATATCTTCTCCAGTGCTAGGATCATTGTCACTGCGTTGGTGGATGCCACATGTTTGACCTCTGGGTATTGGCTGAATTTGTCCACCAGAACTAGGAGGTAGCCCTCTCCCGCGATGGTGCAGTCTATGCTGACAGATTCCCACCTTTTGTTGCTCCTTGGGGTACTGATGATGGGTTCTGCGGTTTCAGCTCTCCTGGTGGCCTGGCATGCTGCACAGGACTCTACGAGGTCCATCACTCACTGTTGCATGTGGGGTATCCACATCCGGGATTTCAGGCATGACGTTGTCTTTACAATTCCTTGGTGCCCAGTATGGGCCAGCTTGAGCGTGGCATACATGTTCATCTGTTTCACTAGCGTGTTGCCTTTCTTGGTCTGTAGCGGGCCGTGGGTGGTGGGACATATACCGCCGGGTTATCTAGTCCGGCCCGATGCTCCAGCTCGATATTGTAGGGCTGAAGGTGTAGCATCCACTTTTTGATGCATGCCGGGGGGTGTGGTGCCAAGTCCTTGAAGATGGGGATGAGGGGTTTGTGGTCAGAGAACACCCTCACTTGCTTTCCCAGTAGGTAAACTTTGAAATGTCTGCATTCCCAGAAGATTGCTAAGGCCTCTCAATATGTGCATAGTTTTGCATAGTTTTGTTCAGTTTTGGTCAATGCACGGCTGGCAAACGTGATGGGGTGTACGTTGACGTATTTCTCGATTTGGGTAAGCACGGCTCCTAGGCCTACCGGGCATCGACAAGGAGTTCCGTGTTTCTTTCAATGTCGAAGAACGCCATTGTTGTGGATGCAGATAGCGAGTCTTTGATCTGTTGGAAGGCCTGCTGGTGGATGGGCGACCATTCCCATTTCTGGTCTTTCTTTGTGAGTTCGTGGAGGGGGCTTGCTAGAGTAGCATGGTCTGGGATAAATCTTGCGCCGAATGTCGCCATCCCCATAAAACTCCTTACTTCAGTGGCGGATTGCAGTGCTCTGGTGCTTTTGATGTCATTCACCTTTGCTGGATCCAGTGATACTCCCTTAGAGTTGAAAATGTAGCCAAAGAAACAGAGTTCTTCTTTGCTGAATTCGCATTTCTCTGCGTTCAATGTTCTCTGCGTTCAATGTTAGCCTGGCATCTTCGAGCCGTTGCAATACCGCTGCCAAGCTTTTGTGGTGTTCTCTGTTGTTTGTTCCATACACAATGATATCATCACTGATATTTGTCGTCCCTTCTAGGCTGTTTAGGACTTTTGGGATTTCATGTTGAAACACTTCAGCGGCTGACGATATCCCGAAATTCAGGCGTTTGTATCTCCTCAGGCCAAGGTGGGAGGAGAAAGTGGTGATGTACCTCGACTCCCTTGCTAGTTTGAGTTGGTGATATCCTGACCTGAGGTCCAGTTTACTGAATATTGTCGCACCTGTTAGGTCGACGATAAGTTCATCCATGGTAGACGTGATTTGTCGCTTCCTGCCAATGGCTGCATTCGGGAGCCTCATGTCAATGCAGATTCGCACTGCATTTGGTTGTTTGGGTTTCTGCACTACCATCATCAGTGACATCCACAGGGTTGGCCCAAGGTTTTCTGAATTGTCCCTGCCTTTTCCAGCTTTTCGAGTTCCTTCTCCACGGCCTCCCTCATGTGGAAGGGTACTCAGTGATGTTGCACTGCCTTTGGCTCAAAGGTGGAGTCAATGTGTAGCTTAATGGACTTGCCTTTCAGGCAGCCGCTGCCTTGGAACACTTGGTGGTGTTTCTGGAGTAGGTTGTTGATTTTTGCATGTTGGATGCTGAATGCAAAGTGGATCAGCTGCAGTTTTTCTGCTGTCCTGCAGCTTAGGAGAGTCTCACAGCCAGCATCAACTATGTATAATCTTGCTCGGCAGGCGGTGTTGTTGTGCGATTGGTCAGATCTGAAGGATCCTTGCACTGGTAGTGGTTTCTTACAACCATATGCGAAGAGTCGTACCTTTCTGTCCTGGAGCACCGTCCTTGGGTTGAGCTTGTCAAAGGCGGTTGCTGGCATGATTTTAACGGTTTCTCCTGTGTTGATGACCACTTATGTTGGTTTTCCATCTGAGATGACTGTGCAGGAGGGTCTCTTTCATTGTCTGGACCTAGGTTCAACCGCTGATATGAGATGTACTCAGTGTACTCTCTTGTTGGGATTCTCTCGCCTTTGTCCCGTCTGTCGGGTGCGGTGCTCCCTCTGCTTTCCTCGCTTTCACTAGTGTCTGGGGACTTTTGTATGTGGTCTACGGCCCTCGCTCTTCCTCTTCTGCTCGGCTGGCGGGTGGTTTCCCGTGGGGCGAACTTCTTTTGGTGGTGTTGTGGTCGCTGTTGCATCTGTTCATGGTCTCCCCCTCCTTGTAGATGCAGGCAGACTGCTGCATAGTGGTTGAGGCGATTGCATTTCCAGCAGGTAGAACCCCATGCAGTGCATGTTTCTCCCCGGTGCAATGGACCACCACACCATTTTCAGGCGTTCTCTCGTCCTTGAGGCATGTGGGATCTGGACGGGTTTGAGCTTCTGCTTCCTCATTCTTGGCTGTTCTGGCGTCTCTTGACGGCTGCGACCTGGTCGTCTGTGTGTTCACAAAGGCGCCCCATCTCAAGTATTCGAGATAGTGTTATGTTCTTTTCTGATAGGATTGCCCTTCTCATCTTTTCCAACGAGATTCCATTGATTATTTGGAGCCGGATGGCGAACTGTTCGTTAGGAAATTCGCAACCTACTGCCATCGCTCATAGGTGGGCATGGAAGTTGTCCACCGTTTCGTTCTCGCGCTGTCTAGCAAAAGTGCACATCACTCGTAGTTGGGATTGAGGTCTGGCTTAAACTTGTTTGTGAGCGCAGTCTTTGCGGCGTCATAGTCATTTACGTCACCATTGTTGGGGATAGTGTTGAAGAGGCATAGTGCTGCTGCTCTGATGTTGAGCAGAAGGAATGTGCGTTTTTTCCTGTCTGCAGTGATCTCTCTAGCATCAAAATGCATTTCAAATTGTTGTAGCCAGATTCCCCAGCGAATAGCTGCCCCTGAGGTAAATGGATCGAAGGGTGCCATGAGGGTGGTGAGTGCTGAGTCTGGGTGGTCTGGGTTGATGCTCCTCCTATTAAGTGGGCTTGCGATTGCCCTTGAAGGGCTTGCGTTCGTGCTGGACATGTTTCTTGGCCGTCGTGTGGCCGTGCGCGGGAAGTGATAGTTCTTGCCTCATGACGCACGTGTGAGCACGTGCTGGCCGGTCACCTTTTTACTTGGACGGTGATTGGGACGTGGAGGTATGGAGAGCAGGCTTCTCTCACCTGGTGTTCTCCTTCCAGTTGGTTCAGCTGGGTATAGTAGTGTCCAGTGCCCTGAGCAGGTGTAGACTCTGTGTTCACAGTGTCAGAGAAGATTTGTGAGGTGAAGAGATGCATGCGAGCCATGTTGAGTGTTATATGATCGAAGCCCTGTGAGCGCGCGATGACCATGAGGCTGTAACTTGTCACAATGGAACGTTAGGGCTTGAAATGGAGACTTGCATGCTTCGGAGCGTGCAGGATGTTCATGCGGCGAAAATGAGACCGTAGAATGTCCAAACGGAATATTGGGGCTTGAAGTTGAGGCTCATGTGCATCTGCGTGAGGATGGAACGTTCATGCGAGCACGATGAAATTATGGTGGTGAGTCATGCCTCGGAACATTGGGGGTCTGAGAGTGAGGCTCGCGTAAGACCGGAGCGTTTGTGGGCTCACAACATACTGCTGGAATGGAATTTTCATGCAAGCAGAGGATTTATGCAGAACGTTGGGGGTCTGAGAGCGAGGCTCGTGAGGCAGGGAACGTCAGTAGGCAGCACAGCGTTCTGTCAGCACAGCGATAAGGGTCTCTGATGTCTCTGATGGTCTGCTGTCTGCGGGGTCTCTGATGTGTCTGTGGTGACGGGCAGCTGCTGATCTCTGTCTGTGGTGGTGGGCACGAGTGGGGAGCACGTCGGCTTCGTCGCCAGTGTGATGTTGGAGGCACCAGTGATGCAAGGCCTCAAGTGGAAGCCCCAAGCCTGTGCAGGCCTGCAGATCGCAGCGCAGAGCTAAATGACACACAACCAATTGATAGGAGGCATAAACCCGGACTGCCACCAAACTGCCACTTCCGGTGATTTCTTTATTTCCGGCTCCCGCCCCCTGACACGTGACATGGTCTCCCGTGACACATGACATCACATTATTCACAGGCTGTCAGACACTCGAACACTGGGGAAAAGAGTTATCAAAATATAGCTAAATACATATGTCCTAGCGCATAATTAGCTTTGCATATGCATTTTACAACACTTCCTACATTGATGACAGGATCCATTCTTTTTTTGAGAGTATTGTGTCTCCATGCGGGAGTGCTGGAGTTTGTCTGCCTCTGCTGGAAACTCGCACGAGTTGCGGGAGACTTGGCATGCCTGCACAGGCAGAGAGTAATTATATCATAGACTGGAGTATTCTCGAGATGCACCTTTGAAATGGCCATCAGGACCTACAGGACCCACAATTCAACTCGCCTGAAGACGAAGTAATCCTGCAAGTTAGTGGTAAGGTGATGGGGGAACTGCTCTACGGTATTGGGGGCGGTTACCTCCTTCATGACTGAACACCAACCAACTATGGATAATGAAAGTCATACCCTTTCATTCTGTAGCCCTACATCATAGCAGGGCTTCCATCACACGTTGCATGATTTGGAAAAAAACAGCCCTGTCGATCTCAATGTTGAATATGGTCCCGAACTCCTTCGTGCTGCTGTATGTCTACATAAAGTGGGAGCTGGAGGCACAAAGCATGCAATTTAGTGAAATCTAATTGTCTTAACAAGCAGTTCACAAGGGACTAAATGAGAATGGTAAATATGTTTTATTTTAAACAATTTTTATTAACTTTTACAAAAACCAATCAACAAACAAAAAAAAGAACAAACCCAGCAGTGCATATCATATGAAGCAAGCATCATATACAAAATAGTGTCCACTGTCTCCCCATTAACCCTCCCCCATACACGAGCCTACTCCACTTCGCCATCTGCCATTGTTTCCTCTAGGGGTACCTCCCCCTCTGTATTTCCGGAGGAATCATGTTCACATAGGCAGGCCTGTGTGGACCCAGACAGTGCGGCCTCTAAGTGTCTCCAGGCCATCAGAGTTTCCGCTTACTCATCCCCCCTCTATTGGCAGCTTCATTCCATACCAATGTTTCCGCTACTGCCCACTTCTGGAGATCGTACCACCAAACATCTACCTTTGGTCTATTTTTTGCTTTCCAACCAATGGCAATTCTGCACTTGGCCAGTATACTTTACTCACGTGTTTCCAGTGCTTAAAGTGGGCCGGGCCCCGGCAGTCTCCAAAAAGTGGGGCTGAGCCGGGGCCCTGCCGGGGCCCCGTCCCACCGCCCGCAACATTGGCAGGATGCATTATCCCGTCGCGGCCGCAGCCGCGACGAGAGATGCATGCGCCTGCCATGAAGTCAGGCGTTCTGACAAAAGTGGCAGCCAACCACAGCAACGCTGTGTCTGGCTGCCACTTCTGTCAGTCATAGTAACTGCCTTTGGTGACCCCTCGCGCGAGAGGTCACCAGAGGCGGTTACTGTCCCTTTGTTTCCCCAGGTCGCAGGTCTTTAACCCTCGGCGAACCTGGGGATTCCTCGACATATTTCGAGGTTTATAAAAGATGGCTTTGAAAGTACACATTTCAAGCCATCTTTTATAAAGCTTTGCCGACAGACAATTTTGTCCGTAGTCAAAGCTTTATAAAAGACGGCTTGAATTGTGTACTTTCAAAGCCATCTTTTATAAACCCGAAATGTTTAAGAAAGATGGCCTGAAAACTAGGCAAACCGTAGGGTATACACACAAATATATATAAATGTTATATATTTGTGTGCGTACCTTACTATGGTGTGTGTACTATGCAAGCCATCTTTTCTAAACATAGAAATATGTTAGAAAAGATGGCTTGCACAGTACACACACCATAATAAGGTACGCACACAAATATATAACATTTATACATATTTGTGTGTATACCCTA
This sequence comes from Ambystoma mexicanum, assembly GCF_040938575.1. Classification (NCBI taxonomy): domain Eukaryota; kingdom Metazoa; phylum Chordata; class Amphibia; order Caudata; family Ambystomatidae; genus Ambystoma; species Ambystoma mexicanum. The sequence continues at coordinate 667,308,528 of NC_090922.1, forward strand.
TGATTTGCATACTTTTTAGGCCACGCCCCTCCCACAAGCAACGCCCCCAAATGAGGGCCCCCCCTCGATTTCTTACCCCACTTAAAGCCCTGCGTGTTTCAGTTTGCGCAGTCTAGAAACCCCCCCTACCATGCATGCCCACACAGATTTCACATCTAGTGTGATCCCTTTCTCGGTTAAGCGGTTGGCTGCTTCTTCCCAGAATTTCCCAATTTCCGGGCATGCCCAGAACATATATATCATCCCTGCGTTCACTTCCCCACATTTGGGACATGTTTGTATTCCTGCGTTCTTGAATTGAGCAATCATATGGGGGAGTCTTGTACACTCTTTGAGTAACATATAGCTGGATCTGTTGCAGCCTCGCATTCCTGGACACTTTTTTGTGGTACCTCTGAACCCTGACCCACAACCCATCATTAATGGGTTCCCCCGCTTCCACTTCCCAATCCCGTCTCAGCTGGGTCACCTCCTTTCCCACCCTGGACATTAGCAGTTCATAGATGTCGTAAATTGTTTCTATGGCCGTGTCGGATTGACCTTCCAGCACCATTTCTGACCATGTCTCTTTCACCCGCCGCACCAATCTGGTGTACGTAATGTACTGCCCTGAGTGTAGACCAGTTTCTTCTACAATACGTTAAATCCCATTATCTTTCCATCTTGCCATACATCTCCCAGCGTTGCAATGCCCACCGGTTTCCAATGCTTACGAATTGTCTTCCCCAGTTGCTCGTCCACTCCGGTCAGTGTCACTAGCAGCACTTGCGGAGAACACGGGGTCGGGTTCTCCATGACCTGGCAGGCCTTGCGCCACATCTTTCATCCCAGTTCTAACATCCTTGTGCCCCCCTTTAGCTCTGGTATTGGCAGCCATGAATGGTAAATATGTTAGTGTGACTCGGGTGACAAATAGCAGTGAGGCAGTACTGGATGCCACCACTCAGCTGACAAATAGCAGTGAGGCAGTGGTGGATGCCACAACTCCAGTGCCATTATTATGTGATAATATACATCTGGTTGCGAATGATGGTCCAACAGAAAACACATTACCACCGAAGAAAGCGACTTAATAAATCGAAAAATGGTCGAAAAAACAACTGTAGGTATAACGCAAGAAAATTCCTGCGTAATCTTCATAGGACGGAAGAAGGGACGGCTAAAGTACTTCCTATGACCGATAACATACCCTCTCTGACTGGGGCTCATAAGAGAAAATCTGAGGCGAATGCGAACATGAAACCAGTTGAGGCATCAGGGACGTCATTTCACCAAAATGCCTGGGGTAGCGGAAGTGACATCACACAACCCTTGACCTCTGATGCCATCACAAGAAGTGATGTAATTTGACCCCAACCTAAAGTGACTGTCATGATGCCTACCTCTAAGGAGCCAGGCCGGGCCCAGCAACCCCAGAGGCAGACATCATTTTCCCCAGGGAAGTCTCAGCGGGCCCAAGTCGGGGCCCTTTGGACTCAGTCCTGGCGCCTTATGCGCCAGGCTCATAGCGGACCCCAGTCCTGGCGCCTTAGGCGCCAGGCTCATAGAAGAGGATATGTGTTTAAGTGCTTGGGTGCACACTTACCTGATGCAGACCTTGCTGCTTCATCCAGGCCCTCTTGAGGCCTGAATGGGACTACTTTACCTGTAGGACTACTTCACCACCCGGGTGTGGTCGGGGGAAGGATACATACCTGATTGGTGGAAGGATACATACCAGGAACTTCTTCCAAGTCTATTTAAACCCCATCCGAACAGCCACACGTGCTTCGCGTTGTTCTGCACCTAGCAGCTGGACGCTCACCGTGTCAGCTCCTGCATCCTGACTTCAGCCACGCCTGCCAGCACCCTGGGACACCTGCAAGGGGAGAAAGGAAGAGAATAGGAGAAGAAAAGCCCTTACCTGCTAAATCTGCATCCCGGAGTCATTTCTCCAACGGCCCTGAAAAGGAAGACATCATTTTAAAGGCATTTCGTTTCGATCGCTGCAGCGCTGCATTTTACTCACCTTGGCAAGGCGCTTCCATCTTCAGCAGCGATCTTCCGGATTCAGCTACGCCTCGGCGCCTAGAGGAAAAAAGACAAGAACAAAGGTGAGATGGAGAAAAGGAATAAGGAAAGCTCAGTTTCCTTTTAAGTCTTACCTGTTGGATTATTCCCACTGCATTTCGGGTCCTGCCGCTTCCTGGCATCTCCGGACCCCGGCCCCTATGGGGAAAAAAGACAAAGACATTGAATGAGCGAATGCAAAGACATTACCTGAGCGCTCATCCAGAACTGTTTCACTTCGGGTCGGCGCCATATCTCCGGCACTCCGAACCCCGGCCCCTAAGGGGAAAAAGACATAAGCATTAGCGCTTGCTGCAATTAGACAACAAACATTATTATTAAGCTTGAACTTCTGAACAGAACTTTTACAGCGCCTTACCTGAACAGTCAAGCTTACCTGAACTCCCATCAATCCTCAATCCAGTGAAGTAACTGGGTTTCAACGCGCCCATGCATCAGAAGCAGGATGGAGAGCTCATCCTTCCAAACCCTAAGGAGGGTATCCAACGAGCCAGGGAAGCCAGAATAGAGGGGCCCTTCCTGTCCATCTTCAGAGTTCTGCGCCTTCGACGCCGCGCCTCCGTGGGAACCAGGTGAGCGTTAGTGACATCACGGGAAGCGATGGAACACGACCTTTCACACCTTGACAAAACAGGAAGTGGCATAGCATAGCAGTATCATTATTCCTCAGTACACAACGAAAAATATTGTTACAATATCACTGTAATGTGATAAACATTTCATACAAGAATGAATCACCATATGTATCGTTAATATCGGTATGTTTAGGCCCATATTACAAAATGACTGTGAATGCAAGCAGATGTCCAAGGCCAAATGATAATGATGTATTATTCTATAGCACTTACGCTTGAGTGCTTTACATAGAACAAATATACATAAAATATCGCCCAACCTGTGTTGGTGCTCGTTTATCAACCTCAGAAGGATGAAAGGCTGAGTTGGCCTTGCCGGGATTCAAACCTCCACTTGCAGATCACACACCCATCGCAGCAGCGAGTGCTCAACCCCAGGAGGTATCTTACCGGTTATAGCTAATTTACCGGCTATAGTAAAATGAGCAATTACATGTCTGAATGTTCTCAAATTCAGAAAGCAAATTTACATACTGTAGTGGACACCATTAAACTGGTGACTGAGATTTAACAGCAGGCCAGTTCATCTGCAGGTCTGGTGCAAAGTTGGTCACATTTCAAGCCTGCGTGGATCTACTTTTCAGGCTTCAGACGTTGGCAAAATACATACCATTGGGAGTGTTCATAACTGTGTATTAAAGAATTCAGAGTAGCTCAGGGAAAGCAGCGCACTCACACAGCATCCCGTACTCTGGGCACTCGTTACCGCCTACATGCAAACCAACATCCTGAACAGCATTCCATGGAGATAGGAAAGATAGACACATTCCAACAAAGCATTAAATGTGGCACAATTAAATCAAGGGCCTCTTTATGTTCTATGGTCAACCATTTCTACACTGCACACAAACTTTTAGACACAAGGATTTTGTCAAGTGACCGAGGACACAGAGATGGAATATCTTGTGATGTTCGTAAAGAGACGGTCAGAAAAAAAACATACTATAACTGTAACTTGCGAAAAGCGAATTACATAGGCCCTGATTCACAGAAGTGTTTTATAATGGCGCAATACCATAGGAAATGCTATGTGAATCAGGCCCTGGTCCGAAACGGATGTTTATTATACTCTAAATGCTTTTTGGAGGTTTTTGTCTGCATTGTGAATTTGAGGTGTTTAAGAAAAGACTTAGGGGGTCATTCCGAGTTGGGCGGTAGGGGTTTAACGGCACCGGTAAGGATGCCGGTGCCGTTAAACCCTTACTGCCGCATTCCTAGGTCCCTTAGCGGGTCCCGCAAAGAATATCTGGTCAGGGGACCAGGGCGTTAATAACAGGCCCGCTATTTGCAGGCCCGTAATGAGCGCCTTCCCCATTCCCATTTGTAACCCTATAGGGGTTCAAATGGGAATGGGGAATGGCTTTCTGAATGGGGACTTACCGGGTCCTCCAAGGTTGGAATGACCCGGTAAGTCCCCATTCAGAGACACCGGACCCGGACCCGGGTTTGGAGGCAGCCATGGTGCTAATAGCACCATGGCTGCCTCCAAACTCGGAATGACCCCCTAAATCAGTGGCCTGAAATAAACCTTTAATGAGTCTAGCAATTATTGTATGGAATTCCAGAACAACAAATTATTTGTTATTCATATTCTTTCTTATTTAGGGTAACTGTTCAAAGTGTTACACTTGTGGAACCCCTGTTTTTTTTTAAGAAGCCTGAAGAAGAAAGCCAGCTACCCCAAAGAAACAAAAAGCCACATCGTGCTGGCCACAGCCCAGGAGCTTCATTTTGTATTTTTCTTTTTTTAAAAGAAGAAAAAAAAGAATGTTAATAGTTATTTTTTAGGGGTTGCAAGGGTGACCTCAGGGGTCACGGTGGCGACCCCTGGCGACCCCAAAATGACATCCCTGCGAGACATCGAATGGGGGTAAGAAAACTGTGGCTACTCGGGTGGAAATATCCCAGCTGGATAAACCAACAACAGAGCTGGAAAACGTATCACCACAGGTGGCATTCCATCCTCTTCAGCAATCCACAAGGCCACAGACATCCTGATCATGACATATCCCATCTTCCTGGGACCTGCTTTAAGCGAGGTTCAGCATTGTTGAGGAAATACAGAGAGTCTCAAACCACAGCCACAAAGTCTCCAATAAAGTCACATTCTGCTAAGGCCATGGAGATGACATACGCCACTTCTGCGGCACTCAGCTTAAATGAAAGCCTAACATTAATGAGGCAGAATGCAGAGACACACACTATATCCTCAAAGTCTCTAACAGTGTCACAAATTACTCAGGAACTAAAGAAAAGCCCTCCTGCTTCCTATGCCCACACGGGCAGGTTTCTGGAATTATTATTATTATTATTATTATTATTATTATTATTATTATTATTATTATTACTATTATTATTATTATTATCTTCTTCTTCTTGTTAGGATGACTCCAGAAATCTGAAGCCGGCGATTTCCATCTATTAAGATGATGTTCGCCAAAAAGAGCACCAATCAGCCATCAACCTCCACTAGATCTCATCCCACTTCCCAGTCTCCCGCACAAACTGAAGCAGGAACCTACACTGTTCATTCAACACCCCTCTTTTCCAACTGAACAGATCAGATAACCCCTGTACAACTACCCTAATGCCACTCATCCGAACTCCCGCTGCACACAATCCAACATATGATGAGGCACAGTCTCTGGGCATCCACAAGCCTCACACGCCGCTGATGTAACTCTACCCATTAAACACTTCCATCCCGCCAACCCAGCATGACCCACCCTAAGGCGATTCAAAATAGTTTCCTCTCTTCGTGTCAACTCTACCCCCCTCAAACGCCCGAGCCCGCACTTCCCTGCACACTGCATACAACTGCCGTCCCTTTGAACTCATATCCCATTATAGTATTTATTGAGCTCAGACCTAGCTTTGGGAAGCAACAGAGCACTTTACAGAGGTGTTCAACATTAAATATACATAATGGATCACTTTACAGTGGTGCAGAACGGTTCATAGTGATTTTTTCGAATGCCACATTTTCGAAATGCCATTTTGTCAGCACAAAATTGCCAAAAAACATGTTTTCGAATGTTTAAAAAACATTAAATGGGGGGTGCCCCCAACCCCCCTTTTTTTACACTTTTTTTTACTAACGAAACACAAATAATACATATAAAATTAAAATAAGAACATTCCAAAAATGTTTTTCGCCATTTTGTTTTCGACAAAAGGGCATTTCGAAAATATGTTTTCGAAAAAATTGACTGGATACCGTGCAGAACTCCTTCTTTCTCCAGCAACAGGTTTTTTCCCATGCATGAAGAAGTGTCTTATGACCTCGATAAAGGACATTCGCAGATGGAGCACATGCCGAATAGACTGATATTGGAACTATTGCGTACTGATGCCGATTTCATTTTAAATAGATCAAATGTCCTTAAACTTTGGCATGAGATTCCTTGCCTCAGAGTATTAACATCTAGAGTCATTGATTCTGTGTATTATTTAGATGATTCACGCCCCGATATTGTGGAAAAATTATATTAGCAGAGGCTGAGGGGATTCAGCAAGTGGGTTATGATATTTTACCGTACCATGGGGGTAACAGTAAGAGTGTTCGTTTGCAGCAAAAATTACTGGACCTCGGACGTCGAAATTGGCAAAGTGATTTAAAAATTACCCGTCAGAGAAATGTGACTGTGCCTAGAATGGTGCAGCGGGAAGATCAGTCACAAAATAATAAAATCAGAGATTGTGAAAATTGGCTATGGCTTCCCAATAGTTTATCAAGGAATTTAGGAGACTTGGTGAAAGGGGAACCGGCCTTTAACAGTAAAGCATCTCTAGGAGAGTGTGTGAGGCTAAATTGGAACTCAAGGGGTTATAACAGTTTTTTGAGTAAGGTAAGAATGCAAGATCAAGACATTTGGTTAACCGCACAATTGGTGATAGATGTTTATACCACAATTCAACAACTGGCAATCAAGTCCAGTGTGGGCCGGCCATCAGGTGGATTGTTTATTGCAGCAGAAAATACCATCATAGAAGATGCAGAGGCACTGTCATATGGCATATATGGCAACTTATCTGTAAGAGTTCAATTGAAGGGGGATCTGGTGAAGGATAGCCTTCTACTGGTTAACATCTGCTGGAATCCCTTGAGTTCCTACTTGGATGAGTTCATTATGGGCCCGGAGAGACTGTTTGAAGAGCACATAGCTAACAACAATAGCAGACACCTGATTTTGGCAGGGTATTTTAAATCGAATGTTTAGAAAAAGAAGGAAATAGAACAAAGATGAATTCACATCATAAGTATGGTAAAAGATGGAAAGATGTTTGCGATAATTGGGATTTGAGGATGGAGACTGGAAGTGTAAAGGGAGAACTAGAGGGTTACACAACATGGAAAAACTGAAAATTGAATTTATAGTGTTGTCTTGTGCTCTATGGGAGTTATGTATGTCAATCAGGATCGATAATACTTGCCTGAGCGGTCACAATAGCTTCATAATGGAACTTAACTTTACGATTGAGGATGAGCGAAAGTCAGAATAGAACGATTTGCTGATCTCTCATCAGGGCCAAAGATTAGCAAAGAGGTTCTCTAATATAAATGCATTAAATGAGCGAATGAGGTACTTTCTCATGAACTTTAATATGATAAAAAAGGGAGGTTTTTAACCACGGAAACCTTACCCGCTTTCTATGGTAGGTTAATAAGAGTCCATGGAGGTCGATTTTACTTGATACATGTCATAGATATCACTTTGATCCGGTGATTCAGGTAAAAACAAAACAATTAAGGTGTGATGAGGTGGCTATGTAAAAATTATGCATTAAATGCAGAGTATAATCTAAAAGTTAAAATGCTAAAGCAGAAGTGCACAAATTGGCATAGAGCATACCACGTTATCCATCTACAGAATGATGGAGAAAATATGTTGCGGGCTGTGGCCTCACCTGAAAGAATACTTGGAATTTTTGGACCCTAATTAACCAACTAGTCAAAAATAATTACAGTGTTTGATAGAGGGATGCTGCGCTCTCCTAATTTGATTTATAAGTGGTCAGTACTTATTTTGCTTTGGAACCAATTCCAATGACCGCACAACGAAATAGCGCCGAAATAGCGCAGTGATGTCACACAAAGGATGACATCACAAAACAGATGATGTCACCCACTCAACACGTCACACTGTGTACAAAACGGTGTCAGCGATCCTACACGCGGGAAGCCAACGCCCTTTGTCACACAATGCTTTGAAATATGGTAAGGCTTGACTAATTATATATCCCGTAGTTTTGAGTAGCTAAGTTTTACAATTGATTGTTATTGAAGGGAATTAAGGATGGTTCTTTTTATTTTAGATTCCCAATTGGGTTCAGAAGAGGGTATGAAGACATGATTGAAACACACTCATAAGGAATAGGATGATGCAATAGATATAAGGTATTTTATTAAGACTTTTGCTATGTAATATAAGTATTATAGCGCACAACACTGACTACAAAGCACATTTTGATGCTGTTTCCCAGTGGCGTAATGTGAAGGGAATTAAAGATGGTCCATATTATTTTAGATTACAAGTTTGACCTAGAAGTAGAAAGGAAGATATGATTGAAACATACTCGAAAGGATTATGATGATGTAATCGATACAAGGTATCTTATGGATATTTGTGCCTATACAATAGAAGTATTAGTGAGCTCAACACTGATTAACAAGCACATAGAGATGCTGTTTCCCAATGGTCTAATGTGACTTAAATTAATAACCACATGAGACTACTATACAAATGGGTTACCACTCCTTTTTTGTAGAGATTGTTTCCTGGCAACCTGTTGATACACACCTAGAGTGCCATTTAGGATTTGCTACTGAACACAGATACATATTTATGCATGACACTCATGTATACAAATACGTATGGTAAATAGTACCTTTATGGGAGAGCTTAACGGCAGTTAGGTAAGATGGATGCTCATTAAATATGTATAAGGACTATCTGAACTAACAACTGGAGTAGATTAATGGTGTATGTCACCAGTCTTGATTAACAATAGGACATAGCGGAACCCCATTTTATAGAATGTTGCAGTCCAATGTTGGATGGCACAGGACAGTAGTGGGGGTTGGGTCCTCAAATGAATATGAAATTACTGATTATTACGGATTTTTGGTTTTATGGACATCTATATTAGTTCCAATTGGCAGCAATATTCAAAATCTGTGTACATACCTTCTCTTCTTTTTCTCAGTCTCATTAAACTATTTGTTATTTTCTCCCTCTTGTTTGTAGATACAATGCTCATCAAAAGGACTGTGGATTAAGACAGGGGTGTTGGACACCCAGCACGTTGCGGGGTTAGGGAGTTTGTAGAGGTAATGGACACCCCACTGTTGTGTTATGTAGAGTTTTGGACACCGGGTCAGTGTTGTTTTGGCAAATTGTGTTGTGTGGTTGAGGGTGTTGGGGGGTCTGTGTTTTATTGGCAAATTGGGTTCTGCCTTGGGCGTTGGACACCATTTGGTTGGCAGGATGTTGGACATCCAGGAGTGGTAGAATTGTTGTTTCATGGTTGTGTGGTTTAGAAGTGTTGGACACCTGGGTTGGTGTTGTATTGACCAATTAGTTTCAACTTTGGGTGTTGGCGGAAAGTTTATTTTTTTCTGTTTTTACCAGTGCATTTGGTCTGTGGAGATGGACGCCCGGTATCCTCGTGGGGTGGTTCTCTCCACTCCAGTTGTATTTTACTGGAGGGCGCCCAGTACCCTTGTGAGGGCAGTTCACTGTGCTTTGTTGTTGTTTTTTTTTTACTCTGGTTTGTGCAGAGGGATGTTTGTTACTTTGGTTTTCGGCATCAAACTTTTAGTCGAATTTCGGGATAGTACTGTTGTGTTTCTCCATTCCGTTCCCTTCTTCTTTTTCTGTTATTAGGGGGGAGATGAGCTGTGTCTTATCTTCTCCCTTGTCCCTGTGTTGAGGGCTCGTGGGCTCGGAATGCCGGTGGAATGCCATCCTCTGGAATGCTGAGAGAGTGCTTGTGTTTGAGTGTTCCCTGAGTGTCAGTTGAAAGGGAGCTGCTTGACTGAGTGGGTGCCGGTGGATGTCCCTTTATGTCTATTACCTGTTGTCCTTACCTGATACCTGAAATCCTGTCTACCTGAATAACAAGTGAGGAAGCTTCCCCAGCTTGGTCTCACAGTGTTCTATGTGTAGTACACACCTTTTCAAATGGTGATACTATACTCCCACCTGTGAAACATCAGGACCTAGAAAGGACAGTTCACCTTATTTGTGTTTATCCATTTAGGTTGCTTTGGGTTTTAAACAATGAGAAACCTTTTCCACATACGAGGAGTCTAGAATGCTGAGAAGAAGGTATACACTTTGTTATATAGTAAGGTTTCCCAGAGTCATGTGTTTTGTCACTCACTTAAAACATGATGCTTTGAGAGACATTAAGAGGAAGCTAACCAAGTTGGCTATAGCTATGCCAAGGGACCACAAAGCAGCAAGCTGGCATGCAACTATAACAGAAGTCTGATTTGTGCAATCTTGGATTACAAGTTTGCCGGGCTGGAAAAAAGTGCTGGTAACAACGGGTACCGGCACCTTTTCCAGACGGGCAAACCACAGGTCTGCCGGTAGGGGCTGTGAACTACTGGCAGGCCTACCAGCACATTTTTCAATGCAGCACCGGCACTGTTTCTAATGGTGCCAGTGCTTTAGGATTCCCATTCCCGTGGAGTTCTTTCGGACTCCACGGAAATGGCAACTAACCGTTCCTCTGCCGCCCGTAATATTCTGGTATTACCGGGATATCAGGTGGTGGAAACGAGCTAGGCGAGTGTGACGATAACCCGCCGGTAGTACCGGCGGGTAGCACCGGCAGGCTACTGGCAGACTCATAATGAGAGCCTAAATCATAGGACTGCTTATTGTTTGTTTTTGATGAATGTTGTTCGGAAGGATATGGTCCTACCCCACCCTCCTAGACTTCGCCAAAAATAATAAACTTCACCACAGCCATGCATGAGGAAGCCTCCTCCTACTCTGTATGGGTAAGGGCCCTATAATGGTATCTAGTCAATTCATCTAAAACCATTCCATCTAACACCATTCCATCGAAATTTGTCTATCTAAAAGATGTCCCACCTAAAACGCATACACAGCAGAAGCATTGCTTGTGGGTTCCGGCTTTGCAAATACCCAACTGCTCATTGGAGCTGGGTGCGGCCCCAGGGAGGGGCTCAGAAGTGCTGTGGATTAACCGCCAATGGAGGCCTCGGAAGAACATGGGCACGTGAGAATAGATCGCAAGGAAAAACAAATTGTGGGGTTTCTTTTTGGGTATAGAGCAGGGAGATTGAAGGGAACACGCAGTGATTGAGGGTGAATGAAAGAGGTGATTGTAAAGTGGAGAATTTTTATATGGCCATTTATTATTATTATGTTAGAAGAATATTGAAGAGGAGATACCGGAACCTGCCCCCGAAAGACGGTGGAAGGTGGCGCCACAGTGCACTGTCTCGACCAGTGCGGATCAAGAGTTATAAAGACGTACAAAGTAGGAGCCCATATAATTAGATGGCTTGGCAGAAGTAGGGGTTGTTATTTTAACTTATTAGTTTAGCTCGTTATTTTCAATATAGTTTTTCATATGCACGGAGGAGGCCCAGGAGGGGCAGTGATGATGTGAGTGCGGAGTGAAAGGGTAAGAATCTTAATGCTCTAATGGGGAAAAATAAGGGGTGTGTGATTAGGCATATGTTTTGTTTCATGTGTCTTTATTTGTACTTGTAAGAAGTTGGTGTATGTCTATATGACAATAATAGACCCCAAGTGTAAAGACGGGTTATGGTCTAACCGGGTGGGAAAGAAAAGCTTATTTACCTTTTGTTTGGGACTGGCGCGTCAGAAGGGAGTAACCAATCATGGGGATTGATACCCCTCTATCCCACATCTGTAAACACTTACCCCTATACAGTGATAGAATAAACAAGTACCACGGACAGTGGGTGACCGAGACAAAGGGGAAGGGACTATCCCACGCTTGGCCAGAGGAGGGGTCTTTTGACAAGGGAATATTAGACCACCTATCCACCGATTTGACGGCCAAATACAAAGGGAAACAGTTACAAAACAGAAGGGAAATATTAGACTTGTGGCGCATGTTTGAGGAAGCGCCCACCACAGAAAAAAAGGGGCCAGTAACAGAATCCTTGACTAAATGTGATGGGAATATCGTGGAGAGTGGGAAGCCAGACGGGGAACCAAAGAAAATATATCCATTACTCACACGGCCAGCAGAAGGGTATTCAAATTCTCCCTCTTGTATCAGGGGGAAGTGTGCAAACAACACCAAGCACCACCCCACTGCCACCTTATGTCCCATCAGCCACCACCCCCAACCGTACTACAGAAAGCGCCAGGGATATTGAGGTGGCATTAATGGCCAACTACACAGAGTTGGCTCGACTGCGGGCAGAGTGTGAAGCAGCAAGAGGACCAGAGGGTGGGCTCCGACCCCCGAGGGCCACTCCTCCCCCACCGGAAGATGAGTGGAAATCGGCAGATTTCCTCTTCAGGATTGACAGCACGCCCATACGTGCAGTGAAAGTAGAACGGGAAGAGGAAACCGATAGTCTGGGATATGAGAACATGGGGTCGGTGAGGGACGAGGAGTATTGGAGCGATTTTGATGAACTGGAAGATGGTGCAGTAGGAGGGGTACAACAGATGCAATGGGCCACCCCTTGAGTAGAGGATGCATGGGAAGCAGGCTTGGGAGGATGGCCCTAGCAAAAAAGAAAGGAGCAGGAGTGAAAGGTGGAAAAGCAGAATCAAAATTACATATTCCCCTCATCCACAAGGGAGCGGGGCAACCCCATAATGTCCCGTGGGCCCAGGTGGATAAAAACAACCTCCTCAAGTCTCTCCCACCACTCACGGCAGGCACAGAGAAATGGATTTATGCTTTCGAGAAAAACACATCAGGGGTGCCCCTTGCAATAGGAGATATCAAAAGCCTCCTAGTGTCCGTATTTGGTGACCAAGCAGAATCAGTGTGGGTGAAAGCAGGTTATCTGGGTGTGACCATAAGTAACGATACCCATGATGGGGCATCATTTAATAATGTCAGACCACAGGTGTGGGATGAGCTGCGGAGAACTTTCCCGATACCCCAGACTTACACTCCATAACGCAATGCACCATGGGGGAAAAGGAAGATGCTGCGCAGTTCATCCTCCGGGTCCAAGAAATGTGGCGCGCAGAGACAGGCACTGCGTGGGACCAGTCTACCTCCCTATTTTATTTTATGATAAAGAGGGGTCTCCCAAAAGAAGTACAAAAGGCTTTGGATAAGATAGCAGACATAGAAGCAAAAGGGTGGTGGTCCGCTGGCGATAGCTATGAGGGGGCTTGGCACCTTTCTGTATTGCACCATAATGTCACAAGGAATATTGATTGCGAGCACAATTTCTCTGTCATTGTTGTCAGAGCATGATAGTGCATCATTGTAGAGGATCAAAGAGAGAGAAAAGGTAACTATTCAGTGGAGGTCAGCTGAGGAAGCGAAATTCGTCCAGACAAAGTTAGTGAAGGTCATGGCTGTAACAGCAGTGCCGCCCCTGGAACAGAGAGGGGAGGAGGAGGGTGTCTCTGTAGCCACACAGGCAAGATTGGTAGCAGTGTGGGCAGACAATGTGCAAGAACAGTGGGGAAAAGAGCAACAATACATGGGACCCCAGTGGCAAGGAAAACCGGCGGAGGACGAGGTGGGTCCTGGGGGCAGAGGGGAGAAGGATTTGGAGGGCAAGGCACTAGAGAAGGGAGCCAAGGACAGTGTTGGTCCTGCGGCAGGTGGGGATATTTTTAAAAGACTGCCGTAGCTGGTAGGGAGGGAATCACCAGTACAACCAGCCCTATTATACTATGGGAACCCCCACCTGGGAAGCCCACAGGGACCAGTACAGGGAGCATATGAGACACCTTTACCGCACACACCATCACCTCCCCCGATGCCTGGCTATAGTACACTCCGTCACCCCCCACATATGATGCAAGCCCCCCATAATCGCCCCACACAACAAGTGATGAGGAACAACAACCCATTCGCCACTGTCCCGAATGATGCACCTGCACCCTATCAAGGATTATGCATACTCATTGGAGAGACCTTCTCTTGCCCAGGAACAGATACCTATCCAGACTAGGACAGCCCACAGAAAGCACTTGCGTGTCCAGTACTGTCTACTACCTTGCATCCAAAAGACGAACCACTGGTGGGGGCAGAGATAGGAGACAAACAGTTCATCTTTATGGTGGACTCGGGGCGGAGAAGTCATGTATTTGTGAAGGAGATTTTCCGTTATCTGCCAAACTCTCGATGCGCAGGGATTCTTTGGGGTTGTAGTCACGGTTCCTTTCACAGAAGATATAACGTTAAGATAGGAGGGAGGGTAGTACGAGCACCCTTATTATATTACGAATGTTCTCCTGTCAACCTACTGGGAAGAGACTTGCTCAGCATATTAAAAATGACAATATCATTCACCGAAAGAGGGATTGTTTGTTCCACCCCTGGCATGTGCACATTGAGGGCCATGCTGTTAATACTTACTGTGGTCAATGAAATAAAAGCGAGAGGAGTACCAGTAAGTCCAGACATGTTTTTGTACAGGATCCGGGTGCTGGCAAGAGCAGTGCCTGAACTCACCAGAAAGGAATGGAGAGTGGCTTCTAATTTTGTCTTTTGCCCTGTGGCAACCCCAGAAATAGTGTCTGGTTCAATTGTTTCTTTACATCTGGAAAAGGTGCAAGTGTCCGCTAAAAGAATTGTAGCAATTGGAATTGACATTCATGGATGCGTGTGGCGTACAGTGCTCTGCACTGACCCTAATATACCATTGCATGAATTGACTGATGAAGAACTGTTCACTGACGACAACAATGACAGAGAAATTGTGCTCGCAATCAATATTCCTTGTGACATTATGGTGCAATACATAAAGGTGCCAAGCCCCCTCATAGCTATCGCCAGCGGACCACCTCCCTTTTATGACACAGATAGGCAACAAGTCCCATCCTACCTGTGGACTAATAACACCCATGATGTGGGATTATTGAGAGAAGTGACCCCAGTGAAAATAACAATCAAACCAGGAGCAGTTGTACCCAGAGGAAAACAATACTTGTTGTTGAGAGAGGCCGGGGAAGTGATTCAAGAAACATTACGAGCGCTCCTAGAGCAAGGAATAATTGTCCCCTCGACATCCCCATGCCATACTGCTGTGTACCCCATTAAGAAAGCAACAGGGAGGAGCTGGCGTAGGATACAGGGCCTCTGTCCCCTCAACGATATTGTCCGAAAAGAGTTCCCTCTTGTTCCAAATCCTGCCTCCATTTTGTGCAGCATCCTGAAACAGGCAACGCACTTCACCATGGTGGATTTGAAAAATGCCTTTTTCTCAGTGCCTCTTGACCCTGAATCACAGTATCTCACAGTCTTTACCCTGAGGCGAAGAAGGTATGAACACTGTTGTTTGCCCCAGGGGTATTGAGAGAGTTCCAACATATTTAACAGGATATTGCATGAAGATCTTGGTGGCATACAAGTCCAGAGCACCATCATTCAATATGTAGAAGATCTATTGGTTTGCAGTGAGATCGAAGAAAGTAGTTGAAGGGACTCCATTGCCCTTCTCCAACTTCTTGCACAAAAAGCGTATAAGGTAGACAAGAACAAATTGCAGTACTGTTTGGCAGAGGTCCTGTACTTGGGCCAATTGATTTAAAAAGATGGCAAAAGAATAATAAAAGAATAATTCCCGAGAGAGCGGCAACAATGCATGCCACTTCCAAACCAAACACAGTTAGAGAAATGCAGTTGTTTCTAGGACTCTGCAATTGCTGTAGAGCATGGATTCTAGATTATGCAGCATACACACAGCCCCTTCTGCAGGGACTAAAAGAGTCACAGAAGGAAAAAAAACATATTGTCTGGACAACAGAAATGGAGACAGCATTCAATGACCTAAAAGAGTTAATTTCAACAGCTCTAGTACTAGCCACACCTGATTATGATCAGGAATTCTACCTCTTTTCACATTCCAATGGCACCCTAATACCAGCTGTACTTACGCAAAAAAGCTCAATGGGTCATAAACCACTCGCCTATTACAGTGACACGCTCGATTCTGTAATGCAAGGTCAATTCACGTGCAAACAGTCTCTTGCTGCATCTGCCTTCTCAATTGAAAAGAGTTCAACAATTGTAATGTCACCCTGGATGTTGATTACTCCCTGTTTGCGATATTAGAAAGATCAAAGTCCACCCTTACAACCCAACGAGCATCAGCGTACAAAGTGATATTGTCCAGCCCGAATATCCATGTGGTTGGGTGTAAGACAGTAAACCCTGCCACGTTCCTCGCAGAGCCATGGACCGTCCAAGACATGCAAGAGCATGACTGTGCTACATATGAGGGAGAAGGAGAAGACTTTCAAAAGGCCAGAGAATATGCCCTCGAGGAGGGAGAAGTGTTCTTCATCGATGGATCAGCGTACATCGACCAAGAAACGGGTGAAAAACATGTAGGGACTGCAGTAGTTAGGATGGAGGAAGGAGAATATGAAATACTGATCATGAAACACTTGCTTATGCACTACTTCGCGCAAGCAGCAGAACTCATAGCATTAATCGAAGCGCTTCATGCAGCAAAAGGGTGTGCTGTGACAATTTATTCAGATTCAGCATACGTAACCACCATGGTACACGCTGGACTGCCGAGATGGAGAAGAAGGGGGTTTAGGAGAACAGATGGATCCCCAGTGCAGAAGAAATTGATTGACACCCTTGCAGAGCCCTCTGTAGTGGAATCGTGAAGTGCCAAGCGCACACACAGAACCAGGACGAAATATCTTTGGGAAATGCAGCCGTTGACACAGCAGCAAAAGAAGCAGCATAGCTCCCAATACCCATGAGCACAGAATGTATCCTAGTAAGAAAAACAGAAGTTCCCAAAGCGGACAGGTACAATGCATTACCCAAAATCCAAATGATAGAGCTGCAAAGTAGAGCACCAACAGCAGAACAAGAACTATGGATTAAGCACAGTTGTACCCAATCGCCCACTGATCTATTATGGAGACAAAATGCCACAGGGAAGGTAGTGATGCCAATGGAACTGCTATATGTACCACTTGAACAACTTAATTTCCCAGCACACAGCTCAAAACAACACATAAGCTGCCGATCTACAGGAGGATGGTTTGTCCCAAACCTCCAAGTATACCTCAACAGAATGGTGGTCCAGTGTACCACATGCTAGGTTTTCACCACAGGGAGGACTTTAAGAACACTACAGGGCACTCTGTCCCGCCCTGTGGGCCCCTTCCGTGAACTGCACATTGACTATGCAGACATGCGAGAGATGTAACGGAGCGCGTTATTTAATTGTGGTGGTGTGTCCCTTCTCTCGATGGGTGGAAACAAGTCCATGTGCCCACCCTGACGTGAAGTGTGTGGCCAAATTCCTAGTGAGAGAAGTCATTCCCCGATGGGGAGTATGTGAAGTAATACGATCAGTTAATGGGACCCATTTTTTCAATGAGTTATTTAAAGAAATCACACTAATGCTGGGTGGTAAAACATAACATGTGTTCCATATACCACCCACAAGTGAATGGAATGGTAGAAAAAATAAACGGCCTCCTCAAAAGCAGATTATCCAAATTGTGCACCTCCCTTAAGAAAAATGGGGTGTATTGTCTGCCCCTGGCCCTATTTCAGCTGCGCACACAGCCTAGCAAGGACCACAACCAGTCACCCCCAGGGGATATAGTAACTGGTAGACGCATGCAAATGCCATTGTCACCAGTAAGAAGAGCATCTGATGCACATCGGGCATCCACAGTGGTAGGGGAAGAGTTCAAAGAGTATCTGACACTTCTCACCCGAGCAATTAGATGCATCTCAAAACAAATTGCACCTCCATTCATTGTGAATGACAAAACAACCACTGAGATCCCAACAGGAAGCAGCACTGCACAACCTCTAATGCCAGGAGAACTAGTGTATGTACAGAGTTTTGTCAGAAAATGGAACTCTGACAAAACTTTCTGACAAAAAATTCTGACTCTGAATTAATCCACTGCACTCCACTCACTATAAAAGTGAAAGGACTGTGGTACTGGATACATCTGTCAGATATCAGGAAAGCACAGGGTGCCACCCCTCCAAATTGTCCAGTTGAAAGACAAACAACTGCCATGGTCCCCTAAGGACATGAAAACAATAGGTGATGGGTCCACTATTCTCAGAAAAATGATGTCAGACAAAACCAAAAATCAAAGTTCATTATGTATGAAATGCTGTCTCCCTTTCTCTCTTTCTCTCCCTCTCCCCCCGCTTCCATATATTCTATCTATACTTCTATTAATACCCTCCCTGTTTTATCCTTTTCCATAGGTGCAACAATGTTGGAGTTTACGCCACTCAATCCAACTGTTCATTTAGATAGCAGTAGGAATAAAGTTAGCGCAACCTGCGTGTATAGTTATGATTGTGGCTTGTACTTTAGTGCTATATTTTTTACAGTCCTGTTTGGTTTGGGGATTTATTGGGGAATGGCTTTTATTTGGGGAGCCTATATAAAAGAAGGGGGGAGGGTGAAGACCAGATATGGAACAGTAATACTTCATTAAATTTGACCACCTTACACAAAAATTCAACCAAGGTAACCCCAAATTCTTTTTTAGATGTAAATGATGTGACTGAAAGTATATTTGATATGCATACGGTTTTCCAAACAATGGTGTATGGAACTGTCAATGTAAATACAAAGGTCTCCCCGCTTCCTAATGAACAATCTGTAATGCCTGTTACCATTAATATCACCTGTAGCAGCTCCCAAATCACACTGTGCCGTAGCCTAATGGTTCAATTATTACCATCAAATGACAACGATCACTGTGCAACAACGACAGATTATGTGGAAGTTTAGTAGGGAAACGACAATCCCTTCTACATAATAGTAGAAGGAAAAGGCAGGCACGCCAGTACAAATATGATGCCTATCATGGGTTAGGATTAGATAAAGTGGTGGACCTTTGCCATCCCAGGCAATCTAACAGTTGGTATTCGGATATGAGTGCCATGGGAAGACAAACGACCAATGGGAGTTGCTACATGTGTTCCTTGATACCGCATGCAGCTGAAGAAGTACCCTTAATAAAATCACAATGTCTCATCCACCTTGCACTATGTAGTATACAAGGAACCTTTCAGGCACATAAAGTAAGAATGAAGCTTCTCCCGCCAGATGAGAGGAGATGCAAAAAAGGACCAAAAATCACTAACTGATTTAAAGAACCATTTCTGGCCATAGATGGCACAAGCTTTTGGGGAAAATAAATGGCAAAAATCAATGTTTATGTGCAAGGCGAGGGGCTCTGTGGCCTTTTTAATGAAAGACTGGACTTTGTAGAAAAAACATGTGCACACGTATGGACAGAGCACGTCACAAAGCTAACATGAGAGAATTATGAACTGTGTTTCTATGGCAAAGGAAAAATACCTATGGGTTCCAATAAGCGCTGCAACAGGAAAATAATCATTCCAGACCTGCGAAAAGGAACTGCAGCAATAATGGACTATTAATGGGTTTGAGGCAACAAAGCGCACCTGCACCTCCACCATCCTGGAGGGGCTATTGCGCACTCACAACATTGCATTCTGCGCTGCTGGTCGTACCCCAGGAGCACCTAAAGGGGGAGCTGTGACTGCAGACGGGGAAACAGCACCAAGGCCCACAGACATAGCATTCACAGCACCACCCCCCATCTTTCAAATACTGTCAGAAGAAGAGAGGCATGATCCTCTGTTTCGGAGAAAGCTCTCCTCAAACTACCTGTCTCAAGAATCCTCTGATTTGCTTGCACAGATCCCAAACGAATACAAAGTCTTCAACTCAGCAGAGACATTATTTGCCTCCCTCGTGCCCAGTGTTCAAACAAGAGCGAATGCCAAGTGGCTGCAGATCGTCAGGTAGGAGCTGATCCAACTGGAAAACGACACAGAAGAAGGGTTTAACGTCATCAAGGTGGAACTGAGGGCGCTCCAACTCATGACAAAGCAAAATCGTTATGTCCTCGACCTCCTCACAACTATGTAGTGCAGGGTTTGCAAAAAGATTGGTAGTTCATGTTGCACTTTCGTACCTTCTGCAGGTGCTGTTAATGGGACACTTTCACACATGATAGCAGCAGTGCACAAGCTGGGTGCCAAAATGAAAAAGGAAGCCACAATACAATACAGGAAGATGACTGGATTAACATGGCATTCGGCTGGGTGCCGTCATGGCTTGGGACAATTATGAAGATGCTTGTCCCCATCATTGTGTTCATTCTGATTTTTTGTGTGTGCCAGTTGGGTCTCCGATGCTGTGCAAAAACAATACTTAGTAGCGCAATGATGATGGTGACTATAGGGAATAGAAATCGCAATAACGTGCCTCACCATACTCAGGAAGCCCAAATACAAACAGGAGAGAGCAATGAACCCAAATACCATATGGTAGCAATATACCACACTAGGGATAAGGTGGACAATTATTATCACACAACCATTATACAACCACAGGACCTCGAAAATTATAAAGAGGTATGGGGAGATTTAGACGGGGATGGGGGATGTATATATATGACTTGTACTCCTGAAGAATAAGCCTGACATGGGGAGAGCCTAAGAATTGTGTGCCATGCTTTGATGCCTATAAAGGGTAGCCCTGCCTGGGAAGAAGCAGAGAGAAGGGCGAATTAACGTAGAAATACTGTGGAAGGGTATTCGTTACTGAAGGAGTAATGAAAGGGGGGAATGTGGGCAAGGATATGGTCCTACCCCAAACCCCTAGGCCTCACCAAAAAGAATAAACATCATCACAGCCATGCATGACAAAGCCCCCTCCTACTGTGTATGGGTAAGGGCCCTATAACCTAAGTGAAATAGGCTCATAACACTATCCACCTCCCCGTCATTGAACTCCATTTTGTACCAGGCCTAAACGCCATATTTTTACTAGGCCTGAAACCTACCACTCCGGGAGTGCACTCGCACCGCCAGCCTCTCTCGCAGAGGGGCCAAGCCATTCCCACATTAGACCTGCTCCACTTAAGGCTTGTTCTCATGGAAGTCCATCCGTTCACGGTCCTTTCAATGTTGCAATTTTCTAGTATCATTCTTGCACAGAATGTCCTCGGCAAAGATCATGGGACATGGACAGGCTACTACACAAATGCCCATCCATCTCCACTAAAACAGCCTGTGCCCCCTCACCCTCCACCTCGTCAGGCCACAGCTCACCCACCCCAACCTCACCATTCCTTTCATAAGCATCTAACCCCCTCGCCCTGGCCATTGCAGAACACCCACTCCAGGCCTAATCTTAGGTAGCAATATATTCTTCCAACTAACAACACATGTCTGATCATATCATGAGGCACCAGAAGTATAGGCAGTAAATCGCGTCCCCAGGAGAGATACGGAGTGCAGAAGGTGCGGTCTCAGTGAAGCCCTGAATGTGGAGGTCGGCATGCTAATGTATTATCCCCTTTCTACAAAGAACCCCCCTTGCATGTGATGTCCAGGTATCCGCCATTACTCAGTCCCTGTTGTTTATCTTAGATAGAAATGTAACACCCGCTTGAACTGACCTTCACCGTAACAATAACCCCAGAAGACTCACGTGCAACAAGATCGACTGAGGGAGCAACGGCCAATAGGCGTCTGGCATCCCCTATGGAGCAGGCGCATCTATATGTTCCCTACCAACCAGCAACCTTGCAACTGCTGCAGTCTAAAATCGTCACCAATGGCGCAATTGTCTTTTATAATATGCTGCCCTTGTAATTTTTGGCAGAGCGCTCTCGGGCAGCAGAGTTCTTTGCTTGCATATTACTTTAATATACGTTGTTATCCTTGCAATCTCTCCCTCTTGGTCTTATTCCATGAGGGGGGTGTGTAATTATTGGGACACGTGAGAGGGGGTGTGTCTTCATTGTGTAGACATCAATATATTGACTGTCTATGAATCCACCTGCTGGACAGTGACCACGGTCTGTCATGGCCTGTGAATTACAACAAAATACAGTTCTAATTTAAATAAATGTTTCTTGTTACAAAAATGAGTCTACCTAAACTCTACTGCTTGCTGCAAATGTTTTCAGTGCATAATATGGCACATGTTTGTATTCCTCTTTTAGGGGTAAATAAGCTCCCTCCGCTGGAGGAACGCATGGAAGATATTGCTAAGAAGAACACACTGATTACAGAAAGGTATGAAATGTTTCATAGTGCCTTCCGTTACATTGACATTTTAAAAAAAAGCATTCTTGATTTCTTCCTTATTGACCAATTGCTTTGACATCACTGTGAAATAAGGCGAGGGGAAAGGACAGGGAAAAAATGTAAAAATAGGGGAAAATAGGAAAGATGTAAGCAAGGAACAGAAAGGGAGAAGAGGTGGGAGACGATAAGGGTACAGAGGGGATCTCCCCATTTTGGAACAGACAAAAAATTATTTTAAACAATTCAAACATTCTAAATACATCATGCTGACATAGAACAGTAGTATGCCAAATGCCCTTGGTATATTCTATTATTGTACAATTCTCTTTATCTTTTTAAAACGGAAAACAAATGTACAGGACCAGCAACCTATATTTGGGAAAGTATGGCTCATAGTGCTTCACAGTATACAAAATAAACTATTCTTAAACGGCTATGAATTTGACTTAAAAAATACACGACACGCTCATTTAGGTGTATTTATTTGTAGATGCCCACAGCCAAACTCAATTTCTTCATGATGATTTTGGCACATTCCAGTATTGGATCCTGACAGGTTACTTAGTACAGGGTCTTGAGCTTTGCCCAGAACAGACACCAGTCTGGGGACGATTTTGATGTCTCCAATGCATGAGTCTGCAGGACTATAGTTCACTGGAATGTCACGACACTGAGTCCTTTCTGCGCTCATTGACTTCCACAAAAACAAATCGAATGTCCTGATAATAGCTCACTGAATGACACAAATCAGAGTAAATTGAAATTCTGGAACTTTGGACTAATCCCAAAAGATGGCTACCCACACCCTGTGCAGCACTCTGCTGCTCTTGAGTTAGGTTCACGCTTTAAACAATCAAATACAATAAAATAAGGGTTGATTTGCACTTCATTACTCAGCATCTAACCATGAACCGGGGGAAACCACTTATCAGGTGTGATATCTCATCAGAAGATATACGAATCTTTTCATAGATCAGGGTGTCGTCAGCATATGAGTAATATTGCAGAATGATTAATGATTCGTTTGCAGATTTTGTTTGGGTTAACCTCTACAAACAAGTGAACCTCAGCTCTCCCTCTCCTTGTTTGGCCTTTTTTCTGGTTTTGGCTGCAAGAACTTGGTGAAGCCAACTTTCCCAAGAAAAGCAATACTATGGATATGGATTTTTCAGATTCGTTTAAGGATGGTAAGTAGTTAGCGTGCTGTTTCCTTCCCATGGATCATTCATCCAGTCGGGTTTGGGTCAACTCTTGCGCGACAATGGGCCTCATTATGAGTCCGGCGGTAACCGAGCTGGAAAAACTGGCAGGTTACCGCCAGACTCGTATTACCATTCCGCCTCTGTGATTCCCGGAATTACCGGGGCATTACGACCCCGGTGACCCGGGAATTCCGGAGGCGGAATTCTGTAAGTCCCCATTCCCATGGAGTCCCATAGGACTCCATGAGGATGGGGACCATGGAAAAACCGGTTCAGTCTTTGACAGAGCCGGTGTTTCCATGTCCGCCTGCAGGCGGGTGGTGTTAAACCCGCCAGGTCAGACCTGGTGGGAGTGACACCTCCAGCCTGCAGGACTCTTTATCAGCTGGTCTGGAAAGAACGGTGGCAGCGGTTTTACCACCACTGTTCTTTCCCCAATGTCAGGAAAAGGATTAGACGAATGTTCCTGTCACGCCTGTCATAGCACTGTCTAAGAAAAGTCCTGCTTGGCATAAGATATCACCCTCTCTCTCTCTCAGCTGCAGCCCGAGAGTTGCCATTTGAAAGACAAATCAAGCGCTTAGTTCATCTGGTACCACGTGTTCCATGTGGTTCCAGTCTTCCCTCTTTCTGTAGCGCGCCTTCCAATGCTAATGCTAATGAAGTTAATCGTGTTGCTCCTTAACCTTTGCTCGCGCTCCTACTTGTCTGCCCATGATGGATCGCTGTTGCCTACCAGAATGAGAAATGGTACGTTTACAATTTTGTGAATGCATGTGTATGCGTACATCAAATGTTATACAGTGTATGTCTGTGTGTGTGTGATTGTGGTTGTGCAAGAATCTGAATGTTTGTACATGTCTGAGTAAGTGTATGCATGTCTGTGGGAGAGTGTGTGTGTGAATATGACTGACTATGTGAGTGCATGCATGTGTGCAAGTGTGATGGGTGAATGTGTTTGGCAGGGGAGAGTGGCCACACCAACATTACAAAAGCTAATTACAGTTTTAATGGTCTGTATATTGTAGGTGCAACATAATTACAGTGATTTATAATGCCGGCATATATTCTGTGAGCAGGATCATGAGAGTGATTTTCAGTCGGATTGCTGCCATATATTTTGGGTAAAATGTCACCAAAGTGATATGCAGTGGCAATGCCAGCATGTATTTTGTCAGCAGCATCATTAAAGGCTTTTTCAGTGGAAATGTTGTCATTTATTTTGCGAGCAACACCATCAAAGTGATTTACATTGTCAATGCCGGCATATTTTGTGGCTGCAGCATTATGAAAGTGATTTACCATGACAATCATTTCATATATTGTGGACATAGACATCTGGAAAATGTTGTAAAATGCTCCTCTGTTTTTTAGAATTCTTATTTTTATAAACAAAAAATGTAAAACCAGTGGAGAAGCAAATACAGTTTATAATAAAAATCCATAGTGCGCAGGCAGTATAATTACAAGATAGTCGCAGTCCATATTCAGTTCATGTATCAGTTAATATTTCATTACATATTTCAGTTCCCCATGGTGCAAATTATCTCCTGGACTGTTCATAAATAAAAGATAAGGGGCCAACTACATCAGCATGATACAAACAGGTATCAAGAGAAAGAAACAACAACCTTTCAAACTCAACTTAACAAACCATTGCAGTTAATGTCGCTGTTGTGTGTAGCCCACCTGTGCAGGTCAGCCCCCATTCTGGCTAACGAGGGAGATTGTGGAGCAGTTCCATTGTCATACGGGGGTCAGAGGGGCACTCGAGTCCTGCCCCCCAACAGTGTGCTATCAATCCTGGGTATGTCGCAGGAATAGACCCCATGTCATCAGGAAGTCTATCTATCCAAAGCCCTATGGATCACCCGTTCATATGTAGCAGCCCTAATCATCTCTGTGTCCCACATGTCAGTCGTCAGACTGCTCGCCGATCTCCACAGTCTCAGCACAAGCTGTTTAGCTACCAATAATGCGGTAGTCACCCATCTCTCCTCCCTGTCTGTGAGGTTATGCAGCCCTGACAAGTCATGCAAGATACAAAGAATTGGGTCAAGTGAGATGACACTTCCTAGCGTGTTTAGGACCTTTGTGTCAATGTAAGACCAAAAGCCTGTCAGTTTAGGACAGGACCACAAGATGTGCAGCAGATCCCCACCCAAGGATTGGCACCTCCAGCACTTGTCGGCCCTGGAGGGGTTGGCCATCACAAGTTTGCAGGGGGCTTCCAATACCAGTTCTGGATGATCTTGAAGTGTGTGAGTCTAAGCTGCGCCTCCCTAGCACCCCTTTCAAAGCTGCGTAGCATGTGCTGTAGCTTGCCCTCCGGGATCTGCTCCCATACATCTACTGCCAGTTTGTCGCTATCCCCTCATTTTTATGATCAGCAAATGAGAAATCAGACAAGGTAGCGTAGCGTTTACTGATTAGCCCCTTCTCCTTTCCAAGACTGTGCTAGCTTGATAATAGGTGAGCTTCTGACAGTTGCCTTACTCATCCCCCTTGCCGCTTCTAGCCAGTGTGCTAGTTGTCTATACCTCCATGCTTCTTTGACTGTCAGGCCGAATGACCCAGTTACCTCATCAGACGTCTCCAGTTTGCCAAATCCCCTGAACAGCGCAGCTCACCCAGAATACAAATGACTGAAAAGAGATTTGAAGGTAAGATCAACGTGCGAATCCCCCGTGTTGAGATCAATATGTATTCGGAAAGTTCTTAAAAGAAATAAGTTCATTCAAATTGGATCTTGTACTGTGACAAGTGAAGTCTTTATATTTATTTTGATTTTTGATAGTACACTAGCCGAAACGTGTTTCGACCCTTCGGATCCTTATCAAGGCTGTACATGTGTAGGTAATTAAATAAACAAAAAACATAGTATATAAAAACAAAAACATTGGAGTATAGCAAAAGCAAAGCATGATGAGATAAATTAAACACATCATAGGGACGTTAGATATTGTGAAACAAGATCATCATATCATGGAAAATGAAACAAATAAATTATGAAATACATTCATCAAGCCATTGGTAGGTTATTGTAATGAATTGAAAAGAAAAAAGTGTCATAAAAATTGATTAAAAACGATACCATGGTTCAGTTGGGCGATGGATGGTATCACATGTGTTGGAGTGACCATTGCAAAGGAACATCAAATAGAATGAAAGGTACAAAGTGAAAAAGGATACATTGAACAAATTATACCTAGTTACAGAGCATTCAAAGTAGCATGCAAATGGGAACATCTCATGGGCATGGGGTATGCGCAAGGGAGGACTATGAATAGTGAGGATAAGAACACCAATAAATAGTGGGACTGCAAATTATGGAGAAGGTGCGTAGAAAAGGGTAAGAAAAGAACCATGCGTAAGATAGGTGGGAAATGTTATCCGACACAATTGGGACAGTTTGTCATATACCGTGAATCAATGGAGCACTCAAGTAGCCTTTGAACCAAACGGATTGTGAGGGTAAGGTTACCAATGAGTGGTGTAACTACTGTCTATGGAGTAACTGAGTCGGAAAAGAAAGGGTAGGGACCATATATAAAATGCATACTAAATCTATCAATGGGGAAACACTAGCCTCCAATCCTTTAAATAAAAATCTAGGCAATCCTCAGAAAAAAATGTGAGTAGTACAAGAAAAAAAGAAGTCCAAAAACATAAAGACTAAAAAGGTGATGTTTCAAATTCTGCAAAACAATTTATTAATGCTCTTAATACCCCAAAAAGCACCATGGCATCTGCTGCTATCACGAAAAAATACATGCTCTTGAATCAGAAGCGGAAAGCCAGAGCAGGAAACCCAAAGCCTCTACTAAATCCTATACCACGTGCCCCATTGGACAAACTGGTAGAGGCCATTGAGAGTCATGAGTCATTGTCAGTAGTTGAACGGTCAAATCCTCAATTGGTCTCTATTGGCACCCCCCATAGAGCAGGGAAATTCTATTGACCTTACTGGCCAGACCTCCAGGCAGGATGTAATTCGAAGGGCTGTTGAAGCCTACATGGTTAACTTTGTCCACCTGCCATTAGTAAGTGCACAGCAAACAATCTCTTCCACACATTTGGCCCCCGAAAGAAACCTACGGGAACAAAGCCAACCTCCATCAAATGTTTGTTGTAAATCCGGTTCTAAAGACCAAAAAATAGTCCATTTCGCTCCTGACAAAAGAGGAGGTGTGAATTCAACTGAAAAAACTAGAATAGAGGCGAAAACACTGGAGGGTCAAGGACTAGAAATAGCTATGATGCTACAAGCTCTATTGCCTAAAGCTATATCTAAAAACACACTTCAGCTGGTGGCTGAATTGCAGCATCAACCTGCCACCGGGAAGAAACAACTAGCAGGTCCCTTGCGGGACAATAATTTGAATTCTCTAATCATTGCTTGTCGCCCGGAGATATTCTCTGATTTAAATCAACTAGAAGATGTGGGGTTTGATGACATTGAACAAGTTTATTATTGATAAAAATATACTGACAGTTAGCTGTTTGAAGCTGCGCTCTCGTTTGGTTCACAATATTATATGGTCTGCTAAAAACCAACTCTTTAACATAGGTTTCCTGCTGACTATTGGTCCTTCAACAGCTAACGACCTAATCAAAGCTTCAGTGCAAGATGTTGAAGTAGCAGCTATTGTAGGTGACGAGGAACATTTTGAGCGTGATTTGCAATCTAAACGTGAATGTAACTGTGTAGTATCCAGTTAACTAAGCCCACAATTTAAAAAATAGGCCGCTATCATTTGCCTCCTAGAACTCTTGTGGTCACTCCCACTTGTTTAATAACTATAAAGTAAACCTAAATCAGTTTGACATAATTATGTTCCAGGAAACAATGCTCACCAAACCCCCCACCTGGCAAGATCACACTATGCACTTTACTCCCGCTCTGCAAGTCGAAAAAGGACACCCAATGTCGGGACTTCTAACTGCCTTCAAAATTAGTTCTACCATCAAGTTAGTGTCATCTTATTCCCAGAATGCCTTTGTACAGCTAACTATAGTTTCAATCTGTTCAACTTTGTATGCTTTAATTAATGTATATTGGAATCATAATGGTATCAACGATGAAAGTTTCTTTAAGGATATGACTTGCATGTTGGATTTTATTGTGATGTCACCAGAAATCTGTCACACTGTATTAGCTGGCGATCTCAACTTGCATTTTTTTTCGGCTAAACAACTTTTAGGAAACTCCAGACTAATGCAATGGGAACATATGATGTCCTCTCGAGGTTTGTGCATGTTGAATGGATCGTGTGCAGGGGACGTTCCTCCAAAACACACCTGGCAATGTGGAATACACAAAGCCATCATTGATTATATATATGTCGATCTAAAGTTACTCATGAATGGGGTCTCATTTAATGTAATGTCTGTTGGTGACAGTGATCACCAAATTTTAACAAGCCAATGATTGACTCCCTCGAAAACACCTCAAAAGCCAGTTTTCCAGTGAGAAATCACGTTTTTGACACACTGGTTAAAAGGACGAAAACTGAATATCCTGCTCAGTTACGCATTGTCGCTCTTCTCCCTTCAAAATATAGGGCAACTATCCTGATTAAAAAGACATAAAAATTGGATGCGTTCACACCGGGCTTCCCTTTATCAAAGGGATGGCGAGGCCATGTTGTCTATGACTCGTAATCAAAACACGGCTCAAATGTGGACCTCTCTAATGCAGTTACATCCACTTCCCAAATTATGATACAATCACACAATGTCTCAGAGAAGAGCTGGATTGAACATTTCACTAAGATCTATGCAAGACCCTCAACGGTACTGGTGGAGCAACAATGTGAAAGTATCGTGCCATTCCATCTTAATTTCACAAAATGTGATATATTGCACATTATTTCCACACTAAGTGATTCTAAAGCCCCAGGCATGGACGGGCTTTCGAACAAACTATTCAAACTCAATCCGACCCTACGGGCTGAAGTTTTATTTCAAATCTTCAAAAATATTATCTTTACCCAATCTATACCAGCCTCTTGGAGACATGCCATAATTATACCATTGTATAAGAAAGGTGATTGTCAGTTGCCTCAAAGCTACCGTCCGATTGCCATATTAGACGCCCCTGGCAAATTGTTTAGTCGTATCATCTTACATGAGCTAAATGATTGGACGAAGCGCGAACGCAAAA